>NC_092708.1:192770565-193103272 GCF_047496885.1 Scyliorhinus torazame
GGCTTCAAGCTCACAAATGCGATTAAGTCTCTCCCAGCCTTCCGACAGCTGCTTAATTTTGAACTTTGGAATAAACCACTCCCACAACTCTTAACAGTCACCTATTTTTAGAAAACACCTTTAACTTCAAGCACCGTAAGGCGCATTATAAAACAAAGTATGCCACTGAGGTACCCTCAATAATGACGCTTAGTGTGTGAACGGTAAAGAAGGCTTTAATAGACTAAGAACTATGCTAGAGCTGAGACATGTGCTAACTGCTGCACAGCCCACAAGGCAGCCCCTTATGTATGGCTCACAGATGGGCAGAGGTGGAGTCCCCAGGGTTCCAAGCCTGGTCTTAAAGGGGACATCACCTTACATGATGACAACGCAGTAACCGTTCATCACATTCACCCCCTGTTTAAAAAAGAGTCCGGCGGGGGTGAAGTGCCATCATAGGTCCATCCGTCTCGGTGGCCGGATCGTCCTCATCGACCTCCTCAGTTCAGGCGGTGGTGCGGCGGGCACAGACGTCCCGGTTGAGGGTACATCGGGGAGCGCAGCGGTCGGCGCTTCGGTCCGGGTTGGGGCAGGGGGACTAGGCAGGGCCAGGGGTAGCGATGCCAGCGCCGGCGGGGTGTGTAAGGGGGGGGGGGCGCGCGGTAGGTGCTCACCAACGGGGTAGGGCCGGAAAGGGGTGTGTTGTAGGTGGCGCCGGGTCCTGCAGGGGAGCGGCGCAGGAAGGGGCGTCTGTGGTGGAGGATTCAGCGGGTGCCAGATCCCGGAAGGAAACCGTATCTTGACTGCCGTCGGGGTACTCAACGTAGGCGTAACTGGGGTTGGCGTGGAGCAGTCGGACCTTTTCAACCAGGGGGTCCGTTTTATGGCTCCTCGTGTGCCTCCGGAGAAGAACAGGTCCCGGAGCCATCAGCCAAGGTGGAAGCGAGACCCCGGAGGTAGACTTCCTGGGGAAGAGAAACAATCGGTTGTGAGGGGTCTCATTCGTGGCCGTGCAGAGGAGTGACCTAATGGAGTGTAGGGCATCGGGTAGGACCTCCTGCCAGCGGGTAGTTGGGAGACTTCTCGACCACAGGGCCAGGAGGACAGCCTTCCACACGGTCGCGTTCTCCCTCTCCACTTGCCCGTTTCCCCGCGGGTTATAACTGGTCGTTCTGCTCGAGGCGATGCCTTTGCTGAGCAGATACTGACGCTGTTCATCGCTCATGAACAATGTACCCCAGTCGCTGTGGATATAAGCGGGGAAACTGAACAGAGTGAAGGTGCTGTGCAGTGCCTTAATCACGGTGGCTGAGGTCATGTCGGGGCAGGGAATGGCGAATGGGAAACGGGAGAACTCCTCGATAACGGTGAGGAAATGGGCATAACGATTGGTGGACGGGAGGGGCCTTTTGAAGTCCACGCTCAGTCGCTCAAAGGGACCCGAGGCCTTCACGAGCCGAACCTTGTCTGGCTGGTAGAAGTGCGGTTTGCACTCAGCACAGATCTGGCAGGCCCTGACCATGGCCTTGACCTCCTTGGTTGAGTAAGGTAGGTTGCGGGACTTGATGAAATGGACGAGCCGGGTAACCCCCGGGTGGCAGAGGTCATTGTGGATGGCATGCAGGCGGTTGTCCTGCGCGTTGGCACATGTGCCGCGGGACAGGGCATCTGGGGGCTCGTTGAGCTCCCCTGGACGATACTTGATATCGTACGTGTAGGTGGAAAGTTTGATCCTCCACCTCAAAATTTTATCATTTTTAATTTTGCCCCGTTGCGTGTTATCGAACATATAGGCGACTGACCGTTGGTCGGTGACATAAGAACGTAAGAACTAGGAACAGGAGTAGGCCATCTGGCCCCTCGAGCCTGCTCCGCCATTCAATGAGATCATGGCTGATCTTTGTGGACTCAGCTCCACTCTCCGGCCCGTACACCATATCCCCGAATCCCTTTATTCTTTAGAAAGGTATCTATCTTTTTCTTAAAAACGTTTAAAGAAGGAGCCTCAACTGCTTCACTGGGCAAGGAATTCCAGAGATTCACAACCCTTATTTTGAGGCTATGCCCCCTAGTTCTGCTTTCCCCGACCAGTGGAAACAACCTGCCCGCATCTATCCCATCTATTCCGTTTATAATTTTACATGTTTCAATAAGATCCCCCCCGCATCCTTCTAAACTCCAATGACTACAGTCCCAGTCTACTCAACCTCTCGTCATAATCTAATCCCCTCAACTCTGGGATCAACCTAGTGAATCTCCTCTGCACTCCCTCCAGTGCCAATATGTCCTTTCTCGGGTAAGGAGACCAAAGCTGAACACAATACTCCAGATGTGGCCTCACCAACACCTTATACAATTGCAGCATAACCTCACTAGTCTTGAACTCCATCCCTCTAGCAATGAAAGACAAAACTCGATTAGCCTTCTTAATCACCTGTTGCACCTGCACACTGACGAGGGTAAACCTCCAACCGGCGAGGTAGTGTCTCCTGCGCCGCACAGTCTCAACAATGGCTTGTGCCTCCTTTTTGACTGCAGAGTGTCGAACCTCTGAGGCTGTGAGGGTTCGGGAGAAGAACGCTACTGGTCTGCCTGCCTGATTGAGGGTAGCAGCCAGGGCGATGTCTGATTCATCGCTCTCTACCTGGTTTCGTCCACCGCGTGCATAGTGGGCTTGATGATGTCGGCCTTGATGCGGTTGAAGGCCAACCGAGAGGGGAAAAATGGTGGTCTTTGAGTGGGCGGGCTTTGTCCGCATACTTGGGGACCCACTGGGCGTAATAAGAGAAAAGCCCCAAGTACAGTTTGAGGGCCTTGAGGCATGCGGTCGGGGTCGGGACCTAGGACCCAGTCTTCCACGACATAGCAGAGGATGGCTAGCCGGGTGGTGTGGAAAACGCATTTTTCCTCGTTATAGGTCAGGTTAAGGGCTCGGGCGGTCTGGAGGAACTTTTTGAGGTTAGCGTCATGGTCCTGCTGATCATGGCCGCAGATGGTGACATTGTCCAAGTACGGGTATGTAGCCCGCAAACCATACTGGTCCACCGCCCTTTGAAAGGCGGAGACCCCATTTGTGACACCGAAGGGGACCCTGAGGAAGTGGAAGAGCCGGCCGGCTGCTTCGAAGGCAGTATAGGGGCGGTCTTTTGGTCGGATGGGGAGCTGGTGGTAGGCGGACTTGAGGTCGACCGTGGAAAAGACTCGGTATTGGGCGATCCAATTTACCATTTCACGATGCGAGGAAGGGGATGCGCATCAAGCTGCGTGAATCGGTTTATGGTCTGGCTATAATCCACGACCATCCGTTTCTTCTCCCCGGACCGGACTACCACCGCTTGCGCTCTCCAAGGGCTGTTGCTAGCCTCGATGATCCCCTCTCCCAGTAAACGCTGGACCTCTGACTTGGTAAAAGTCATATCTTGGGCACTGTAGCGCCGGCTCCTGGTGGCGACTGGCTTACAGTCGGGAGTGAGGTTTGCGAATAGCGAGGGGGGTGCGACTTTCAGTGTCGCAAGGCAGCATACCGTAAGGGGGGGGCAAGGGTCCGCCGAACTTCAGTGTCAGGCTTCGGTGGCTGCACTGGAAATCCAGTCCGAGTAGCAGGGGGGCACAGAGGTGAGGGAGGATATAAAATTTGAAATGGGTGTATTTGGCGCCCTGGATCGAGAGATCCTTAATACAGTACCCCTTGATTTGTACCGAGTGGGACCCAGATGCGAGGGCTATGGTGTGGGATGCGGGATGGGTGCGTAGGGAGCAGCACCTTACCGTTTCAGGATGGATAAAGCTCTCCGTGCTCCCAGAGTCGAAGAGGCATGCAGTGTCGCGCCCATTGACCTGGACCTGCATCATAGAATTCTGCAGGTGTTTTGGCCGAGTTTGGTCGAGGGTGATCGCACCCACTCGCGGGTAGTCCGAGTCCTCAGCCGAGTCGGACTCGTAAAATGGCCGCGCGTGTCGGGTCGAGAAGATGGATGCCGACAAGATGGCCGCTCCCATGATTCGCACGAGGCTGGTGACGCGTCAGAAGGGGGCGTGTTGGGTCGTTGCGCAGCCGCATTGCGAGGCCTGCGGGCCTGAGAGCCTGATTTTCGGGCCGGCTGTTCTTTGTTTTTCTGGCCCCTGGGTCTGGCCAGGCAGACCCTTGCAAAATGCCCCTTCTTCCCGCAGTCGCTGCAGATCGCGGAGCGGGCTGGGCAGCGTGGGCGTGGATGCTGGCCCTGTCCACAGAAGTAGCCACTGTGTGCCCCCATGGTGAGCAGGTCGCCGCGTGGCGCAGGCCTGTAATACAGCTGAGTCTGAGGAAGTCCGGGGGGGGTCTCGCAGAGTCCGCGGGGTTCGTACCCAAGTTATGTCGGGCCACCTCCAGTGAGGAGGCGAGCGTCAGCACGTCCAGGAGGTCTTTTGCCCCATTTTCGAGCAGTCGCTGCCGGATGTAGGTCGAGCGGAAGCCGGACACGAAAGCGTCTCTGATGTGCAGGTTCATATGGACTTCCCCTGTCACATCCTGATGGTCACAGTCCCTGGCAAGCGCGATGAGTTTCTCGATGAATTCGTCTGGCGATTGCCTCGAACGCTGCCGGCAGGTAGAGAGCAGATGCCTGGCGTGTACCTCGTTGATGGGTTTGACAAACCGCTTGCGGAGTAACTCGACCGCCTCTTCATATGTCGTCTCCTTTTCGAGCGTGGCGGAGATTCTGTGACTCACCCGGGCGTGGGGTAGGCTCAGCTTGCGCGGCCCCAGGATGGGAATCTCTGCGGAGTCCAGGTAGGCCTCGAAGCACCGCAGCCAGTATTTAAAAAATGTCCTTTGCCTCCGGTGTCCGTGCTTCCAGATTGAGCTTCTCTGGTTTTCGGCCTGCGTCCATCCTGATCTAGTTTAGTCTATTAAATTGAGGTACCTTCAATAATGACGCTTAGAGTGTAAACGGTAAAGAAGGCTTTAATAGACTAAGAACTATGCTAGAGCTGAGACATGTGGTAACTGCTGCACAGCCCACAAGGCAGCCCCTTATGTATGGCTCACAGATGGGCAGAGGCGGAGTCCCCAGGGTTCCAAGCCCGGTCTTAAAGGGGACATCACCTTACATGATGATAAGGCAGTAACCGTTCATCACAGCCACTGAGCCAGATAAGGAGATATGGGTCAGATGACCAAGAGCTTGGGCAAATTGGTAGATTTACAGGAATGTTCGAAAGGAGGAAAGCGAGGAAGAGAGGTTTAGAGAGGGAATTCCAGAGTTTAGGACCTGGGCTACTGAAGGTGCAGCCACCAATGGTGGAGCTGTTAAAGTTGGGAATGCAGAAGACTCCACAATTAGACAAGTGCGGGTATGTCAGAGGACTTTGGGGCTAGAGAAGATTACAGAGAGAGACTGGGAGAGCGAAGCCACGGTGGGATTTGAAAACCGGAAAAGTCAAGGTGCTGCTTTACCGAGAACCAGTGTAGGTCCGAGAACACAGGCAAGAAGGGAATGGGTCTGACTGTCAGTTAAGACCTAGGCAGCAGAGTTTTGGATGACCTTGAGTTTATGGAAGGTAGAATGTGGGCCACCGCCAGGGATGCATCGGGATGATGGAGTCTGAAGGTAACAAAGGCCTGGATTGGGGGTTCAGCAGTAGAAAAACTGAGACTGGGGCTCAATTAGAATAGCCCATTGGGTCACTGTCTGTGCGGAGTCTGCATGTTCTCCCCGTGTCTGCGTGGGTTTCCCCCGGGTGCTCCGGTTTCCTCCCACTGTCCAAAGACGTGCAGGTTAGGTGAATTGCCCATGGGCCCTTGGTATCCAAAAAGGTTAGGAGGGGTTATTGGGTTACGGGGATCGAGTGGAGGTGAGGGATTTAAGTGGGTCGGTGCAGACACGATGGGCCGAATGGCCTTCTTCTGCACTGTATGTTCTATGTCTGTGTCTAGACCCTCCAAATGGACTATCTTTGTTCATCATAATAAAACATCATAATAAAAGCTCTCTGAAAGGATTGAGAACAAGAGAGCACCCCTTAAAAATAATTAGTAAAAGAAGCAATAGTGATATGAGGAAGAATCTCTTTCTCACATCGAGTGGTTTGGGTTTAGATTGCACTACCTTAGAGTGTGGTTGGAGGTGTTCAAAAGGGGATTGGGTAGTTGTTTGAAAAGGAAGAAGATGCTGAATTGCAGGGTGAAGATGGGGAATGGCACGAGGAGAATAGCTCATTGGGAGAGCCGGCACAGATGGGACGGGATGGAAGGCCTCCCTTATCCCAAACTGTCAAAACTCAACCCTGAAAGATTTGCAGACTTACGCTTCCGTAGCACATCACATGACCTTGGGGGGTGGGGGGGGGGGGTTCCAATGTGCTTTACAGCCAATGAAACCCTTTATTGAATGAGTTACGGCTGTAACTGCTCCCACAAACCGCTTTTATTTGGAATTTTGCAGTGAGACGGCTTCGCGGTGAGCAGGTCGGTGTTTTGGAAGAACACAGGTTAAATTTGATGTGCCCCCTCCTCAGCAGCCCCACATTTGCAAAATCCAGCCCACACTCCCCGGAACTTTGCCGAGAATCTGCCTCGGTGATATTGGTTGAGAGATGAACATTGGCCAGTACACCGGGATGAACCCTGCTGCTCTTCTGCTGTGGGAACATTTAAGAGGGGGAGTCGGAACTTCAGTTTAACACCTCATTTGTACAATGGTGCTTCTTGACAGCGCAGGACTCCCTCAGTGCTGCACTGGAGTGTCAGCCCAGATTTTATGCTCCAGCCACAAGCTCCTGACCTGAGAGGTGGGAGGCCACTCACTACACAGCGATTGATGCAGCAGCCATGTTCGAAGTCTGCTGCAGTCTGCAGAATGGCTCTCTATTTGCCATGGAGCAGAGATGGGGAGGGCAGTAAGGGGAAAGAGTGAGGGAGAGCAGGAAGGGGAAAGTGGGGAGAGCGGTAAGGGGAAAGAGGAGGAGAGCGGTAAGGGTAAAGAGTAGGAGAGCAGCAAGGGGAAAGAGAGGAGGAGAGAGGTAAGATTGTGAGATTAGGAAAAGTGCTCACCCCCCAAACCATTGAAGGTCCTGAGTAAAGTCCTGAATTGTGGCCAATGATCCACCCTCGAACAAAGGCGGCAGCCTTTGAGTATCCAGCATTCAGTAAGATCATGGTCCACCTGTATCTGTAAATCATACCTCACAAAAAAACAGCTGTCTTCCCCATCAGAAGATTTTCCTTTGGTTCGGAGAAGCTGAGGGAATTGCAGACAGTGGAAGTTGATTGTCATGGCAGCAAACAACCGGAATTATAATTCTTGCAGCCAGAAACTCAATGAAAACAATGGCTCTTTTTGTTGCTATGTACATCATACCAAGTCACACCTGGAATCACAGGTGGTCTGTTGTTTAACATGAACACTTTGGACACTCTTGCCTACCTGTAACCTGGCCTAGTTTATTATCATTTTTGCTCGTCAGTGTATTCATAGAATCATAGAATTTACAGTGCAGAAGGAGGCCATTCGGCCCATCGGGCCTGCACAGCCCTTGGAAGGAGCACTAAGCCCACACCTCCACCTCACCCCTGTAACCCAGTAACCCCACCTAACCTTCTTGAACACTAAGGGCAATTTAGCATGGCCAATGCACCTAACTTGCACATCTTTGGACTGTGGGAGGAAACAGGAGCTCCTCCCGGAGGAAACCCACGCAGACACGGGGAAAATGTGCTGACTCCACACAGACAGTGAGCCAAGCCGGGAATTGAACCTGGAACCCTGTGAAGCAACAGTGCTAACCATTGTGCTACCATGCCGCCCGCCTGTTGTAGCTCTCAAAGTCATACATTTCAATAACTTATTTGATGTGCAAGACAAAAACATCCATTCAGCCCCACTGGTCGATGCTGATGCTTCTTCTCAACTTACTACTGCGAACCCAACAGCATATCTTTCTGTTCCTTTGACCCTCGTGTACTTCTCTGGTGGTGTTTGTGTTACCATTTACTCTGAGTCTGAGTTGCTATGGCAGCATGCGCTTTGACAAGCGTGTTGTAGCCTGGAGCTATGGCTGGTGAATGCAGAGTCTCCAATGTTCTTGCCATCACAATGGCTGATCGGGAATCTCCCCTGTCCTTGCGTTGTAGGATTTACAAGTTGATAATCAACCCGTTTTTGCTGCGTAATGAATGCATGCAGCATGTCCTTGTACACCTTTCTCACCTCTTAACAACATCCACGGTATTCACCTCAACCACTCCATGCGGTAGGAAGTTCCACGTTTTGCCTCCCTCTGGATACAGAAATTTCTGCTGACGTTCTTGTTAGTTTTATTTGTGGTTACCATCTGATTGGAGGTCTTGTGGTGCAGTGGGTTAGCGCCCCTCTCCGGAGCCAGGTGCTCTGGGTTTGAATCCCAGCCCAGGACATGATGGCCAAGGAAAGTGCATTCATAACACTGCCAAACAGGTTGAGTATCAAGTTGTGAATCCTTCCAAACACACTAATGGCTGATGGTAAGAGTGGGAGAGATTCCTGGTCAGCCGTGTGATGGAAAGGAATTGCAGCTTCTACCATCACTATCCATAGCTCCAGGCTACAACATGCATGTAAAAGTGTGCATTGCCACAGCAACTTCACGTCCCTGAGTGAACTGTGACACAAGACTTAGGAGCAATAGGAGGTTATTTAGCCCACCGAGTCTGTTCTGCCATTCCGTTTTTTGTCATGACTGATCTGATGTGATAATCCTCAACTCCATTTTTCCTGCCTCATCCCCATAACCTTGGTTCCCTTACTGGTTAAGAAATTTGTCGACCTCAGCCTTGAACATACTTAACAACCTAGCTTCTACAGATCTCTGCGTAAAGAATTCCACAGATTCACTACCCTCCGAGAAGAAATTCCTCCTCATCGCTATCTTAAATAGGTGACACCTTACTCTGAGATAATGCCCTCTGGTGCTAGATTAACTGATCCCGAATTTTGGGGAACAAACTCTACAACCACATAATTCAACCGTCATAATATTAAAGTCCCCTTGGTCAGGTCAATGCTCAGCCTTCTCTTTCCTGGATAAAAGTGCCCCAGCCTGTTCAATCTTTCTTGATAGTTATAACCTCTCCATCTTGATATCATCCGTTTCACTTCACCGTTGCACCTTCTCCTGCACCCCTCTCTCTTTTATAGTGACAATGGACTCATTCCGAGCAGAATGCGGTCTTTTTGGTCATTGGAAGAGTTAGAAATGGAGGAAAGAAATCGCAAAGAGTTGACACTGAAAAGAAGAGTGAGAGGAACTTGCACCTGCTTGAGGTGCTCGCGTCTCAATCAACGAGTGTGAGAGCAGAAATAAAGAATTGATCAGAAAATAAGGTGAAAGTAATGAATGGAGAGTGGAGATCCATTTCAAGCCTGTATTTCGGGGTCCGACAACCGTTTGGAAATTCGGTATTTCCACAAGTTTACTTTGTCAGTAAAAACAGCTGATAACCTCGAAGGCCTCCCACCAACTTTGTCTGTGGGAACCTAATGTATCTGTGCTTTGTTATGCCACTTGTGTCAGGGGTACTGATGTAAGTCGAATTCTTCTCTGGCCTGTTGCATTCCTTTTTTTTTTTATAAATGTTTTATTGAAAATTTTTTCCCAAACAACAATTTTTCCCCTCTTACAAAGCAAACGCAACAATAACAATACAGAAATTTTAAACAATACACAAGTAACAAAACCCCTTTATCTTTGACCTAAACTAAACCCCCCCTCCCCCCCCCCCCCCCCCCCCCTCCCCCTGGGTTGCTGCTGCTGGTCATCTGTCTTCCCTCTAACGTTCCCCTAGGTAGTCGAGAAATGGCTGCCACCGCCTGGTGAACCCTTGAGCCGATCCTCTCAGGGCAAACTTTATCTGCTCCAGTTTAATGAACCCCGCCATATCATTTACCCAGGCCTCCAGTCCGGGGGGTTTCGCCTCCTTCCACATGAGTAGGATCCTGCGCCGGGCTACTAGGGACGCAAAGGCCACAACGTCGGCCTCTTTCGCCTCCTGCACTCCCGGCTCTTCCGCAACTCCAAATAGAGCTAACCCCCAGCCTGGTTTGACCCGGGCCTTCACCACCCGCGAAATCACTCCCGTCACTCCCTTCCAATACCCTTCCAGTGCCGGGCATGCCCAAAACATATGTGCGTGGTTTGCCGGGCTCCCGCCACACCTCCCACATTTGTCCTCCACTCCAAAGAACCTGCTCAATCTTGCTCCCGTTATGTGTGCTCTATGTAGCACCTTAAATTGAATCAGGCTAAGCCTGGCGCATGAGGAAGAGGAATTTACCCTGCTTAGGGCATCAGCCCACATACCCTCCTCTATCTCCTTCCCTAGTTCTTCTTCCCACTTTCCTTTTAGTTCGCCCACCGACTCCTCCCCCTCTTCCCTCATCTCTCGGTAAATCTCTGACACCTTGCCCTCTCCGACCCACACCCCTGAAAGCACCCTGTCCTGTATCCCCTGTGTCGGGAGCAATGGAAATTCCCTCACCTGTTGTCTAGTAAATGCCCTCACCTGCATATATCTCAAGAAATTTCCCCGGGGCAACTTATACTTTTCCTCCAATGCTCCCAAGCTCGCAAAAGTCCCATCTATAAATAAATCTCCCACCCTCCTAATTCCCAACTGGAACCAGCTCTGAAATCCTCCATCCATTCTTCCTGGGGCGAACCTATGGTTGTTCCTGATTGGGGACCCCACCAGGGCTCCCCGCACCCCTCTCTGTCGCCTCCACTGTCCCCAGATATTCAATGTTGCCGCCACCACCGGGTTCGTGGTAAACTTTTTAGGTGAGATCGGTAGCGGCGCCGTCACCAGCGCCTCTAAACTCGTCCCTTTACAGGACTTTCTCTCCAGTCTTTCCCACGCCGCTCCCTCACCCTCCATCATCCATTTACGTATCATTGCCACATTGGCGGCCCAATAGTAATCGCCCAAGTTCGGTAGTGCCAATCCTCCTCTGTCCCTACTACGCTGAAGGAACCCCCTCCTTACTCTCGGAACTTTCCCTGCCCACACGAAGCTCGTGATGCTCCTGTCTATTTTATTAAAAAAGGTCTTAGTGATTAGTATAGGGAGACATTGAAATACAAATAAGAACCTCGGGAGGACCATCATCTTAATTGCTTGCACCCTGCCCGCCAGCGATAGAGGCTGCATGTCCCACCTCTTGAAGTCCTCCTCCATTTGTTCTACCAACCGTGTCAGATTGAGTCTGTGCAAGGTTCCCCAGCTCCTAGCGATCTGAATCCCCAGGTATCGGAAGTTTCTTTCCACTTTCCTTAGAGGCAAGCCTTCTATCTCTCTACTCTGGTCCCCTGGATGTATCACAAATAATTCACTCTTTCCCATGTTTAGCCTATACCCCGAGAAATCCCCGAACCCCCTCAAAATTCGCATAACCTCTATCATTCCCCCCGCTGGGTCCGACACGTATAACAATAGGTCATCCGCATATAACGAGACTCGGTGTTCTTCTCCCCCTCTAATCACCCCTCTCCATTTCCTGGAGTCTCTCAACGCCATGGCCAGAGGTTCAATTGCCAACGCGAACAACAATGGAGACAGCGGGCATCCCTGTCTTGTTCCCCTATATAGTCGGAAATACTCCGATCTATGTCGACCTGTAACTACGCTTGCCGTTGGAGCCCCATAAAGAAGTCTAACCCAGCTAATAAACCCGTTCCCAAACCCAAACCTCCTTAACACTTCCCATAAATACTCCCACTCCACCCTATCAAATGCCTTCACTGCGTCCATTGCCGCCACTATCTCTGCCTCCCCCTCCACTGGGGGCATCATTATCACCCCTAATAGTCGTCGCACGTTAACATTCAGTTGTCTCCCTTTTACGAACCCTGTCTGATCTTCGTGCACCACCCCCGGGACACAGTCCTCTATCCTCGATGCCAGTACCTTTGCCAACAATTTGGCGTCCACGTTCAACAATGAAATGGGTCTATAGGACCCGCACTGCAACGGATCTTTATCCCTCTTCAAAATTAACGATATCGTCGCCTCCGACATCGTCGGGGGTAGAGTCCCCCCTTTCCTGGCCTCATTGAACGTCCTCGCCATCAACGGGGCCAACAAGTCCACATATTTTCTGTAATACTCCACCGGGAACCCGTCTGGTCCTGGGGCCTTCCCTGCTTGCATGCTTCCCAGTCCCTTAATAACCTCGTCCACCCCAATCGGTGCCCCCAGGCCTACCACCCCCCGCTCCTCCACTTTCGGGAACCTCAATTGGTCCAGGAACTGCCGCATCCCCTCCTCTCCCTCTGGGGGTTGAGACCTATACAGTTCCTCATAGAAGGTCTTGAACACCTCATTTATCTTTCCTGCCCTTCGCACCGTGTCTCCCCTTTCGTCTCTAATTCCTCCTATTTCCCTCGCTGCTGCCCTCTTTCGCAATTGATGAGCCAACAGGCGACTCGCCTTTTCCCCATATTCATACCTCCTCCCCTGTGCCTTCCTCCACAGTACCTCCGCCTTTCTGGTGGTCAGAAGGTCAAATTCCGTCTGGAGTCGTCTCCTCTCCCTGTACAATTCCTCCTCCGGGGTCTCTGCAAATTCCCTATCCACCCTTAAAATCTCCCCCAGTAATCTTTCCCTTTCCTTGGCCTCTGTTTTCCTTTTGTGGGCCCCAATGGAGATCAGCTCTCCTCTGACCACCGCTTTTAGTGCTTCCCATACCACTCCCACAGGGACCTCGCCGTCGTCATTGACCTCCAGGTGTCTCTCAATACACCCCCGCACTCTTGCACACACTCCCTCATCCGCCATCAGTCCCACATCTAATCGCCAGAGTGTTCTCTGCTCCCTTTCCTCTCCTAATTCCAGGTCCACCCAATGTGGGGCATGATCCGAAACCGCTATGGCTGAGTACTCAGCTTCTTCCACCCTAGAGATCAACGACCTTCCCAAAACAAAAAAATCTATCCGGGAGTACACTTTATGGACATGGGAGAAGAAGGAATACTCCCTAGCCCTAGGTCTAAGAAATCGCCATGGATCCACTCCCCCCATTTGGTCCATAAACCCCTTAAGTACCTTGGCCGCTGCCGGCCTTCTTCCGGTCCTTGAGCTGGATCTATCTAGCCCCGGGTCCAGCACCGTATTAAAGTCCCCTCCTAAAATCAAGTTTCCTACCTCCAGGTCCGGTATACGCCCCAGCATCCGTCTCATAAATCCCGCATCGTCCCAGTTTGGGGCATACACGTTAACCAACACGACCTCCATTCCCTCCAGCCTGCCACTCACCATTACATATCTACCTCCGCTATCTGCTACAATGTTCTTTGCTTCAAATGCGACCTGTTTCCCCACCAAAATGGCCACCCCTCTATTCTTTGCGTCCAGTCCTGAGTGGAACACCTGTCCCACCCATCCTTTCCTTAGCCTAACTTGGTCCGCCACCTTTAGGTGCGTCTCTTGGAGCATAACCACGTCTGCCCTTAGTCCTTTCAAATGCGCGAGCACTCGGGCCCTTTTTATCGGTCCGTTCAGGCCTCTCACGTTCCACGTGATCAGCCTCACTAGGGGGCTACCTGCCCCCCTCCCGTGTCGACTAGCCATTACCTTCTCTAGGCCAGTCCCATATCCCGCCTCCGCGCTCCCGCTCGCTCCCCCAGCGTCGCACACCATCCCCGCCCACCCACTCTTTAGCCATTTCCTTTTGGATTTCCGCAGCAGCAACCCAGTTGTCCCCCCCCCCCTTCTCCCTCCCTCCTCCCCTCCCCGCTAGATCTCTTTCTAGCTTGATTGCTCCCCCCATATTACTTCCGTAAGTCAGCTGACTTCAACTGACCCCGGCTACTCCTGCTCACTCCTCGACCTCCCCATGTGGGGAACTCCCATCCGCCTTGCGCCTGTCTTCCCGCCTTATTCTTTCTGGTGCGGGAACATCCCTTTACCTGACCCGCCTCTTATGGCGCAGCTCCCTTTCCCCTCCCCCTCCCCTTCCCCATTCTCCAACTATGTCCCGTCTTTCCCCCCTCACCGGCGCCCACATTTCCCCAATGTCTCCCCCCTTCCCTGTTTACTTCTCAATTAACTTCCACCGTAACATTAACAATAACATTTCCTGCAGCATCAGTCCCTCAGTTCCGATCCAATTTCTCTTCTTTGATGAAGGTCCATGCTTCCTCCGCCGTCTCGAAATAATGGTGTCTCTCCTGATACGTGACCCATAGTCTTGCCGGCTGCAGCATCCCGAACTTCACCTTCCTTTTATGCAACACCTCTTTGGCTCGGTTGAAGCTCGCCCTCCTTCTCGCCACCTCCGCACTCCAATCCTGGTATACCCGTACCACTGCATTCTCCCATCTGCTACTCCGCACCTTTTTAGCCCATCTCAGGACCTCTTCTCTATCCTTAAGGCGGTAAAATCGCACGATTATCGCCCTGGGTGGTTCTCCCGCTTTTGGTCTTCTCGCCGGAATCCGATTTGCCCACTCCACCTCCAAGGGGCCCGTAGGGGCCTCAGCACCCATCAGTGAGCTCAGCATCGTACTTGCGTACGCTCCACAGTCCACTCCTTCCACACCCTCAGGGAGACCCAGTATCCGAAGGTTCTTCCTTCGCGCTCCATTTTCTAGGGCTTCGATCCTTTCAGTACACTTTTTATGAAGTGCCTCGTGCGTCTGTGTCTTAACCGCCAGGCCCAGGATCTCGTCCTCAATATCTGTCACCTTCTGCTCCACCACACGGAGCTCTGTCTCCTGGGTCTTTAATGTCTCCTTGAGCCCCTCAATTGCCTGTAGCAACGGGGTCAGCACCTCCCTCTTCAGCAGCTCCACGCACCGTCTCACAATTTCATGCTCAGGCCCCCATGTCGCCTGCGCTTTCTCCGCCGCCATCTTGTACTTCTCTCTTTCTGACCCTTTGGTCGACGATTCCTCGCGCTGCAGCCGCCGCCGCCGGTTTTTTCCTCCTTCGTTTGGGGGGGACTCCCTTCTCACACGCCCCACACCGGGTTGCGTCGTCGAAAAATTCCCCGTTGAGGCTCTTAAAAGAGCCCGAAGGTCCGTCGGAGCTGGAGCCGCCGAAGCGTGCGGCTAGCTAGGCATCACCGCAACCGGAAGTCCCTTCAGTGGCCTTGATGAGGTCTTTTCACAGTTGTTCCCTCTGCTGCTAGAATTCACCTTTGATACAGGCCCTCAGGTCAGCTTGCAGCTTTAAGCTTGCCCTTCCCCCGCCTGCATGCTGGAAGAGGCCCTGTTTATCCTGTAGTTGCAGCCAAATCTTTCACTGTTTCTGCGTGTGTCTGGCAACCAAGAGACATACCCTTCCTGGGGGACACTGTCGGGGGAATATTGCCGCCTTCTTCCCACACCGGGAAATGTCAAACAAATGCCGTGGGGGCCCTGTAAAAGAGCCCAAAAGTCCGTTCCAAGCAGGAGCTGCCGAATATGCGACCTAGCTCTGCATAGCCGCACCCGGAAGTCCGGCCTGTTGCATTCCTGAAGTGTTTTGCATTTTACTTGATGATTTTTTGGATTATTCTGAGTCGCAGTGAACTTTGGTAAATGGTCTGTTGATGCGATGCAGATTTCACCTCTCAGACACTCTACACCACCTTTTAGTCCACAGCGAGATAACAAACAAGGCGCTCCTTTGTTTCCAGTGAATTCTCCTGTGCCGAGGTGCGGGACAGTGTTGCGGACTGTCAGCCTTGCCTCGGCGGTCACATTCTTGCTCCTTGAGTCAGGAGATCATGGGTTCAAGTCCCACTCCGTACCGGGCCATACAACAACGAACTTCCGTTTTTAAAAAATAAATTGAGTGCCCTATTCTTTTTTTTTCCCCCAATTAAGGGGCAATTTAGCTTGGCCAATCCACCTCTCCTGCACACCTTTGGGTTGTGGGGGCGAACCCACGCAGACACGGGTAGAATGTGCAAACTCCACACAGATAGCGACCCAGGGCTGGAATTGAACCCGGGTCCTCAGCGCCGTGAGGCAGCAGTGCTAATCACTGCACCGCCGTGCCACCCCAAAGACTTTTGTTTCTGCAGCACCTTTCACAAAGTCTGCCAAAGTGATTCATAACCGATAAAATACTCTCAAAGTGTAGTCACTGCAGTGTAGGAAAGACAATAGCCAATTTGCAGGCAGCGATATCCCACCGACTGTAATGTGATCATGCCCAGATAAGAGTCGTAGAGTCATTCCGTCACAGACGGAGGCCTTTCAGCCCATGCAGTCCATGCTGGCTCACTCCAGTCAATCCCATTCCCCCTAAAGAGCCCACCAAATTTCCTTTCATCATCCCGCTTCCAATACCCTTGTGGGCGGCGAGTCAAGTTCCAGGTGATACAATTTGCTGTGTAATACAGTTCATCCTCACATGCCAACCACCCCCCACTCCCCATTTTGCACAAAACCATACATCTGTGTCCCCAGTCCTTGTGTCCCTAGTCCTTGTCCTATCAGCCAATGATAACAGTTTTTCTTTGACTACCTGTAACTAAACCTCTGTCTGTGCGGAGTCTGCATGTTCTCCCCGTGCCTGCATGGGTGTCCTCCGGATGCTCCGGTTTCCTCCCACAGTCCAGAGATGTGCAGGTTAGGTGGATTGGCCATGCTAAATTGACCTTGGGTTGCTCTGTTACAGGGATAGGGTGTGTATTGATATACATCACTGTAAGTACACAAAGAGTTAATGTACATATACTACACCTAGCTAGACACTAGAGGGAACATCAGAGACATGACACACAGACAGTCAACCAATAGGTCAGTAAGATAGGACACGACCAATGGGCATTCAGAGTACACAGAGGTGACACTACCACAGGGGGGCATTACACCAACCCATATAAAAGGACACATCACACATGCTCAGTCTCTTTCCAGTGGAGACACTCCGTGAGTACAGACACAGGGTTGATTGAACATCACTCCCACCACGTGGATTGTAGCAGACTGGTTCGTCAGTCTGAGTAGCTATAGCAGGGTTAACAGTAGAGTCGAATCCAAGTAGGAGAATTGTTAATAGTTTAACAAATGTGTTAAAGCTATCTCCAAGTCTGAACCTTCCTTTGTCAGAGTGCACATCAAGGAAGCAGCTTATGCTCTGTCAAGAGCATAACAAAACAGGGTGGAGGTGTGGGCTTACATGGGGTGCTCTTTCCAAGAGCCGATGCAGACTTGATGGGCTGAATGGTCTCCTTCTGCACTGTAAATTCTATGATTCCATGAATCTTGTCCACCTTGATCAAATCTCCCCTCAACTTCCTTAGTTCCCAAGGAAAATAACCTCAGCTTCTCTGACCCTAACTTCTGAGCTTAAATCCCCTCATCCCTGGAATCACGAATGGAAATCTCCCTCCGCACCCTCTTGCGGACCCTTGCATCCTTCCTAAAATGTGGTGATCAGAGCTGTAAACCGGTTCGGCATAACCTCCCCGTTTTGTTCCTCAAGACTTCTGCTGATCGAGCCCAGAATCTTGCAGTCACACTCGCAACATGCCCTGCCACCTTCATAGATAGCTGCAGATGAGCTCTCAGGGATCCCTTTGTTCCTGCACACTCTTTTGAACTATGCTACAAAGTCTGTATTTCCTCTCCCCATCCCGTCTGTCAAAATGCATCACCTCGCACATCTCTGAATTGGAAATTCCATATGCCAATTATTTGCTCATTCTGCCCACCTATGACCTGTTGTAGTCAATGTGTTGTCATCCTCATTGTCAGCCACACCTCCTATTCCATGTGCATCAATTTAGTTGACCAACCTTTTATGTGGAGCTTTGTCAAAGTTTAATAAATTTTAATCCATTCAGGCAAAATCCATTGCATTTCCTTCAGAAACCTTCAAGAAATTGGCAGTATGGTAGCACAGTGGTTACCACAGTTGCCTCAGCTCCAGGGTCCCAAGTTCGATTCCCGGCTTGGATCACTGACTGTGTGGATTCTGCACATTCTCCCCGTGTGTGCGTGGGTTTCCTCCGGGTGCTTCGGTTTCCTCCCACAGTCCAAAGATGTGCAGGTTAGGTGGATTGGCCATTCTAAATTGCCCTTAAGTGTTCAAAAAGGTTAGGTGGGGTTACGGGGCTAGGGTGAAGGTGTGGGCTTAGGTAGGGTGCTCTTTCCAAAGGTCAGTGCAGACTCGATCGGCTGAATGGCCTCCTTCTGCACTGTAAATTCGATGAAAAAAAATTCTATCTATAAATTCCATTAGATCAGTCAAGAACAATCTACCCTTTACAAATCTGTGCTGGCTCTCTTTACTTAAATCAAAACTCTCCAAGTGCCAGTTGATTGTTTTTTCTCTCCCCCCCCCCCCCCCCCCCCCCCCCCACTCCCCATGGGGGGATCATAGGGTGAGGAAGCCCGCTAATTATATTAAAATTCATTAAAGAGCGGGATCTTGGTACGTCACCAGTGAAGGGTGAGGAAAGCCAGCGAGAATCTCATTTTATTGATTCCGCCGAGGTTTTGCATCCAAGCTGCCATTTGCACTCACAGTGAATGTGGCCGCAAAAATCACCCCATTGTTTCTAAAATCTGACTCACCATTGGGATGTTAAACTGAAGGGCCTGTCATTATTAGCACTGTCCTTGCACCCTGTGTGTCACATTTGCCACTCTCCAATCCTCTGGCACCTCCCGCCCCATATCTGGGGGAACTTTGGAGATTGTGGAAAGCCGTTCCACCATTGCCACTCCCACTTCCTTCAGGGACCTGGGATGCAAGCCATCCGGAGAAGGTGACCTATGCACTCTGAGTATAGCCAGCCTTTCCAGTACCTCCTGCCCATCTATTTTTATCCTCTGCCATCTCCACTTCCACCAATTTGTTTTACCAGCTTCCTCTTCCTCAGTAAATACAGATACAATTCATTTGTTATGGGCAGGATTTGTGTGGTCCCCTTCAGTCCATAATCAGGGTATTTGTGTGTCATGGTGTGTGTATTCCATATGACCATAAGATGTAGGAGCATCAGGAGGCCATTTGGCCCATCGAGTCTGCTCCGCCATTCAATGATATGGTATCTGATCTGATGTGATAATCCTTAACTCCACTTTCCCGCCTTATCCCCATACCCTTTATTCCATACCCCTTATACCCATACCCTTGATTGGGCAGCACGGTAGCACAGTGGTTATCACAGTTGCTTCACAGCTCCGTGGTCCCAGGTTCGATTCCCGGCTTGGGTCACTGTCTGTGAGGAGTCTGCACGTTCTCCCCGCTTCTGCGTGGGTTTCCTCCGGGTGCTCCGGTTTCCTCTCACAGTCCAAAGATGTGCAGGTTATGTGGATTACCCATGATAAATTGCCCTTAGCGTCCAAAAAGTTGGGGTTACTGGGTTACGGGGATAGGGTGGAGGCGTGAGCTTAAGTAGGGTGCTCTTTCTAGGAGCCGGTGCAGACTCGATGGGCCGAATCGCCTCCTCTGCACTGTAAATTCTATGATTCCCTTACAGATTAAAAATCTGTCTATCTCAGGCTTGAACATACCTTAATGACCCAGCCTCTACAGCCCTTTGTGGTCAAGAATTCCACAGATTCACTTCCCTCTGAGAGAAGAAATTCCTCCTCATCTGTATCTTAAATGGCTGACTTCTTACACTGAGATTATGTCCTCTAGCCTTAAACTCTCCCACAATGGGCAACAACCTCTCCGCATCTACCCTGCTGAGGCCACTGAGAATCCTGTATGTCTCCGTAAGGTCACGTCTCATTCTTCTAAACGCCAATGATTACAGGCCCAACCTACTCAACCTCTCCTCGCATGAAAATCCATCCATACCCGGATCAACCTAGTGAACCTGCTTGGACTGCCTCCAATGCCACTATATCTTTCCTTGCATAAGGGGACCAAAACTGTTCATAGCTACCCTTCCCCTCAAAGTTATGTTTCTTGATTTATAATAATCAGCAGCAGCAGACTTTCTGGTAATTAGGAAAATATAAATGTTTGAACGCAATGTCTCAATCACTGAGACATGCACACACCGATTAGATACAGATGAAGTTAAAGGCGGAATTATAAAAGTGGAATTTATAATGTGGTCTTTCGGTGCAAGCCTTCTGATGTCTTTATTGTTAAGTTGGTATTTTAGTTGGAGTGAAGATGTCTTAGAAACAAAGGATTCTCATGAACCTATGAAGTCTTTTGTTGACGAATAGGCAGGAGGTTGGTTCTCAGGTGCACATGGAAGCTGGAATCAGTACAGTACTTGAGCTGCATTAAAAGGCTGTCAGCAATGATGGTTCAGCTGTTCTAGGTGTCTCCCGGAGTTTTATACGTTGCTCTCACACAGATTTGTTTGGGATGTACTATACTGCAGTCCCTGACAGATAGTTTCAGTCACATGATGACTGGGTAAGCACTCCTGAGGTCTAGGTCGCCATGATTCAATGGCATTTGACAATGGTCATTCACTCTTACCTCTGTCACAATTTCGAACTCAAATAGTCTCCTTAGTTTACTATGACTCATCGAGACCAACAGTCGGGCAATCTTGGGCGAGATTCTCTGCCCTCCAAGTGGCATGTTTCTTGGCGGGGGGTGGGGGGGGGGGCAGCCCACCATTGGCCGACGGCGGGGTCTTCTGGTCCCAGCGCTGTCAGTGGGCTTTCCCATTGAATCCACCCCACGCGCCAGGAAACCTGGGGGGGGGGGGGGTGTATGACTTCAGTGTGACCGAAAGATCCCGCCGGCGTGAGCAGCCATAAGATCTCGCTCCTCCAACACCGGCTCTTCCTTTGCAATGAGATGTTTAAACTTCACGAGTGGATGCAAAGTTGCCTTGTTCAGGTCAATGTTTATATTGAAATATTGGCTGCAGAATTGAATGCTGCCCACAGATTAAATGCCCATAGTACCCTGTTTAGTTGTAGCTATTTTAACAAAATTTGTAGCCACTTCGATTTCTACAATCTTACAGTCTATAATATCCAATATCCTCATACTAAACGTGATGGTAGTCGAGCCTTACACTGCACCTCTAACCTTTGCCACTCATAGACTCCAGTCCACCTCTTACTATTTGTTCTGATGATATTGGCTGAGAGATAAATATTGGCCTGGAAACTATAGAACCCCCACAGCACAGAAGGAGGCCATTCGACCCATCACGTCTGCACCAACCCTCTGAAAGAGCACCCTATCTGTGCCCAATCCTCTGCCTTATCTCTGTAACTGCCTAATTTGCACATCCTTGGACACTAAGGGGCAATTTTAGCCTGGCCAATCCACCTAACTGCAAATCTTTGGGCTCTGGGTGGAAACCTGCTCTTCAACTATGGCTGCAGGATCTGTCATGTCCTCCTGAGAATTTATTATCTCCCCCAAAAGGTGGCCCCTCTGACAGTGCTCAGCACCACGCAGCATGGAAGCGTTTTTTGCGGTCGAGTCTCTGGGACGGGGCTCAAACCCATGGCCAATGCTGACTCTGAAGGCGAGCGTGCGATCCATTGAGCCCGAATGTGGAGTGAAGCTGGGGTATTTTGGGGCTGTTTGCCTTGGAGTTGGATGGAGATTGTCCAGACTAGTCTTGCCTAGGACATGAATGGGCAGTAGACAGACCAAGTGCAATTCTGCGAGATATTGATCCTTTGACGGGCTCAACAAGGTCGAGGCAGCCTTTTTGCGAACATTTTTGAATTTGTACAGTAGTGCGCTCCCTGAAGCACTGACCTTCATTTAATTAGAAATTGTACAGTGCTGGATGTCAGCCAGCGCCTCAAGACTGAGACCGGATTGTTCATAAAATTCTGCCCTTTGTGCGCAGTCCTTTTATTTCTGGGTCGCATTTAGTTTAATTGTGATGAGATGGAGCAATTTATTTAGTTGTATCAATGCAGGCATTCATCGGCATGAGGGGAGGTGCAGTGGAAAAGATATTTTCCATATTGTTGACAGGAATTTGATCGAGCAACACCAACAAGTGGGAAGAGCAGCTCAGCGACCTTTCACCCAAAACCTTGTGAGAAAGAGGCAGGCTGCCCGTTTTCAGGAACCCAATCCAACCCCACCTACCCACCAAGTGCTCGAGGTGAAAGAGTAGTTCTAACGATGCCCCCCCCCCCCCCCCCCCCCCCCACCCGGTGAGGAGGGGGCCAGCCTTTCATCCCTTCTGATGTTGGTGGATTTGAGTGAAAGGGGATTGTATGAGATGTGCTGCCCGAGAAACAAACTGATTTAAATCTCAATTTCCACATTTCAGGATGCTCTCTAGTCATAAACTGACTCACGGGAAGTTGGGTGGTGTCTATGGGCAGCTGATAAAGCTTCTTCTTAGGAGTTTTCACCTCATGAAGGGAAACCCAAAGATGGTATCAATGATAGGAACATGAGAAATGGGGACAGGAGTAGATCATGAGCCGACGATCATGGCTGGCTTCTGTATCAATTCCACTCTCTCACCCGCTCCCCATATCCTTAATTGCCTGAGACTAAAAACCTGTCTATCCCCTGTGGGGTTGGGAATTGCAAAAATTCACAACCCTTTGAGTGAAGACATTTCTCCTCATTCCAGTACTAAATAATTGGCCCCTTAACCTGAGACTGTGCTCCCGTGTTCAAGGTTCCCCGACCAATGGAAACAATCTTTGAACAGTGACCCTTTTAAGCCCCTTTCAGAAACCTGTATGTTTCAAGATCACCTCTCATTCCTCTAAACCCTGGAGAACTTCGACCCACTTTACTCAACCTCTCATCATAGAACAACCCCCTCAGTGAACCTTCGCTGTACTGCCTCCAATGCAAATACAACCTTCCTTTAAATATGGAGACCAAAACTGCGCAAGTGTTCACGGTGCAGACTCACCAATACCAACATAATTGGAACAAGACTGTCTTCTTCTTGTACTCCAGCTCTCTTGCAATTAAGTCTGACATGCCACTTGCCTTTCCTAATTGCTTGGTATACCTGCATTCTAACTTTCTGTATTCCTTGTCACCCAGGCCCCCCTGAACAAATGCATTTAAATGTTTTGTGCCTACTTTAAAATAAAATATTCAGCTGTTTCTATTCTTACTAGCAAAGTGAATAACCTCGCATACATTGTACACCAATCATTCTCTCTGGTCTCAGAAGCACTTAGGGAAACGTCCTTTAGCTCCAGTTCCCTCTTCATATTAAGAGCTGAAAGGTTTGCCGTTTCAAACCTCCAATTACCTTCTGGCCCTCTGGGCGCTCTAGTTAGCAATTCAAATTGAATCCCACTCTGAAGAACCAGTCTATGTTTAACATTCCGGTTGCATGCAGAGCGGGTTCAGGAAGTTGTTGCTCACGGGGTCCCTGAGTCAGACCTGTTTATTCATCACTAATTTTTTGGAAAGAGCAAGTATTTTAGTCTGCTGCGCAATGCTTTCTTCTGGCAAGGGAATTTGGCAACTTTCTCCTCTCTCTCCAGTATTTAATACTATTTACAATAAACACAATGGTTTGGCTCCAGTACAATGCGTAAATAAGTTTTTCTCTTCAATATTGTAAATTTAATTTGACCTCCCCCTATATATTCTCCATCCTTCTGTGGTGGCTTGAGACGGACACTGGAGACTTCCAGTAATAAACAAAGGGGTTTATTGATGAAAGGCGAAGGCAGTTAGATAACCGGCACAGGGCATGTTGGCACAATGGTTAGCACTGCTGCCTCACAGCGCCAGGGATCCAAATTCAATTCCCACCTCGGGTGATTGTCTGTGTGGAGTTTGCACATTCTCCCTGTGTCTGCGTGGATTTCCTCTAGGTCCTCCGGTTTCCTCCCACAGTCCGAAGATGTGCAGGTTAGGTGGATTAGCCATGATAAATTGCCCCTTAGTGTCCTGGGCTGTGTAGGTTAGGTGAGGTTATGAAATTACAAGGATAGGGCGGGGGAGTGGGCCTGGGCAGGGTGCTCTTTCAGATGGTCGGTGGAGACTCCATGGGCTGCATCTGTGGGAACGCTATGGTTCTAACACTGTACAACAGGACTTAACACTTCAGCTCCCTGGTCCACATTGCCCGGGGTCCTGCTCCGAGAGACCTGCGCAAACTCCCTGTTGGCTAGGGTTCGTGCACTCCCATGCGATTGGCTCTGAGCCATTCACATGGTCCATTAAGTCCCTTATTACAAGTACCCCAAAACCTATACAGAAGTTACAAGTATCAACAATGACAACAGGGAAAAGAGAGCCCATCAAAACGTCCATCGGTCCAGAGACCTCTGGGGCATCCCGGACCTCTGTAGCCCTGCGACAGGCTCGGCACTCTTTTGAGTGACCGAGTGGTTAACAGTCGGTGCCACCTCAGGAGGCACAACCCCAATGTCGGGCGAACTGACCTCACTGGCATTGACGGGTGCAGCTAGTTGAACCAAGTAAGGAGCCACTGGCTTCTCTTGGCTGGACAGGGTTACAGAAATCTTCATGATGTTGATGGAACTTGTTGACTCCAAGCTGGGGGTCACCCCCCCCCCCCCCCCCCCCCCCCCCCCCCCCCACACACACACACACACTCCTCAAATGTCCGATGTGCTTTCTGATGGTCTTCCCGTCAACACTGACCCCATAAACATCATCCCTGACTGGGCCAGAACCTGTCCCACTAACCAAGGCGGATCTGAAGTGAAATTATGAACCAAAACCATGTATCCCACCTGGAATGACCTGTCGCCTCTCTGCTCTGACCACTGACTCTTCTGGGAGGCCTGACGTGCCTCCACCAAATTTGGAAACACTAGATCCAATCAGGTTCTTAACCGAAGGCCGATGAGCAGCTCAGTGGGCGTGACCCCAGTGGTGGAATGAGGGGTTGAGTTGTACAATAAGACATTAGCCAGTCACTGGCAAAGTGGTTTATCGGATTGCTTTCTCATTGCATTCTGAAAGTCTGAAGGACCCCCTCAGGCAGACCACTGCACTGGGTGGTAGGGGGCTGTCCCCGTGTGTTGTATGTCATCTGCTCGCACAAAAACCTGGAAATCCTCGCCAGTGAAGCCAAGTGCCATTGTCCGAAATAATTGACTCGAGAAGCTCATGAATGAGAAACACTCAGCACAAGGCATGAACTGCGGCTGCCAAGGTCCCCATCTCGTGAACCGATAGCCACTGAGAGTGAGCATCCATCAGCACCAAAAACATCTTGCCCATAAACGGGTCAGCAGAGTCAATGTAGACCCTGGTCCACAGACGACCTGGCCATTCCCAAGGGTGAAGTTTGGAGGAAGATGGAAAAGATTGCTACATTTGGCAAGGGTGGCAATGTTGTACGAACTCTTCAATGATTTGTCTGTGCCTGGCCACCAGACATAGCTACATCATCATTTTCATCTTTGTCTGCCCTGTGTATTCGTTCATGGTATAAAAAACCCAGCCGTTCAAGGTACTGACTTCAATTCTCAATCCCTTGGTCAAATGGATGTTTCTCGATGATCGGCATTTCTACTCATGATTCGAATGGTTCCGACTCTTGCAGCTTTTCTACTTTCTTAACTGTTCCTTCATTCCTTCCCCTCCATTCACAACGACTGACGGTTGCAATCGAAAACTTTTACCTCAGTCACCTGCAGGTGTCCTGTGGACAGACACAACACTATACAACAGATCTGAACTTCAGCTCCCTGATCCACACTGCCCGGGGTCCTGCTCCCAGTATCCTGCGCGAACTCCCTGTTGACTGGGGTTTGCACGCTCCCACGCAATTGCCTCTGAGCTAGACACGTGGTCCGTGGAGCACGCTCCTGAAAGGGGTCACAATACTACACCTTCCTTGGGTCATTTTTGAAGCATTTAGATCTCTTTCTCTCTTGGTGGAGCTTCCTAGGTGTCTGAGAGTTACTAATTCAAGATACAACAATGTCATGATATCACAACAGAGCCAGTATCCGAGGTCGGCCCCAATAATTACTTCAGCAGGCAGGGGGAGTGAACCTGCACTGTCAACGCCACTAAAGCACCACACTATCTGAGCTAGCCAACCTCCGCAGTCTGATTCCATTGCATTAAAACCCTGACAGTTTTGCACCCAGAAAGGTGTTGGGATTGACCAAGAGTGGAGTTAGATTTGGAATCTGCCCTTGGTGTTTTAAGTCTTGTCTATTATGAGTTATTATAAGATTCAACATTTCCTTTATCAGCGCATGATTGATGGAACAACAACAGCCTAAATTTAAATAGCCTTTTTAATGTTGTAAACTGCCCTAGGTGCCTATACAGAAGCAAAAGTGGACAACATTTGACCCTGGGTCACATATAATATTCAAATGGTGACCAAAGCTTGGCCGAGTTTTAAAAAGTGTTTGAATGGTTGAGAGAGAGAACGAGGCAAAGAGCTTTAGCGAGTTTAGGGCCCCAGGCAGCTGAAGGCTTGGCTGTCAGAGGTGGGGGCGATTAAAATCAGGGACATACAAGAGGTCAGAATTAGAGGAGTGCAGATAGCTTGGGAGGGCTGGAGGAGATTATGGAGATAGGGAGTGTCATAATATACACCAGTATATCATGGTGCAGACACACACTGATGGACACACAGTGGAGCTAATCACCAGTGAGAGCACACGCACTATAAAGACAGGGGTCATCAGAGTTCCCGCTCATTTGAGTAGCAGCTAGCTAGGAGCACAGAGCTCACAGCCTGAAACACAGACATTCACCATGTGCTGAGTGCATCAACTGGTTAGGACAAGGCAAAGGTCTTTAGTTAAAGCTGGTATCGTATTTACCCACAGTTCAAGTATGTTTAAATAGGTTTTTTTAAAAAATATATATATATATTTATTCAAGTTTTTCAACAAATTTTCAACAACCCCCCCCCCCCCCAACAAAAAGAAAGCAACAAGAACACAACAAGTAGAAATTATACTTTGGATTTCCCCCATATACAGTAACCCCCCCCATATAACAGTAAAAAGCACAAATAGGAAAAAAAACACCTTAACCCAAACACCACCCCAAGGGACCCCCTGCCCCTGGGCTGCTGCTGACCTCCTCCTAACGCTCCGCGAGATAGACTAGGAAAGGTTGCCACCGCCTGAGGAACCCCTGCACAGACCCTCGCAAGGCAAACTTTATCCTCTCCAGCTTGATGAACCCTGCCATGTCATTGATCCAAGCTTCCACACTAGGGGGCTTCGCATCCTTTCATAGTAGCAAAATCCTCCGCCGGGCTACCAGGGATGCAAAGGCCAGAATACCGGCCTCTTTCGCCTCCTGCACTCCCGGCTCGTCTGATACCCCAAATAATGCTAATCCCCAGCTCGGCTTGACCCGGGCAGACATAGTCCTCGCAAAACCCCTCCAAATCCCATCTAGTGCCGGGCACGACCAGAACATATGGACGTGATTTGCCGAGCTCCCCGAGCACCTCCCACATCTGACCTCCACCCCAAAGAACCTACTCAATCTCGCCCCTGTCATATGCGCTCTGTGAATAACCTGGAACTGTATTAGGCTAAGCATGGCGCAAAAGGGGGAAGAATTAACCCTACTCAGGGCATCAGCCCATAGACTCTCATCCATCTCCTCCCCAAGCTCCTCCTCCTA
Organism: Scyliorhinus torazame; assembly: GCF_047496885.1. Taxonomy (NCBI): domain Eukaryota; kingdom Metazoa; phylum Chordata; class Chondrichthyes; order Carcharhiniformes; family Scyliorhinidae; genus Scyliorhinus; species Scyliorhinus torazame. Next base: position 192,798,026 of record NC_092708.1, read on the forward strand.
CTTGCCCTTTAACCCCTCCACCGAGGCCTCCTCCTCTTCCTGCAGCTCCTGATAAATCGCCGAAACCTTGCCTTCTCCAACCCATACACCCGAAGTCACCCTGTCCTGAATCCCACGTGCCGGAAGCAACGGGAATTCCCTCGCCTGCCACCTCACAAACGCCCTCACTTGCATGTACCTAAAAGCATTTCCCGGAGGTAGCCCAAACTTCTCCTCCAACGCTCCTAGGCTCGCAAACGTCCCATCGATGAACAGGTCCCCCATTCTTCTAACCCCTGCCCGATGCCAGCTCCGAAACCCCCCATCAATCCTTCCCGGGACGAACCGATGGTTCTCCCAAATCGGGGACCAAACCGAGGCCCCCACCTCGCCCCTGTGTCGCCTCCACTGCCCCCAGATCTTCAGCGTCGCCGCCACCACCGGACTCGTGGTGTACCTTGTCGGCGAGAGCGGCAGCGGTGCCATCACCAGCGCTCTCAGGCTCGTGCCCACACAGGACGCCATCTCTAACCTCTTCCACGCCACGTCCTTTCCCTCCATTACCCACTTACGGATCATCGCCACATTGGCTGCCCAATAATAGCCACACAGGTTCGGCAGCGTCAACCCCCCCCTATCCCTGCTACGCTCCAGAAACACCCTCTTAACCCTCGGGGTCTTATTCACCCACACAAATCCCATGATGCTCCTGCTTACCCATTTGAAAAAGGCCGTGGGGATCAAAATGGGAAGGCTCTGGAACACAAAGAGAAACCTCGGAAGGACCGTCATTTTTACCGACTGCACCCTACCCGCCAGTGAGAGTGGCAGCATATCCCATCTTTTAAAATCCTCCTCCATCTGCTCCACCAACCGCGTCAAATTGAGCTTGTGCAGGGCCCCCCAACTCCTAGCTACTTGGATCCCCAGGTACCGAAAGCTCCTTTCCGCCCTCTTCAGCGGTAAACTCGTCTATCCCCCTTCCCTGGTCCCCTGAATGCCCCACAAAGAGCTCACTCTTCCCCACGTTGAGTTTATACCCTGAAAAGTCCCCACACTCCCCAAGGATCCGCATGACCTCCGCCATCCCCTCCACTGGATCCGCAACATACAACAACAGGTCATCGGCATACAACGACACCTGGTGTGCTGGTTGGTCCAACTGCCTGTCCATCAGTGTGTGTGTGATTGCACCATGATGTGCTGATCTGGATATCATGACCCCAATCCCCTCCATTTCCTGGACTCCCTCAGTGCCATGGCCAGCGGCTCAATTGCCTGTGCGAACAAGAGGGATAAGGGGCAACCCTGTCTCGTCCCCCGGTACAGCCGAAAGTACTCCGATCGCCACCAGGGCTCTATAAAGCAGTCTGACCCAGCTGATGAACCCCTCCCCAAACCCAAACCTCCGCAACACTTCCCAAAGATACTCCCTCTCCACCCGATCAAAGGCCTTCTCCGCGTCCATAGCTGCCACAACCTCCGCTTCCCCCTCCACCGAGGACATCATAATCACATTGAGGAGCCTCCGCACATTTGTATTTAGCTGCCTACCCTTCACGAATCCCGTCTGGTCCTCATGAATCACCCCCAGGACACAGTCCTCAATTCTCGTAGCCAGCACCTTCGCCAGCAACTTAGTGTCAACATTGAGGAGCGAGATCGGTCTATACGCCCCTCATTGCAATGGATCCTTGTCCTGCTTCAAGATCAAAGAAATCAGCGCCCTAGACATTGTCAGGGGCATGGTCCCCTCCTCCCTCGCCTTATTAAAAGTCCTCACTAGCAACAGGCCCAGCAGGTCCACGTATTTCCTATAAAATTCAACCGGGAACCCATCCGGCCCTGGGGCCTTCCCCGCCTACATGCTCCCCAATCCTTTAACCAGCACCTCCAGCCCAATCGGCGCCCCCAAACCAGCCACCTCGTCCTCCTCCACCCTCGGGAACCTGCGTTTCATAAATCCGGCATCATCCTGATTCGGGGCACATACGTTCACCAGTACCACCCGCACCCCCTGCAACCTACCACTCACCATCACATATCGACCTCCATTATCCGCTACAATATTCAGTGCCTCAAACGACACCCGCTTCCCCACCAGTATTGCAACCCCTCTGTTCTTCGCATCCAGCCCTGAATGAAAGACCTGCCCTACCCATCCCTTTCTCAGCCTATTCTGATCTGCCACCTTCAAATGTGTCTCCTGGAGCATAACCATGTCTGCCTTCAGTCCCTTTAAGTGCGCGAACACCTGGGCCCTCTTGACCGGCCCGTTCAGGCCGCTCACATTCCAAGTTATCAGCCGGATCAGGGGGCTCCTCCTTCCCCCCGCCCCCTGCTGAATAGCCATCTCCTTTCCTAGGCCAGCCACGTGCCTGCACCTCCCGCACCCTCCAGTCCCCCAGGCGGCGGAACCCTGCCCCGACCACTACTTCCAGCTCCCCTTTGGCCAATGCAGCAGCAACCCAGTTCCCCCCCTTTCCCCCCCCCCCCCCCACCCTGCTAGATCCTCATCTAGCCATTTTGCTCCCCCCATGACACTCCCGTAAGTCTGCTGACCCCGGCCTCTCCCGCCATTCCATCGACCCCCCAGTGGGAGAATCCCCCCATCCCTTGGCAGTCAGTGTGCGCTCCTCTCCAGCACTGCCCTTCCCCCCTGGCCGCGCCCCCATCCTTCCCTAGCGCGGGAAAAAGACCGCGCTTTGCGTCTGAGTCAGCCCCGTCCCCTCTGGCGCAGCTCCTTTTTGCGGCCCTGCCCCTCCAACACCGATGCCCACACTCTCCCACAGCCCCCACATCAAATCCATTCACCCATCCCCACCCAGCACCGAAACACAAAGAACATTCCCCAAACGCAGTAAACATCCCTCCACGGCAAACCCTCAGTTTGAGTCCAACTTTTCAGCCTGGATAAAGTTCCATGCCTCATCAGGTGTTTCAAAATAGTGGTGCCGATCTTGGAACATGACCCACAATTGCGCTGGCTGTAGCATCCCGAACTTCACCGCCTTCCGATGGAGAACTGCCTTAGCCCGGTTAAAACCAACTCTCTTCTTAGCCACCTCCGCACTCCAGCCCTGGTAAATACGGATCTCCGTGTTCTCCCACCTGCTGCTCCGTTCTTTTTTGGCCCATCTCAGGACACACTCCCTGTCCATAAAGCGGTGGAACCTCACCACTACAGTCCATGGTGGCTCGTTGGCTTTTGATCTCCTTGCCAGGACCCAATGAGCCCCATCCAGCTCCAGGGGCCTCAGGAAAGCTCCCGCGCCCATCAGCGAATTGAGCATCGTGCTCATATATGCCCCAGAATCGGGCCCCTCCACTCCTTCAGGGAGACCCAGAATCCGAAGATTCTTCCTCCTCGACCTATTCGCCAGGTCCTCAAATTTTTCCTGCCACCTCTTGTGCAGCGCCTCGTGCGCCTCCACCTTCACCGCCAGGCCCAAGATCTCGTCCTCGTTCTCCAAGGCTTTTTGCCGCACCTCCTGGATTGCTGCCCCTTGGGCCTTCTGGGTCTCCACAAGCTTCTCAATCGCCGCCTTCATTGGCGCCAGCATTTCTGTCTTCAGCTCCGCAAAGCAGCGTTTAAGGAATTCTTGCTGCTCCTGCGACCACTGCAGCCATGCTGTTTGGTCTTCACACACCGCCATCTTGCTTTTCCTCCCTCCCACTTTCCGCTGCATCAGGATCACATTTTTAACCGCTCCACTCCTGGTCCAATCCATATAATGTCGGGGGAACCTTGCTGTCACCTTCCCACACTGGGAGCCGTCGAACAATTGCCCTTGGGGCCCCTCTGAAGAGCCCAAAAGTCCGTTCCCGGCGGGAGTTGCAGAACGTGCGACCTACCTAGGCATAGCCGCAACCGGAAGTCCTATGTTTAAATAGTTAACCTTTTAATAAAATAGTGTTGCACTACTTCAAGTGTTGGTGACCTGTATGTGATCCAGAACACCCAACACATCAGGGAGGGACGAGATCAAATGGGCCATTTGAACACTATGTTGTGAAACCGCAATGCAGAACTGGGAGCCAGTGTAGGTCGGCGAGCACTGGGCTGATACCAGCATTTGCAGTGTGGTGTCAAACCAATTAGAATGCCAGACGTGACCTTGCCTGTTATATGCACCTGACAATATGTTGCTCGTATTAACACCAGCTTGTCAGTCAGTGTCTCCCCAAATGGTTGCTTGCTTCGAGTAATCAGCACAATGTGGGAGATCAGGGGGAGCAATATATAGGGTTATTTGGGGTTGTCTCAAAGTGATTATAATCAAACACAGCTGTTCTCCCCATCGTTCCAGACACTTCCTCCTTTAGTCATGAGGGCTAACTGAGTGGGATGCTGTTATAATTATTCTCAAAACCTCCTTATGCTTTTTATTTAGACTACTCAATAATTTTTTCCAATTAAGGGGCAATTTAGCTTGGCAAACCCACCTGCACATCTTTTGGGTTGTGGGGGTGAGACCCCCACAGACACGGGAAGAATATGCAAACTCCACACAGACAGTGACCCGGGCCAGGATCGAACCCGGGTCCTCAGCGCTGTGAAGCAGCAGTGCTAACCACTGCCCCACCGTGCCGCCCTATAACTTCCTTTTGCTCGAGCGCTTTTAGGAACGCAGGTGCAGGATTAAACTCGCCTTGATATCTGGCAAACAGCAACCCTGTTGAAGTGCCATGAACCCCTTCTCTCGATAAGACAAGGGAGCAGGTGAAAGCAAAAAACTGAATCAAGGGAAGGTCATTCAGACCCTCGAGTATGTTCCATCATTCAATTCGATCAGTGTAAATCTCCATCTCAACTCCAGCTCCCCATTTTGCTTCATTATTCCCTTTATATCACAAATTTTTATCACATTCAGCTTTGAAATATGCAGTTGACCCTCAAACACAAGAGCATTTTTTTTTTGGGGGTGGGGTGGTGGGAACAGCGATTTTGACTAACGTGTGAGAAAGTATTTCCTGGCTATTCCCTTCTTGAAATGAAATGAAATGAAAATCGCTTATTGTCACGAGTAGGCTTCAACGAAGTTACTGTGAAAAGCTCCTAGTCGCCACATTCCGGCGCCTGTTCAGGGAGGCTGGTACGGGAATTGAACCGTGCTGCTGGTCTGCATTGGTCTGCTTTAAAAGCCAGCGATTTAGCCCAGTGTGCTAAACCAGCCCCTTCTTGTTTCTGATTCCCTCTGTAGTCTTCAATGGTGTTTGATTAAGACAGCTAATCTATGTTCACTGTGCTTGTTTGATTAAGCCTTTAACTTTAAGGTTTTAATTTTGATGTAATTTAATTTTGAGGCTCTTAACGTTGAAGCCCCCCCCCCCCCCTTCTGTAGTGATCAATGGATCCGTATTCGATTACGACATCTGGTAACTGGTTTATGCTCACAGTGCTTGATTGATTAAGCCTGGGTATAGATTCCCGAGTAAAGTAAAACAGACAACTCAGAAGCTCCTGGAAGCTGAGTTCTAAGCATGAGTGCAGACAGATTTTGTGATTGCAGACAGATTTTAAAACTCTTAGAAATAAACTTGTGGTGTTATCTTTGCTTTAATCTGAGATACATAAAACATACAACATCTTCCCTGGGGGAAACACCTTCTCCTTTACCTATCCTTGGAAATGGGTGAAGGTATTGTAATTAAGGCAGATTTTATAAAGTGGTCATTGAAATTGGAATTAGTTCCATCCCTGTGGCTATGTGTATAAAATGCTCCATAAAGCTTGCCTCTTGGATCAAGGTTTCCTGCCATCTTCTTTGATACAGGGAAGTTTTACATTTGTTCGATAACTCCTCCTTTGGAGTTCCTCGGGACTTATTCCTTTACTTTTTTTCATAAATTTAGTGTACCCAATTATTTTTTCCCCAATTAAGGGGCAATTTAATGTGGCAAATCCACCTAACCAGCACATCTTTGGGTTGTGGGGGCGAAACCCACGGACAGTGACGGGACTTATTCCTCTACTGAGGAGCTACATAGAAGCAGATTGTTTTTGTGGATGGGATATCCGACTGCCTTTGGCGACGAACTGTGAATTTGGGTCCCCTGAAGTGGAGGGGTCTGTGGGCTAGTATCATTTCTCTCCTTTTCGAAGGCTGCGGGGTTGCGAGGGATTATGAAGGCGTCCGTGTCGCACGTAATTCCTTTCCGCACAGTAGTTCAAACTTCTCATTGTCTGCTTGTGAGTAAAAAATGGGTGATTCAGAGACCCATTAGCACAGCCTCAGCAGCAAAGGCCCTTTGTTAACCAAGTCATTGAAGTCCGTGCAGTCCTCGACCTCTTAGTCGGAGGAGTGACAGACGAAGGGTCAAGCGAGGTGACTGAATAAATGTGCTGACTGAAGGACTGAGTGTTCCACTTTGAGAATACCTGTCGGACTTTCGACCTGTAATTATACTGAGCTCAGAATCACTGTCTTCAGTGACGAGAAACAGTTACATTTGTCCCTAATCTCTGGACTTCTCCCTCTAAATCTTTCTGCCTCTCCTTTCACACACTTCTTCAAGCTGACCTCTGTCACCAAGATCATTAGAGTTGCCAACTGTGATTGTGTATTCCTGGAGGTATCAACACCTAGTTTGCACCCCATGCTCCAGCCATTAATCTGCCGGCACATCCATCCTGGTAATGTACGGCCTTCCCACGCAAATCGGAAAGCAAAAAGAATCGTCACGCAATAGGATGATGAAGTTCACCTGTCAAGCAAACAGTCTGTCCCTCTGGGTCAAATTTCGTTTGACAGCATTCCAGTGAAGCACCTCGGGATGTCTGCCTGTGTTCGAGGTGTTCTATAAATGCAGGACATTCTTTGGGAATTGCTGCTAACGTTTCTTGCCCTCCCAGTAATTTTCTTTATTTTTTAATAAACATTTAATTGAGGTATTTTTGGTTATACAACAACAACACAATAAACAATGTACATGAATCTATAAACGTTGTGCAAACGCCGTCTCCCTCCCTTACAGGTCCCACCTTTATTAACCCCCGACTCTAACCTAAACTAGCCCCCCCCCCCCTTCTGCTGACGATTAATTTTCCGCAAAGAAGTCGACGAACGGTTGCGACCTCCGGGTGAACCCTCACATTGACCCTCTCATGGCGAACTTGATTTTCTCCAAACAGAAAAGTTAGCCATGCCCGATAGCCAGGTCTCTGACTTCGGGGCTTTGAGTCCCTCCAAGCTAATAGTATCCGTCTCCCGGCTACCAGGGAAGCAAAGGCCAGAACGTCTGCCTCTTTCTCCTCCTGGATTCCCGGGTCTTCCGACACTCCGAAAATCGCCACCTCTGGACTCGGTGCCACCCTTGTTTTTAACGCTGTGGACATGACATCTGCAAACCCCTGCCATAATCCCCTAAACTTTGGACATGCCCAGAACAGGTGGACATGGTTCGCTGGTCCTCCCGCACACTTTGCACACCTGTCTTCCACCCCAAAGAACCTGCACATCCGGGTCGCTGTCATGTGAGCCCGATGAACGACCTTGAATTGTATCAGGCTGAGCCTGGCACATGTTGTGGACGCGTTGACCCTTATCAACATGCCTGCCCATAGACCATCCTCTATCTCTCCTCCCAGCTCCTCCTCCCACTTGCGCTTCAGCTCCTCGGTCTGCGTCTCCTCTGACCCCATAAGTTCCTTGTAAATGGCCTCCCAGTAATTTTCTGTATGTGTAAAGGACCTATCAAGATTGATTCAGGGTGGCAGCTTGATTTTGGAGAGCATCTTTAATGTCGTAAAATATCCCAAGGCAGGAACATTATAGAAGAGAGGAACATTATAGAAAAGAAAGACTAGCATTTTCTACAGCATTTTTCACGATCATTGACATCTGAAAGTGCTTCACAACCATCGGAGTACTGCTGAAGTGTAGCCACTGTTGCCATGTGGGAAATTCAGCAGCCATTTTGTGTACAGCAAGCTCCCACAAACAACCTTGTCATCATCGAACCATAGAATCCCAACAGTGCAAAAGGAGGCCATTCAGCCCATCTGGTCTGCACCTACCATCTGAATGAGCACCCCACCGAGGTCCACTCTACCATCCTTTCCCCATATCCCCACCTAACCTTTGGACACCAGGGATAATTTAGCATGGCCAATCCACCTAACCCACACAACTTTGAAATGTGGGAGGAATCTGGAGCACCTGGAGGAAACCCATGCAGACGGGGAGAAAGTGCAAACACACAGACAGTTGCCTGAGGTCTGAATTGAAACAGGGTCCCTGACACTGAGAGAGTGATGCTAACCACAGCACCACCGTGACGCCCAATTGTGACCAAGTAAACTGTGACGGTGTTGTTGATTGAAGGATAAATATTGGCCAGGACACACAACCCCTGCTCTTTGTGATATTGCCACCGGACCTTTTACAATGCCCGGATCTGCGAGACGGCACCGCATGTGGTGCAGCCCACCCTCAGTGTGGCACTGCGATAGTCACCCTTCATTTTTGTGCTCAGGTCCAAGAGTGGCGCTTGAACCTGTAACCGCCTGTCTCTAAGGCGAGGGTGCTACCAACTAAGCCACGGGCTGACATCAGACAGCAATTAACGGGAATTGGAGACTGTAGCTGAAACAGTAAAAGAAGATTGCCATCTGCCATAACCAGCTCTTGCCGATTGGAGGAGGCGAGGGAAGAAGATTTGAAGAGGTAATGAAAAGGAAATTGGTGATTTTCCTTGCCTGCCAAGATCATTCGAATATTGGGAATTGTTCTTGAGGGGAAATAATGCTGGGGTGATTTAGGCATTGGAGACTGACATTGACATATTAATGGGATGGGCAGACATGAAACTCAATGCAGAGAAGTGCAAGCTGATACATTTTGACAAGAAGTGTGTGGAGAGGCAATGTAAAATAAAGTGGCAAACTCTAAAGAAGGTGCTGGAATAAAGGGACCTTGATGTATAGTCGTTGAAGATGACAGGACAAGGGCGGCACGGTGGCGCAGTGGTTAGCACTGCTGCCTACGGCACTGAGGACCCCGGTTCGATCCCAGCCTTGGGTCACTGTCCGTGTGGAGTTTGTGCATTCTCCCCGTGTCTGTAGGTTTCACCCCCCACAACCCAAAGATGTGCAGTGTAGGTAGATTGGCCACGCTAAATTGCCCCTTATTTGGAAAAAAAACAATTGGATAGTCTAAATTTAACAAGAAAAGACGATGACAGGATATGTTGAGAGAGCAGTTAATAAAGCGTATGGTGCTCTAGGTTTTATTAATAGGGGCATTGCGTACAATAGGGGCATAGAGTACAAGAGTCAGGAAGTCCTGTTGCATTTGCATAAGACACTATTTTGGCTCAGCTGGAGTACACGTGCAGTTCTGGATGCCACTTTGGAGGACGGACGTGAAGCAGTGGAGAGAGTACAGAGGAGATTCACGGAACAAATGACTGTAGCTACGAGGATAGATCAGAGTGGTTGGAACGGTTTTCCTTGGTTGTGGGGGGGCGGGAAGACTTGAGTGGAGACTTGATAGAGGTACTCAAGATCCTGAGGGGTGTGGACGGGCTAAATAGTGAGAAACTGTTCTCAATAATACATCAGGAGCTAGAGGGCACAGATTCAAAATAATGGGCAAGGTTACAGGGATAAGGCAGAAGAGAAGGATTAGGTAAAATGCTCTTTCAGGGAACCAGTGCAGATTCAATGGGCCGAGTGGCCTTTTGCACTGTAAAGATTTAGTGATGATGTGTTCAAGCCTCTGGAGTGTGACTGGAACCCACGACCCTGGGCAAGAGTGCTAAGTCACGGCTGACACTGTTATACAACGACCCTTGTTCGTCAGGTTGCAGAAACAAGGTGATAATGTAGTAATAATAATCTTTTATTGTCTCAAGTATGAAGTCGTACTGTTGATGGATTAACACCTATTTGGTGTGACGTGATTCAGGCTGGGTTCATGGTGGAAGCAGAAAGGGGATGAAGCACAGACCTCTATTAACCATTACATTTATAAAGAGCACTTTCCTCTCGTGCAGCCATTAATCCTGTGACAGGTTTCTTGTGGGTCCCTACATTGCAGATGGTATTTTACATTCTGTTTGATTTCTCATACAGTGTGAAAACCTGCTTTCAGTCAGTGGTCCCTTTGTTCCCTCAGCAGATGTTACAGCTGGAGGACTCCCTCCTTTTTCATCTTTATGAATGGGAGCTGGTGGATCTTTCTTTGATTGGCTCTGGTTCCAGACTTCATTCCATTCATAAAAGTTGTTGAGTGAATCCCATTGGTTAGGTGCTGATGGAGATAATTGATGTATTTGGGAGATTTGAAGGATCTTTTGTGGGATGAAAACTTTCTGAGCTGGAAATCTGTTTTAAGAAAGATATTCGTTTTTTTTTAATTTGCTACTAATTGCCCTGCCCAGCCAATATAAATTTTTGAGGAATCCGAATCCCTACAGTGCAGAAAGAGGCCATTAAGCCCATCGTGTCTGCACCGACCCTCTGAAAGAGCACCCTGCCTTGGCCCAATGCCCCACCCTATCCCATGATCCCATCTAACCGGTGGACACTAAGGGGCAATTTAGCATGGCCAATCCACCTAACCTGCACGTCTTTGGACTGTGTGGGGAAACCCACGCAGAGACAGGGAGAACGTGCAAACTCCACACAGTCACCCAAGACTGGAATTGAACCCGGGTCCCTGGCGCCGTGAGACCGTGACGCCCTTGGGAGACAGTGGTGTAGTGGTAATATCATTGGGCTAGTAATCCTGAGCGCAGGCAAATGCTCTGGAGACACGGGTTCAAATCCCACCACAGCAGCTGGGATAATTTAAATTCAATTAATGCAATCATGAATTGAGAGTTTCCGTCATGGCGACCGTGATGATGACAATTATTGTCGTAAAACCCATCTGGTTCACGAATGTCCTTTAGTGAAGGAAATCTGTTGCTTCTCGGTCTTTTGGTAAGATCAAGTGTAGTATCTGCTCTGCCTTTTGGCTCAGATCTGGTATGTCTCTCTTGTGGGGACCATGAATTGGATTTAGTTTAAATTGTTTTTTGCAGCAGGCAAGGAGCTGGATTAGGGATTCACCCCAATCCACACTCTGAGCCCTGGCTTGGTAACTCAGAAAAAGTCATTTTTTTTAAAAGTGAAGGAAATCTGCTGCCCTTGACCAGCCTGGCCGACATGTGACTCCAGACCCACAGCAATGTGGGTCTTAATGCCCTCTGAAATGGTCGAACAAAGTGGTGGCATTTGTGGGGCCTTGCGCTCACCTTCATTTCTGCGCTCCCTCCCCATGATGTCACACCCTGCCCAGCATCGTAAATACACAAATTGATCACTGCTGAACTGCTTTAATGTTTTTTGATGTGCAGATGCCGGCGTTGGACTGGAGTGAGCACAGTACGAAGTCTTACAACACCAGGTTAAAGTCCAACAGGTTTGTTTCGATGTCACTAGCTTTCGGAGCACAGCTCCTTCCTCAGGTGCAGCTCCTTCCTTCACCTGAGGAAGGAGCTGCGCTCCGAAAGCTAGTGACATCGAAACAAACCTGTTGGACTTTAACCTGGTGTTGTAAGACTTCATATTAATGTTTTTTTGCTTGTAAGAACATGCATTCCAGTTTTGCCCCCTCTCCATCTCTGTCCACCCCCCTCCAGCTTTTCTCCCTCCATGCAGACACGGGGAGAAAGTGCAAACTCCGCACAATCACCAAGGCCAGAATTGAACCCGGATCCCTGACGCTGTGAGGCAGCAGTGCTAACCACTGTACCATTGTGCTGCCCCACCCAACTTTGTCCCTTTTCTGAGTTTTGCCACAGCCCCCCCAATTTATTTTTAAAAACACAAACACATATTTGCTAATTGAACTTGGAATAATAAACCTGCTCCATGCTGCCTCATGACGCCGAGGACCCGGGTTCGATCCGGCCCCAGGTCACTGTCCGTGTGGAGTTTGCACATTCTCCTCGTGTCTGCGTGTGTCTCACCCCCACAACCCAAAGATGTGCCTCACAACCCAAAGATGTGCAGGGTACGTGGATTGGCCACGCTAAATTGCCCCTTAATTGGAAAAAAAAGAATTGGTTATTCAAAAATTTTTATTTTATTTTTGTTTTCTAAGTTTAAAGTACCCAATTATTTTTTTCCAATTAAGGGGCAATTTAACGTGGCCAATCCACCTATCCTGCACATCTTTGGGTTGTGGGGATGTAACCCACGAAGACACTGGGAGTATGTGCAAACTTTACACTGACAGTGACCCAGAGCCAGGATTGAACCTGGGTCCTCAGAGCCCTAGGCTGCAGTGCTAACCACTGTGCCACATGCTGCCCTGGTTATTCTAAATTTATAAAAAATAAATAAATACAACTGCTCCATCTTCCCACTCTGCATCACATCACTGAATACTTTCTGAATGCAAGGAAAGGAACAATTCCATTTGGTGGCGTTGCGCAGTACTACTGGTTCATGGGCGACTTCACATTATTGTAATTGTGCAAATAGATTTGATCGGAAACTTGAGGTGTGGTCTAACCAGCACAATTCCGGGTGCAAGTTTCCGAAAGGAGAAACGCTACCCCTTGATTTTTGGTGCTTCATTTGAAGATAGCGAAACATTCCAGAAAGTTTCAGTAATCAGTTCTAATTTGATACTGTGCCAAAGCAGGAGATATTCGAACAGATGACCAAACCTAGTTGGTCAAAAAGGTAATCTTTTTGGCTAGGTTTTATAGAGGAAGAGTGAGGTGGGGGCTTTAGGCAGCTGCAGGGATGGCCATCAATAACAGTGCCATGAAAATCGCAACTGGAGGAGCGTAGAGACCTCTGGAGAGGAGTGGGCCAGGTGGAGATTACAGTTGCTTGAGTGAGGCTGGGGAGGGATTCTAACACAAAGATGAGAAACTGGCCTATTGGCCATGCCAGAAGAGAATTGTATTATGCAAGATGTCTGAGCCAACTACAGGGTCAGGGGTCATACTGTTGCATGACCCACTAACAGGAGATGAGAAGACAAAGCCTTCAAGGGACAGTACTCTCTCTAAGTGGCAGAGCCCCAGCACTGGGCAATCCCATGGGGAATTGTGTGGTTTGTCTCCTAATGTCCAGACAGCAGATTTATTAGACAGGTGATATCAGATAACAAGTACTTCAGGAATGCTGCTGACTACACCTCCTCCACATCATTCGGAGCCAGTCACTTTGACATTCCACGTAGCCTCTCCGACAAATGCCTGTGGGGTCAGCGGGGTCATTTCCATTCTTTCCCCTGGCTTGCCTGGCACTTGCCTGGCGGGGTGAAAGGTCAGAGCTCAGTGACTAAGGTGAAGGGTTCAGAGGGGAGAGGTGTGCTCAGTGCAGACGAGGTGCTAGTTGGTGGGATAAAAGGCAACACAGCCCAAAGATTGTGGGTTGAAGCCGCACTCTAGAGACTTGAGCAGAAGATCTCAGCGAAACGTCCCAGTGCAGCACCATCTCGGGTGTTGTCTTAACGGGCGAAACATTAAATTTGGCCACAGTGTCGGGCAGATGTAAAAGTTTTTTCTGGCACGATTTTAAAAAGAGACCAGTAAAAGAAAGCACTTGCGTTTGTTTTGAGCGTTTCACAGCCACTGGACGTCCCAAAGCGCTTTGCAGCCAGTAAAGTACTTTCAAAGTTTAGTCGTTTTTGACATGTAAGAAATGTGCCAGCTAATTTACACAGAGCAAGATCCCACAAACCTCCCATTGTCTGAGCATTTTCTTTATCCTTCCCTGGAATGTTGGCCATTGAGAATTCTTGAAACCAGAATGGAGGGGGGAAGAGGGTTCTTGGCCTTTGGGGTGAGGGGAGCAAAGGGCAGCTACCGTTTTATTCAACAGTCCTCCCAAACTTAATAGTAACAAGGAAATTGGATAAATATTTGAGGAAGATCTGTAGGGCGAATGGAATGTAAGAGTAGGATTAGTGGGATGGTCCTGTCGTGGAGCAGAGGAATGATGGGCTGAATGGTATATTTTCTGTGCTATACGATTCTGATCCTTGAGCTCAATTGTCCATCATCTCGGGAAAATAAACCCCATCTTTTGTAATCTCTTGCATTAAATATACCCCGTCTCTTGTATGAGGGACATGGACAGATCCTGTCGAAGTTGAAGGGTCAGTTACGAGGGGACACAGGTTCAGTGGGAGGGCAGGAGGTTTAGGGGGGATTTGAGGAAAAGCCTTTTTACCTAGAGAGTGATGATGGTCTGGAATGCACTGCCTGGGAGGGTATTAGAGGCGGGTTGCCTCACATACTTTAAAAGCACCTGGATGAGCACTTGGGCACGTCTTAACATTCAAGGCTGTGGGCCAAATGCTGGCAAATTGGATTAGGTGGGCAGATCGGGTGTCTTTCATGCATCGGTGGAGACTCGATGGGCCGAAGGGCCGCTTGCAAAATAATATTCTGTGAATCTGTGATAATCCTTCCTCTTTCCAAATCTTGTTGCCGGGGGATATTTTCTTCTAACAAAGGCAGTCAGGCAGCCAGGGAGTGGTTACATGTTACAAGTCTGAGATCTGCCTGCTAGACATTCATAAATATAGGAGCCAGGTGATCAGATTACATTCCCTCCATTCTGGTCAACCTCGATTATGCCGGGATTGGTGAAACCCTCATCAGTACAGATCCTGTCGAAGCCTCTAGGTGCATAGGAACACACAAAGAGGCCATTCAGCCCAGCAGATTTATGTTCTATAAGACCATAAGACAGAGGAGCAGAATTAGACCATTCGGCCCATCGAATCTGCTAAGCCATTCAATCCTGGCTGATATGTTTCTCATCCCCATTCTCCTGCCGGCTCCCCATAACCCCTGATCCCCTTATTAATCAAGAACCTCCGCAGTGGTTAGCACTGTTGCCTCACGGCGCCGATGTCCCAGGTTCGATCCCGGCCCCGGGTCACAGTCCGTGTGGAGTTTGCACATTCTTCTCGTGTTTGCGTGGGTTTCGCCCCCACAACCCAAAGATATGCAGGCGGTGGATTGGCCACGCTAAGTTGCCCCTTAATTGGAAAATAAGAATCGGGTACTCTAAATTTTTTTTTTTTAAAACATTAATTAAGAACCTATCCTTCTCTGTGATTTGGCCTCCACAGCCTTCCGCGGCAATGAGTTCCACAGATTCACCACCCTCTGGCTGAAAAAAGTCCTCATCTCAGTTTAAAACAAATAAATTTAGAGTACCCAATTATTTTTTCCAATTAAGGGGCAATTTAGCCTGGCCAATCCACCTACTCTGCACATCTTTGGGTTGTGGGGGCGAAACCCACGTAAACACGGGGAGAATGTGCAAACTCTACACTGACAGTGACCCAGAGCCGGGATCGAACCTGGGACCTCGGCGCCGTGAGGCCACAGTGCTAACCCACTGCACCATCGTGCTGCCCTCATCTCAGTATTAAAGGATCGTCCTTTCAGTCTGAGGCTGTGCCCTGGGGTTCTAATTTCTCCTACTAGTGGAAACATCCTCTCCACGTTCAGTATCTAGGCCTCTCGGTATTCTGTAGGTTTCGTGAGATTCCCCGCCATCATCCTTCTGAACTCCATTGAGTGCAGACCCAACGACCTCAACTTCTCCTCGTATGACAAGTCCTTCATTCCAGGATCATTCTTGTGAACCTTCTCTAAATCCTCTCTTCGGCCAGCTCATCCTTCCTTCGATACGGGGCAGAAAACTGCTCACAATATTCCAAATCGGATTTGGCCAGAGTCTTATACAGCTGCAACAGTACACCCGTGCTCTTGTATTCTAGCCCTCTCGACCTGAGCTTTTTCCCACATGCCCTTTTATTCCTTGTTCTCAAGGGTCCTTGGCTCGTCTCTTACGGGGACGCCTCCCTGTAAATAGTGAGCTTATCTAAAGCTCTGCTGCACCAAGTCCTGTGCTTCCTGACCCACCCTGTCCCTGGCCTAGCAATGCCACCAATTTGAAATTCTCGTTCTTGGGTTCCAGGTCTGGCCCTTCCCTATCTCCATCCTCCAGCGACATCACCCTCCCAGATCCCTGCGCTCCTCCAATTCCCGCCTCATGCTCAGCCTCCATGTCCTTCATAAGAACTTAAGAACTAGAAGCAGGAGTAGGCCATCTGGCCCCTCGAGCCTGCTCCACCATTCAATGAGATCATGGCTGATCTTTTGTGGACTCAGCTCCACTTTCCGGCCCGAACACCATAACCCTTAATCCCTTTATTCTTCAAAAAACTATCTATCTTTATCTTAAAAACATTTAATGAAGGAGCCTCTACTGCTTCACTGGGCAAGGAATTCCATAGATTCACAACCCTTTGGGTGAAGATGTTCCTCCTAAACTCAGTCCTAAATCTACTTCCCCTTATTTTGAGGCTGTGCCCCCTAGTTCTGCTTTCACCCACCAGTGGAAACAACCTGCCCGCATCTATCCTATCTATTCCCTTCATAATTTTATATGTTTCTATAAGATCCCCACTCATCCTTCTAAATTCCAACGAGTACAGTCCCAGTCTACTCAACCTCTCCTCGTAATCCAACCCCTTCAGCTCTGGGATTAACCTAGTGAATCTCCTCTGCACACCCTCCAGTGCCAGTACGTCCTTTCTCAAGTAAGGAGACCAAAACTGAACACAATACTCCAGGTGTGGCCTCACTAACACCTTATACAATTGCAGCAGAACCTCCCTAGTCTTAAACTCCATCCCTCTAGCAATGAAGGACAAAATTCCATTTGCCTTCTTAATCACCTGTTGCACCTGAAAACCAACTTTCTGCGACTCATGCACTAGCACACCCAGGTCTCTCTGCACAGCAGCATGTTTTAATATTTTATCATTTAAATAATAATCCCTTTTGCTGTTATTCCGACCAAAATGGATAACCTCACATTTGTCAACATTGTATTCCATCTGCCAGACCCTAGCCCATTCACTTAGCCTATCCAAATCCCTCTACAGACTTCCAGTATCCTCTGCACTTTTTGCCTTACCACTTCTCTTAGTGTCGTCTGCAAACTTGGACACATTGCCCTTGGGCCCCAACTCCAAATCATCTATGTAAATTGTGAACAGTTGTGGGCCCAACACTGATCCCTGAGGGACACCACTAGCTACTGATTGCCAACCAGAGAAACACCCATTAATCCCCACTCTTTGCTTTCTATTAATTAACCAATCCTCTATCCATGCTACTACTTTCCCCTTAATGCCATGCATCTTTATTTTATGCAACAACCTTTTGTGTGGCACCTTGTCAAAGGCTTTCTGGAAATCCAGAAATACCACATCCATTGGCTCCCCGTTATCTACCGCACTGTTAATGTCCTCAAAAAATTCCACTAAATTAGTTAGGCACGACCTGCCCTTTATGAACCCATGCTGCGTCTGTCCAATGGGACAATTTCCATCCAGATGCCTTGCTATTTCTTCCTTGATGATAGATTCCAGCATCTTCCCTACTACCGAAGTTAAGCTCACTGGCCTATAATTACCCGCTTTCTGCCTACCTCCTTTTTTGAACAGTGGTGTCACGTTTGCTAATTTCCAATCCGCCGGGACCACCCCAGAGTCTAGTGAATTTTGGTAAATTATCACTAGTGCATTTGCAATTTCCCTAGCCATCTCTTTTAGCACTCTGGGATGCATTCCATCAGGTCCAGGAGACTTGTCTACCTTTAGCCCCATTAGCTTGCCCATCACTACCTCCTTGGTGATAACAATCCTCTCAATGTCCTCACCTGTCATAGCCTCATTTCCATCAGTCACTAGCATGTTATTTGTGTCTTCCACTGTGAAGACCGACCCAAAAAACCTGTTCAGTTCCTCAGCCATTTCCTCATCTCCCATTATTAAATCTCCCTTCTCATCCTCTAAAGGACCAATATTTACCGTAGCCATTCTTTTTTGTTTTATGTATTTGTAGAAACTTTGTAGAAAATTTGTAGAAACTTCATCCCACCATTGGCGGCCGTGCCTTTAGCTGTCTGTGCCCTCAGCTGTAGTATTCCCTCCCTAATCCTCAACGCCTCTCTCCTCCCTTCGGATCGTCCTTCAAATCTACTCCTCAGAGTGGAGAAAGCATTTGGCCGCCTGCCTCATACCTCATCGTGCACCCGTGTGGCAAGTTCTGTCTGGTTTGTGCTCCTGCCCAGCACTCTGGGATGTATTGCTGCACTAAACATGGCATAAAAATGTTTGTTGTTTTTGTCGAGTGACTCCATTCTTTACTATTCCTGCCTGAAACCAAGTTGCTTGCAAAATGGCCAACTCATTCCTCCTAAGTTGGCAGGATGAACCCGAACGATTTCCAAGTTGAAAGTCAAAGATAGCTCCCGGTTAGAAATGGTCTGTAAAAATTAAGATTATATTCAGTCCCTGGAAAGATCTGAAGTACAAGGGCCAAAGGAACATCCATGGGTTTAAGCCCCACCCCAGGGGCTTGGGCCCAGAATCCAGGCTAACAACACAGCCCTGTGCTGAAGGAGATCCGCACTGTCGGAGATGCTATCTTTCAGATGAGTTGTCAGACTGAGGCTCTGCTGCCCTCTCTGGCCGTAAAAGGTTCCACAGCATATTTTGAAGAAGAGCAGTTCTCCCTCTGTCCTGGCCAACATAACCAATAGCACACACAACTGGTCAGCTTTCCTCTCGCAGTTTGTGGGAACCTCCTGTGACCTTTTTTATTCTTCCGTGGGATGTGCGTATCACTGGCGAGTCCAGCATTTGTTGCCCATCCCTAATTGCTCTTGAATGGAGTGTCTTGCTCTGCCATTTCAGAGGGGCAGTTAAGAATCAACCACATTGTTGTTGGCCTGGAGTCATATGTAGGCCAATCCCTGTAAGGACGGCAGATTTCCTTCCTTAAAGGAACATTCGTAAACCACATGGGCTTTTACAACAATCGGCAATAGTTTCATCATCATCACCACCAAGACGAGCTTTTCAATTGAATTTAAGCCCCATCAGCTGTCATGGGATTTGAACCCGCGATTAGCTGTGTGCAAGTGGACTGCTGTGTTTCCAATATTAACAGTAGTCACACTTTAAAAGTGTTCATTGTAAAGGGCTGTGGGGCGTTCTAAGTTGGCGAAAACTGGGGGTGGAGTGGTGGCGCTATACAGGTGGAAGTTTCTGTGAAGTCATTGGGAAAATGTGGCAATACAGTGAATGGAACAGCATTGATTTGACATGGTGAGGCTGGAGCCAGTCTGTCAGTCTTGTAAACATGACAATATGCTCATTCTTGGGGCAGCCTAGCATTGTGCACAGTCGTTTATGGACATTTTCTCTTGACATTAAGGCTAAGCTTAATGAAATGGAAAACAGTAATGAAGTGCCAAGTCAATACATTGAATGATTCCGCGTAACCAAATCTTACTTGAATCCTATGGGGCTGGTTAGAGAGTTCCAGACTTCTCACAACCACCTCACATTCTTATTTTTCAATGAGATCATCTCTCATTTCTCTAAACTCCAGAGAATATAAACCGATTCTCCTCGATTTCTCCTTGCACGACAATTCCCTCATTTCTGGTATCAACCTAGTGAACCTTCCCCGCGCCTCTTTTAAGGTAATTCTATCTCCTTCAGCAAGGGGTCACAGCTGTACACGCAGTACTCCAGATGTGGTCTCTCCAATTGTAGCTAGACTTCCCCTTGTGTTCCAATCACCTTGGCAATGAACACTAATCAAACATTTCCCTTCCTAATTGCTTGCAGTAACAGCATGCTAGCTTTGTGATTTATGTATAAGGATACCCAAAACTCTCTCAACACCAGCATTTAATAGCCTTTTTAAAAAAATATTCAATTTTCCTATTCTTCCTAACAAACTTCACATTTCCCCACATTATACTCCATCTGTCACTGTACCCACTCACTTAATCTGTGTAGATCTCTTTGTCGACTCTCTGTTCTCCTCACAACTTACTTTCCCACATAGCTTTGCAAACTTTGAGGCGTTATACTTGGTCTCTTCATCGTGATCATTGATATCGGTTGTAAATCGCTGGGGTTCCCTTAACTGATCCTTGCGTCTCTGCTCTTAACTGCCTGTCAAACTGAGAATGCCCCATCTATCCTTACCTTCTGCTTCCTGTCTGTTAACCAATCCTCCTTCCATGCTGAAATATTACCCCGAACACCATGAGCCCCTATCTTGTATATTAACCTTTTATCGTGGCACTTGATCGAATATCTTTTGAAAATCTAGGTATGCACCATCTACTGGTTCCCCTTTATGCATCTTGCTCGTTATCTGAATAGATTTACCAAAAACAATTTCCCTTTCATAAAACCACATTGATTCTGCCTAATCTTATTGTGTTTTACTGAAAGGACCTTACTACTATTTTGTTAATAATGGTTTCCAGCATTTTCCAAATGAGTGAGGTGACTGGTCTGTGTACTTCCCTATTTTCTCTGTCCCTCCTTTATTGAATAGTGAGGTTACCATTGCTGCCTTCCAATCCACGGGATTTATTCCAGAATGTGGGGAATCCTGGAAGATTAAAATACAACGACCGGGATTTTCCCGTGTCGCCCATGGCAGGAATCGTCGCGGGCAGGTGCAGAAAATTTGGAGAACAGCCAAAGGCCCATTGACTTCAGACAGGAGTTCCAGAAAATCCTGCCCAAATCTCTGTGATCATGTCTTTGAGAAACCTAAGGCGTAGGCCTTCAGGTCCAGGATATTGGCCCAGTATGTAGGCCTTCAGGCCCAGGATGTATCCTAGGGTGTGGTTTAGGTTGTAAGCCTTCAGGTACAGGATGCAGGCTTTAGGGGTTATGTCTTCAGACCCATGATGAAGGCCCAGGATGTAGCCCTGGGATGTTGGCCTTCAGATATAGGGTGTATCCTAGGATATAGGCCTAGAGTGTAAGCCTTCAGGTCCAGAATGTAGGCCAAAGATCTAGGCCTTCAGGTCCAGGGGGCTCATCAGCTTTTATTCCTACTAATGTTTCCAGTACTTTTCCCTTTCTGATATTAATTGCTTTAAGTTCCTCAAGGCCAGTAGATCTGTGGCTCCCCACTTTTTCTGTTTTTTTCTTTTTGTTTTCGGTCAGGAAGCAGACACAATATTTGACCAATTTCTCTGCCATTTCCTTATTCCCCTTATTCCTCATGATCATTTCTCCTTTCTCAGTCTCGCAGGGCCTCTGCTTTTTACACTGCTCTTTACCATTCTACATACTCGTAGTAGCTCCGACAATCTCTTTGTATTTCTTACCAGCTTACCCACTTCTGTTTTCTCCCCATTTATCAATCGTTTGCTCATTCTTTGCTGGTGTCTGAAACTCGCCGAACCTTCGAGCTTACTATTCCCCTTGACAAACATCATAAGGACTCTACTAATCGATTGCTATCTGTCATCTCTTTAGTTGGTTGGATATGGATTACTTTTCCCTTGGAGTTTTGTTTTTCAATGGACAGTACTCCATTGCTTTGTCTCCTATAACTGTGCTGTACCTAAGCACAGTACCGCCGAGCATGATATTGGTTCAAAGTTTGGACAAATGTATCATCCGCGTTGCAAACTAGACATTGGAGTTTGGTAATAATTGGGTCTGCTCCCTGCCATCCCAGGCTGTAGTTGCTTTGGGTCAATAAGGCCAATGAGTCATATTCCTCGGTTTATCTTCGTAAAGGTTTTTTATTTGTGTCATATGTGTCATGATATTCAAACACACACATCATGATGGACACACCAACAGGCAAATCAGAGCACACAACACCACAACCAATCACAGACAAGAACACCAACCACATAAAAAGCACGAGCACGACACCTGGTGGTCAGTAGGTCTGGGGATAAAGAAACAGGGAAGAGCTGTTAAAACATCACAAGCAGGGAACCCCCACGTGCAGAGTGCAAAGACAAAACTGTACATAGTAAGTTTGAATAAAATAGCGTTGTACCATATACAACCGTGTTGGCTCATCTGTGTGTCAGAACACCCAACACCACATGGTACAGGAGTGGATCGATACCTGCCTACTAACCTGCCATTCTGGACATGGACCACACCGACAAACTGCAGCCGTTGCAAGTCGCGGGGAACCTAGGTACCAATTGGAAGCTCTACAGGCAGCGATTTGACCTGTACATCCGTGCCACCGAAAAACAGAGTGCCTCGGATGACACGAAGATTGCAATGCTCCTCTTCTACGCAGGTCAGCACGCCACCAACGTCTTCAACTCACTGGTGTTCGAAGAAGGCGAAAACCAATCCAAATATGACACGGTCATCCTCAAACTGGACCAGCACTTTCAAGTTGAAGTAAATGAAAGTTTTGAAAGATACCTCTTTCAGCAACGCCTGCAAGGTAAGGAGGAGCTTTTTCAACCCTTCTTGACGCACCTCCGGATTCTAGCGCAGTCCTGCGGTTACGGCACCACCACAGAGTCCATGATCAGGGACCAGATTGTTTTTGGCGTTGCCTCTAGTGGCCTACGCCAGCAGCTTCTTAAAATGAAAAGCCTCACCTTAGCGTCTGCTGTGGAAGCCTGTGTCCTCCACGAAAATGCTACCTGCCGTTTTGCCCGATTTCAGGCGTCCGAGTTGGCACGGAGGGGGTCCCCAGCCGTCGAATCGGCAAGCCAGGCCGCCCACGACGTCGAACGCATCCAGGCCGTCGATTACTTCCCGACCCACGGCCCGGACGACAGCGGCCGCTTCCCGTGCTTTTCGCGGTCTCCCGCGCAGGTGCGCGCCAAAAATAACGGCCACAACGAGGGACGCACTGCGCAGGCGCGCCCACCGCAAGATCGCACTGCGCATGCGCAGTGGCGCAACGAACGCCGTGACGCCGTGACGTCATGACGTGCGGCAATTGTGGAGCTCTACATTTAAAAGGGCAATGTCCTGCAAAAAACCGACAGTGCCTCAGATGTGGCAAGATGGGCCACTACGCAGCCCACTGTCGTTCGGCTCAACCCATGGATCCGGCGCATCCTCGACAATCTCGCAGACAAGTCAGGACTGTCCAGCCCACGCATCAAGACTTCCAGTTAAGTGATGCAGATGACCAGGATGCCTTCCGTGTTTCCGTCATTGATGTCAACAAGGTCAATGCCATCAATCCAGCCGATGAGTGGTGTGCCACCCTGACGGTCAACCCGAACTCGTCGCAAGCCCATTAGACTGGACTTATAATACCGTTCATATGTTTAACAAGTTGCACAATTTTACATAACCTGTTGTTGTTTATCGTTCCAGATGTCGTCTGACTGGACAACTGTTCAAGTTTTTTTTTCTTCTTCTCTCGTTCGCATTTATGTTATGTTATGGTACAACTTGGTTCATGTGACGCACCCGACATCGCCCCATGTACATAGTTCCGTCATGCACATGCTGCACACGACACACATACACTCTTAGATGCACTCACGACACGATCATATTTATTACCACGTAGGCACATATCTTTGTAAAAAGGGGGGATGTCATGATATTCAAACACACACATCATGATGGACACACCAACAGGCAAATCAGAGCACACAACACCACAACCAATCACAGACAAGAACACCAACCACATAAAAAGCACGAGCACGACACCTGGTGGTCAGTAGGTCTGGGGATAAAGAAACAGGGAAGAGCTGTTAAAACATCACAAGCAGGGAACCCCCACGTGCAGAGTGCAAAGACAAAACTGTACATAGTAAGTTTGAATAAAATAGCGTTGTACCATATACAACCGTGTTGGCTCATCTGTGTGTCAGAACACCCAACACCACAATATGACGATGGCAACAGGCCACCATTTTTACCTCTTACATAGCATGGGGCAGTTGCCATGATGACGGTGGACATAGTTCACCTGATTCCCCCGGTGCGCATGATTGCTTTGATCCCTGGACTCTTTGAGCAGAATGAAAATAATGGAGTGACGGTGGTGTTGTAGTAACATCACCTGGCTAGTCATCCAGAGGGCCAGGCCACTGCTCTGGGGACACAGGTTCAAATCCACCACGGCAGCTGATGGAATTTAAATTAAATTTATAAAGTCTAGAATTTGTCTGGGCAGCACGGTGGCGCAGTGGGTTAGCGCTGCAGTCTCACGGCGGCCCCGGTCCCAGGTTCGATCCCAGCTCTGGGTCACTGTCTGTGTGGAGTTTGCATATTCGCCCCGTGTCTGCGTGGGTTTCGCCCCCACAACCCAAGGATGTGCAAGGTAGGTGGATTGAACACGCTAAATTGCCCCTTAATTGGAAAAAAATGAATTGGGTACACTAAATTTTAAATAAAATAAAGCTAACCTCGATTGTTGTAAAAACCTATCTAGTTCACTAATGTGCTTTAGGGAAGGAAATCTGCCATCCTTTACCTGGTGTGGCCTACATGTGACTCCATACCCCACACAGCAATGTGGTTGACTCTTAAATGCACCTCGGAGTTGGGCTATCTCTCTCACTCTCTCTCTCTCTCTCTCTCTCTCTCTCTCTCTATCTCTCTTCCAGATGCTTTGCTTCTGATTGGCCACCTCCTGTTGTCTGTTTGTTTGAGTGTTAAATAATGGGCGGTGATGTGTTAGGCAGGTTGATTCGATGTGGACTGCACTTGATGCAGGGAAGTTAGAAACAGACGTCTAACACAGGAGAAGATCCAACACTGTTTTATTCAACTAGATGAACTGCTGTACATATTCAGCTGTGGGTCGACACAATACTGATCTGACTAGTGACCTTGTGGTAGCCTGATCAGACTTACTAGCTACCGCATGGTGTTTGTGCTTGCTAGCTCGTGACTGTCTCAGTAGCTGGGTCCCGAGAGAGCGGGAAACCTAGTGCCCTCTGGCTTTATAGTGGTAGTGTCCTGTCTGGTAATTGGCTGTGCTGTG
This sequence comes from Scyliorhinus torazame, assembly GCF_047496885.1. Lineage (NCBI taxonomy): Eukaryota > Metazoa > Chordata > Chondrichthyes > Carcharhiniformes > Scyliorhinidae > Scyliorhinus > Scyliorhinus torazame. The sequence continues at coordinate 192,822,818 of NC_092708.1, forward strand.
TTGTATGCTTACTGGTCATCCTGTGTGTCAATCACTGACTGTCTGCATCTCATTATATACATGAGTGGATATTATGACAGGCGGATTGGGGAGTGTGACCTCCTCTCGGGGGTCCAAGCTGTGGAACCCAAAAGTGAGGGGCTTGCATTTCTCCAATGCCCCTTGTCCCCTCAGTGCCTCCAAAAGCACTTCCAGCCAACAAAACTCTTTGGAGGCGTAGTCACTGTTGTAATGTATGCGTGGCAGCTATTTTGTGCACAACAAGATCCCAGAAACAGTGACCAAGTGACCAGTTTTTTGTGCGTGATGTTGGTTGAGACGTGAATATTGGCCGGGACACCGTAGATAAAGCCCCGCCCAACCCTTATTCAAAATAATGCCGTGGTATCTTGTATCTTTGATGGCTGGCGAAGGGATGAGAGGCCTCAGTTTAACACCTAAGCCGAGGAACAACGTCCCTGACAGAGAGGCAAGTGGGTCCCTCCCCTCCCCGCTCTTCAAATTAACTGTCAAATCCCTTTTCCCCCGAAGCAGAGAACGAGGAGGTGGGACATGACGAGCATTGAGGTCGGGATTGGGACATTGTCTCTTTCGTCTTCAGTTATCCATCCCTCTACCCACGGCCCTCACTGCCCCACCTAATGCCCCGTCGCCATCCCACCCCCTTCCCCAAACAAAGATTTGCCCTCAGTCTCCATAAATTGAAGATCAATCTCCAGGACACTGCTGTGCACCTCCCGAGAGATATTAAATTAAATGGAGATATTGGATTTTTGCCATTTTCTTTGAATATTTTTTTTTGCCAGATACAAACATATTGAAAATGGAGGAAGAAAGGTTGTTCGGCTAACAATCAAGCATCATTCAATTGGGTAACGCGTCTTTTTGCTTTCCGATTGGTGTAGGGAGGCCGTGCGTCACCAGGATGGATGTGTTGGCTGACGAGTGGCTGAAGTGTGGGGGGAAATCATGTGATGAATCCTCCAGGAATACAGTTAATGGCAGTTGGTAACCCTTTCCCAAACTCTTGCCTCCCTTCCCCTGGGTTGAGGGGCAGTCACTGGGTTGGAAGGCATGACGCAAGAAGCTGCACATTGCTGCCGCCCAGTGGTCACTGCCTTAATTGGCAGGTTGATCCTCCTCCACCTTTGGCTCAGTGTCTGTCTATCCGATTATGTCTGTGTGGAGTGTTTTTTTCTGTGCCTCTCTATTGTAAAGGTGTTACCTAGATGTGAGGTGAGTCAGTATCACTTTTGGAATTACTGTCATCGCCTCCATCACCCAGCCTGGGATATTGACCCTCTGTGGTGGTGACACGGGTGTAAATCTTCACGGCTCCGAGCGTGACACCTTGGGCTGAATTTTCCATCCCTTCCTGCCAGGTGGACATTCCAGTCCTGGCCCGGATGGACCCCCCGCCAGCAGCCAGTGGCAAGCCACCTCTGCTGCTAGGAACCATGTCATGTGGGGAGACGGTGGATATTCCCGCCATTTGTCACTTGGGGACCCCCATGGGAAAGCAGCCACAGCTCATTGGGAACAGCTGCCACCTCGGAAGGGGAAGGTTGTAGGTCCACGGCCCGTCTCTGGAGGTGTGAGCGCCCAAGTTCAGACTGACGCTGCCAGTATCGTGCCCAGGGTGTGCCGCACCGTTGGAGCTGTGCAGCTGCTCATGATGAGACATTAAACTGAGAGCCCATCTACTATTTCAACCCAAAAGAAGAGTAGGGATAGTGCCAGGGAAATATTTCACCCCTCAATCGACAGCGTTAAAAGCAGACGGTTTGCTGATATCACATTGCTTTGTGGGATCTTGCTGTGTGTCACATTGACGGCTACATTTCCTACATTACACCACTCGCCTGAGGAAGGAGCAGTGCTCCGAAAGCTAGTGATTCGAAACACACCTGTTGGACTTTAAGCTGGTGTTGTAAAACTTCTTACTGTACATTACAGCAGTGATGGGGTGGATGGGTGAGGGGTGGTAAAGGGCTCTGCAATGACCCGGAGTTGTGAAAGACACTATATATCTGTCTGTCATGGTAGGTCCACATGCTGTTTATTGGAAGCTCACCTGCTGTGTTCTCGGGCTGTTTGTGCTGAGGCGCTTTGGTGAGAGCGATTTGACAGTGGGAAGGTCGCTCTGGGTTTCCGGGGGGGGGGGGGGGGGGGGGGGAGGAGGAAGCGTCCAGCTGAACAATGAAGGTGCTGAACGGTGGGGTGTTTGAACAGCTGCCTCAGAATGGGGAAAGTTCCAGTGTTGATAATGGGGCAGAATAATGGATTGAGTGCAAGAAGCTGAGTCTGCTTTAAGCAATCAGCAGGTCTGACAACCCATCTCTTCCATTGCCTCACAACGGATTGGTGTCACACACCTCCAAGTGAAATTGGATCTGGCTTTTCTTTGTTGTTGCTTTAACCTGTCTGTTGTGTGATGCTGCTTTGTGTAGCATAAGCTGCTTCCTTGATGTATGCTTTGACAAAGGAAGCTCCAGACTATGAAATGAGTTCAACGTGTTTATTGAACGATGAGTTTGACTCTCTGCTAATCTAACTGTAGTAACTCAGTCTATCTTTACCAGCCTGCTCTAAGTCATGTGCTGGGTGTGATGCTGCTGATCAACCCTGATGTACTCTCTAGATGTCTGTCTGTGGAAAGAGGCAGAGCATGTGTGCCCTGTCCTTTTATATGGGTTGTGAAGTGCCCCCTTGTGGTAGTGCCACCTCTGGGTGTCCTGATTACCCATCGGTTGTGCCCTGTTGTAATGACCCATTGGCTGTATGTCTGCATGTCTTGACATCTCTGGTGTTCCCTCTCATGGTTACTTAGTTGTAGTGTATTTACATTAACCCCTTGTGTATATACAGTGATGCGTATCACCACACTGTCCTGTGGGTTCTGATACTTTGTGGGGCTGATTTATCTTCCTTTTCTGCTGTGGCTCAGTCAACTGCACTCTCCGGAGTCCGAGGTAGTGGGTTTGATTTCCACTTGGGAGACTTCAGCATAAAGGGAGTGCTGCATCGTCAGAGTTGCCATTCTTTTGGATCAGACGATAAACTGGGGCCTTGCTCTGGGGTGGATGTGAACGATTCCAAAGCCCTGTTGTGAGGAAGTCAGGGGAGCTATCCCCATTGTCCTCAACCAACATCATAAAAAAATCTGATTGTTATCACATTGCTGCTTGTGGGATCTTGCTTTACCCACATTGCCCATTGTAGCAGTGGTGACACTTCACAAGCACCTCATTGGCTGTGAACTGCTTTGCATTAAGGTAGGAGGTGCGATAGAAATGCAAGTGTTTTCCCAACAAGTGGTAATAATGATCTCTTTCCTTAATTTGGCAAAGAGAATCGACACTCCTTATGGATCAGACATGGTAACGGCACAGTGGTTAGCAGCAAGAACCTGGGTTCAAGTCCAGCTTTGGGTGACTGACTAGTGTGGAGTTTGCACTTTCTCCCCCTGTCTGCGTGGGTTTCCTCCCACAGTCCAAAGATGTGAAGGTTAGATGGATTGACCATGCTAAAATTGACCCTTAGTGGGGTTGTGTGCCTGGGTGGTGCTCTTTCAGAGGGTTGGTGCAGACTCAATGGGCTGAGTGGCCTTCTTCTGCACTGTGGGGATGCTATGATTCTGTGACACATTGACACAACCCGGGAATGCTGGTGTCAGTGACTGAACCATGAGCTGACGGCACACTCTACTGGACAAGGCACAAACTGCAATGAATAAATGAGAGTACAAATGATTGTGAGCCGTGTGTGAGTATTGTGTGGATGTGTATGGGTTTGTGACATTAATGTTTGATGTAAATAGTTAGTTGTACCTAGTTGTTAAAAGAAAACCAGTTTTCTACATGCATCCCAGCTCGCCCAGTCACTCGCCCGGTCACCCCCTCCCAGCTCGCTCAGTCACCCCCAGCTCGGGTTCTTCCTCCTCTGGTGGATGTGGGAGAGAGCACAGCACAATATCAAAGAGGATCTGGAGCATCAACCTTGGTGTCCAATATTTAACCCCAACTAACATCACAAAGACAGAATATCTGGTGATTATCTCATTGTTTATGGCAGTTTGCTGTGAGCAGATTGGTGTGTTTCCTACATTACAACAGTGCCTATACTGAGGTGTTTAATTGGGTGTAAAGCACGATGCTGATGTGATAGAGGGCGTTACATAAATGCAAATGTTTGCTTGTCAAGATGCAAGAGTAGCCACGATTCCAGAGGTTTTTCTTTGAAGGAGGGAAGGTTTACCAGACTGATTCCAGGAATGAGCGAGTTGTCTAATCAGAAAAGGTTGAACAGGCTAGAAATGCTTCTACTGGAGTTCAGAAGAGTAAGAGGCAACTTGATTGAAACATACAAGATCCTGATGGATACTGAAAGGGTGGATGTGGAGAGGATGTTTCCTCTTGTGTGAGAACATAGAACTAGAGGGTCACAGTTTCAAAATAAGGGATCGCCCATTTACAACGGAGATGAGGGTGGCACAGTGGTTAGCACTGCTGCCTCACCGCTCCAGGATTCTGGCCTTGGGTGACTGTCCGTGTGGAGTTTGCACTTTCTTCCTGCATCCGCGTGGGTTTCCTCTCACAGTCCAAAGATGTGCAGGTTAGGTACATTGGCCACGCTAAATTACCCCTTCGTGCCCAAAGGTTCAGGTGGGGTTTTAGGGTAATGGGGATAGGGTGGAGGCGTGGGCTTAAGTAGGGTGCTCTTTCCACGGGCCGGTGCAGACTCAATGGGCCGAATGGCCTCCTGCACTGTAACTTCTATGAAATGTTTTCTCACTGTGTAATGAGTCTCTGGAACGCTCTTCCTCAAAAGGCACTGGATGCAGGATACTTGAATATTTATGAGGCAGAGCTGGATAGATTCTTGACTAACATGCGGGTGAAAGGTTATCGGGGTTGAACATGCGGGTGAAAGGTTATCGGGGTTGGCAGGAGTGTGAGGTTGACGTTGCAAACATATCAGCCAAGATCTTATTGAATGGCGCAGCAGGCCCGAGGGGCCAAGTGGACTCCTCCTGCTCCTAATTTATATGTTCTTATGGGAGAGGGTTTGCAACACAAAGGAATTTAGCTGAAGACTGCTGTTTCACAGCATCAGGACTGGGCAGCACGGTGGCACAGTGGTTAGCACTGTTGCCTCACAGCGCCAGGGGCCCAAGTCAATTCCGGCCTCTGGTGACTGTCTGTGTGGAGCTTGCACTTTCTCCCCGTGTCTGCGTGCGTTTCCTCCAGGTGCTCTGGTTTCCTCCCGCAGCCCAATGATGTGCGGGTCAGGTGGATTAGCCATGCTAAATTGCCCCCTTATTGTCCAGGAGTGTGCAGGTTAGGTTATGGGGTTACAGGGATGGCAGGGGGTGGTGGGGGGGGAGGGGGGGGGGGCTGCGAGGGGGAGGAGTGTGCCTAGGCAGGGTGCTCTTTTCAGAGGCCTGGTGCAGACTGATGGGCTGAATGGCCTCCTTCTGCACTGTAGAGATTCTATGGTTCCATGATTCTGAGACAGAGGAATGTTTACTCATGAAACGCTCACTAATGGAGAGGGGGGGGGGGAAAAAGGGCATGTGAATCGTGACATATTTAACTTGGACTGTCAGTTGCTAAGGGAGTCAATCATGTGTGTCTGCCTTTGAATAAATAAAATGGTGTCAGGGTTTCCACAATGCTATAAAATGGCCGTCAGCTATTGACAAATATGATCATGTTCTCTCTCGGGAGCAAGTGAACACGGGTTAATGGGGGTGTGAATCAGGATGTTAGCAGAGCAGAGGCCCTGGTCAACTGCGGAAAGTGCCGGAGTCTACACCAGCACAGAGAGGCACTTCTGAGGAGAGGGTAGAACCACATTACCGTCCTATAGCTTGTTGCAGCAAATCGAGGAGGTGGCTCAGCACCAGTGTCGAAAGGGCGATTAGTGATGGGTGCTAAATATTGGCTTGGCCAGCGAAACCACATTCCATAAGTGAATGGGACAAAACTCCTAATTTCTCTCCAGTTCTTTGCACTTCTGAGGGCCATCAGCAGAGGGCAGCCGCAGCTCATTCTACTGCTGCTTATTTTTGGTATGATCATTGTACAATCTCTCCCCTCCAGTAACACTGGGCAGGATTCTCCAGAGGAACTCCGGCGTTGGGGTCAAGCGGGGGTCCTGACCCCACACTTTGTTGGACAGTGATGTTTCCCCAAATTGCCCAATTGAGGGCAGTGTGGGTGGGTTCACGTAGCTGGTGGCCAATAAGGAGCTCCAGCTCGGGGAGCCTACAGTCCGGGTAAACGAGAGAGGGGGCTGCTTCATGTCGGAGGGGGTGCCCTCTCGGCAACTTTTAAAACTTTTCAATTAAAGTGATGGCTTCACCCACTGGACCACTAATTTAAAGGGTATATCCAGCCCTTTGGGTCTAACTACAGATCACACGCATTCCGTCTGCCTCTTTGTGCTGCGCCCTCGTTTCACCAAGAACTCCGTTGGTTCATCCACCTGCACCTTTCCACAATTGCAAAAGAAAGATTCTTATTAATGGAGTACATTTCACAACCTCTAGGGGTGGGATTTACAGATAACACACCGTGTTTGTGAAGCACCGTCATCGGCTGCCCCCCCAATTCGGGGATTGCGTCTATTGAGGGCCACTGGATTCTGCCCCGCGTCACAATGTGACTCCATCTCAACCCACAGGTCTTGGGGTACAGCGGGCAGTTCGTCCAATGAGGTCGTGCGACCCAGATTTACTTCTCTTTTCTTTCTTTCTCTGTCGCTGCTCTGACCATCAAGGTGCTGGGATTCATAGCCTGATGCAACTTGATGGACAGGTTACCGCCATTGGCAACAAACTGCCAGTCATCAACGTCAATGCTGCCATGCTTCAAGGAGAATTTTGGAGGGTCTTTGAAGCATTTTCTTTATCCTGCCCTGGGATGCAGGTCATTTGAGAGCTGAGAAAACAGGACTTGGTCGGGGGAGACAGTCTTTGGCCTTCGAGACACGGTGTCTAGCCCATTGATGCTGATTTTCAGGAGTGTTGCCTGAATGCTTGTGGAGCTGGCTTCAACAAGGACACGAGTGCTTAGAAATGTAGTGTGATGAATGCAGGAATTATAGATACAATGTATTAGATGTATTTGGTGCAGTAACGGGTAAAATCCTGTGTATGACTGCTGCAGTCATGTTTTTTAAAATCCTGGTTTGAAAGATAGCTAGGTTTTTTGGACACGGGTGCAATTAAAGCATTGTAAAAGTTTGGGCTAATGTATTTTTCAGATTAAGAGGATTCCCCGTGGAGTAGTTAATTAGAGATATTGTGTTCAGTTTAGTGAGATGATAGAGTTAATGGGAGGAGCCAAGGGTTGAAACAGTCAAGTCTTGAGGTTCAGAGTTAACTTTTGGCTGGAAGGTGAGCTGAGAAGATTTCAGAGGCAAAGATTTTGCATTATTCTGGCAGGGTCAGGTATCTTTCTTGAAAGCAGTCTCAAAAGATCTTTCTTTTGGGACGGCATGTGGCACAGTGGTTAGCACTGGGACTGCGGTGCTGAGGACCCGGGTTCGAATCCCGATTCTGGGTCACTGTCCGTGTGGAGTTTGCACATTCTCCACGTGTATGCGTGGGTTTCACCCCCACAACCCAAAGATGTGCAGATAGGTGGATTGTCCACGCTAAATTGCCCCTTAATTGGAAAAGACAAATAATTGGCTACTCTAAATTTATATTTAAAAAAAAGATCTTTCTTTCTCAGAGTGGAGTATCCAAGACATATCTATACAGCAAGTATTCCTGAGTGCTAACTGTATTTAAAAGTGGATTGGGATCTGAGATGGGGTTGTTGTTTGAGTGGGAATAAAGATAGCAGTTAAGGATTATTGTGTTACTATTGATTAGCATTGTTTAAGGGCTAATTGTAAGCTATTTTCCTGTGTGATGTTGAAGATATTTTAACACTACCTTAGTAATAAAGTTTGTTTTAATCTTATCCCTATTTTGCATGAAATCATTCCTGGAGCGAGGTATCCTTTCCTCATAGTCTTACAAAATTAAAATGAAATATTGGAGTTTCTGTCCAGTATCCTATCTACTGTTGGGGTCTGGTCGGGATTGTAATAAGAGTATGAAAGTTAGTAACAGAATACAGGAGGACAATGGTCAGCCTGGTGAGATAGACAACCGCGTGACGACAACAACACATTCTATTTGTGTAGCGCCTCTGGTGTAATAAAACATCGTAAGATGCTTCTCGGGAGCATTATGAAATCAAACAGGTCACCGAGCCACACAAGATATCAGGTCAGATGAAAATTTTGGTCAATGTTTAATGTGTGTCCTAAAATGGGATGAAGAGGCGGAGAGGGGTAGGGAGGGAATTCCAGAGCTTGGGGCCTAGTCAACAAGGCACAGCCACAAAATGGTGGGGTGATTTTGATTGGGAATTGCACAAGAGGCCAGTATTGGAGGAACATGGAGATGTTTGGGGGGGGGGGGGGGGGGCTGAAATTTAATGCGATAAAGAGAGAAGAGGTTTTGGAAGGGAAAATGAGGAGCGAGGTGGTAAGCAGTATGGTACAATTTTAGAATGTGTGCCGGAACAGAGAGACCTTGACTGGGGTGGATAGATGTGCATAAATCATTGAGAGACAGGGCAGATTGACAAAGCTGCTCGTGGAGAAACATCCTGGGCTTGGTGAATAGAGGAGTGAAGTCCAAGAGCAAGGAGGCGATAGTAAATAATAGAACCTCATGCAGAAGGAGGCCATTCGGGCCATCGAGTCTGTACTGACCCTCTGAAAAGCACACCCTACCTAGGCACAATCCACCACCCATCTTCATAATCCCATTACCTAACCTGCACATCTTTGTAATGTGGGAGGAAACTGGAGCACCCGGAAGAAGCCCACACCGACACGGAGGGGTCGTGCAAACTCCACACAGTCACCTAAGACTGGAATCAAACCCGGGTCCTTGGTGCTGTGAACCTGCAGTTCAAACCACTGTGCCACCGTGCCGTCCCATTGTCAAATTCTGGGCAGGGAGCAGTTGTAGTATCATGTTGGATTCTGGGTGCCGCACTTTAGGGAAGATATCATGGTCTCCTCAGGAAGCACAGAGAGAGGGTTGACGGGACTAGCCATGTGGAGATGCTGGGGTCGTTCTTCGAGCAGAGATGCTTGAAGGAATTTTAGACATTTTCAAAATGGCGAGGGGCTTCCATTGAGTGAACAGGAGAAATTGTTTGGCCTGTTGGGAGGCTGGGTGACCAATGGACACTGATTCGCAGCGACTGACAGAGGAACAAAAAGCCATGAGGAAAATGTTTATTTTTTTTACTCCGTGAGTTGTGATCTGGAACAGATTGCTTGAAAGGAAACCGATTCAATCTGCATTTTCAGAAGGGAATTGTATTAATATTTAATTGACAGTGCAATGGAGAAAGAGCTGGGGAGCTGGCCTGAATGTACAGTTCTTTCAAAGAGTGACACCATAAGTTTATTATTCTGTAAGACATCGGGGAGAACGCCCTTGCTCCTCTTCCAAAGGATCTTTTTTACTTATTCATCTGGGTGTTGCTGGTAAGGTCAGCATTTTTAATGCCCATCCCTAATTGCCCTTGAGAAGGTGGAGGTGAGCCATCTTCTTGAACCGCTGTGTTCCCATGTGGTGTAGGTACACCCACTGTTAGGGAGAGAGTTACAGGATTTTGACCCAGCGACAGTGAAGGAACGGTGATATGTTTCCAAGTCAGGATGTTGAGTGACTTGGAGGGAAACCTCCCAGGGGGTGGTTTTCCATGTCTGCTGCTCTTGTCCTTCTAGATGGTAGTGGTTGTGAGTTTGGAAGGTGCAGTCTAAGGAGCCTTGGTGAGTTCCTGCAGTGCATCTTGTAGATGGGACACACGGCTGTTACTATGTGTCCGTGGCAGAGGGATTGAATGTTTGTGGATTGGGGTGCTAATCAAGCCGAGTGTTTTGTCCTGGATGGTGTTGAGCTTCTTGAGTGTTGTTGGAGCTGCACTCATCCAGGCAAGCGGAGAGTATTCCATCACACTCCTGGGTTGTGCCTGCTAGGTGGTGGCTTTGGGGAGTCAGGTAGTGAGTTACTCACTGCAGGATTCCTAGCCTCTGACCAACTGTTGACCACGCAAGGGGGCAACCTGGACCTTGGTTTAACATCTCATCCAAAACACGGCACCTTGGACAATGCAGCACTCCCTCAGTGCTGCAATGGAGTGCCAGCCTAGGTTACAATGTGAAATCTCGGGAACGGGGCTCCAGCCTGCAATCTCTGACTGAGGGGAGAGAGTCATGATTGACACAGAACTATGGTTCTGTCAGTAGCATTGATAATGGCGTGGTTGGCAATTAATAACACTGACATAGAATAGTGGACTGGCTGTGTGTGCGGCTGGACTTGGTGTTGGTTTATGGGGAGCGAGTGTTTGCACTGTCTTGCTGTATTTTCCTTGCTGTTCAACAATGGAGGGCTAAGTGTCTCCAGGAGTCTTGCTAACATGAAATAAAAACTTGTCAAAAAACTTTGGGGTGATGACAGAGGTGGAGATTCAAAATTTAATCCGATATCTTCCACAAAGGAAATACTTTTAATTCCGAGAATGGGACTTTTTTAATCCAAAATATTTTCTTCAGGGACATCCTCATAGAGGAAAGAGGATCCACTGAGTTGATTTTTCACTGACTTTGCTCTCCCCTGAGTTGAGGAAAGTATAAAAATAACCTTTCTTTTGGCGACTTTATTTCTTCATATTTTTGTTTCCCACTCCTCCTCTGACTCTTTCAGTGAGGTGCAGTTAATCACTCGGGAACAAAGGAACTACTCGTCACCTCACAGTGACTTTTCATCAGAGCTTGGTCAATTAGCAGCAAGGAAAGATGGGAGGGAGTGCTGCAATGTTGGAGGTGCCATCTGTAGGATCAGGCATTAAACTGGGGACCCTCGCCTGCTATCTGAGGTGGGTGTAAAAATCCTGTGGCTATATTAATTGCTTTGGGTAAGGTGGTATTGTGGTGCAGTGGGCAGCGTCCCTGCCTCTGGACCAGAAGCTCCTAGGTTTGAGTCTCAGCTAAGGAGATGGCCAAGCAAGAAGCGTTCCTAATGTGGCCAAAACAGATTGAGTGTCAACTTGTAAATCCTTCCAAACACACACCGAGTGATGGTAAGAGTGGGAGAGGTTCGTGGTCAGTTATGTGGTGTACCCATAACTCCAGACTAAAACACACATTTATTTTTTTGTAAAATATTTTATTGAGGCATTTATATATTTACACATCAAACACAACCATAAATCAAAACAAGCCAACAAGGCTGGAAATAATCAAAACATTTAAATACCTAACACCCCACCATCGCACCCCCTGCTCCCCTACCCCCTATTTTACCCCCCACTGCTGACACCCTAACTGTTCTCAAAGAAGTCGATGAACGGCTGCCATCTCCGGGCAAACTCCTCCGCAGACACTCTCGAGGCAAATTTTATCTTCTCCAGCCTGAGAAACTCTGCCAGGTCACTCACCCACACCCCCGGTTTTGGCAGTCCCATATCCTGCTATTCCAATAAGATCTGTCTCTGGGCTACCAGGGAGGCAAAAGCCAAGACATTGGCCTCTCTTGCCCCCTGCTCTCCCGGGTCTTCTGACACTCCGAAGATAGGCATTTCTGGACTCGGGACCACCTTCACCTTCAGGACCTCCGACATAACGTCGGCAAACATACGCCAGAAACCCCCAAACTTTGGGCAGACCCAAAACACGTTGACCTGATTCACGGGCCCACCCGCGCATTGCTATCCTTCACCTCTTCAAAAAAACTTGCTCATCCTGGCCACAGTCATCTGTGCCCTGTGGACCACCTTGAACTGAATAAGGCTAAGCCTCGCTCATGACAAGGATGCATTCGCCCTCCTCAAAGCCTCGTCCCACACCCCAGCCTCCACCTCCCTCCCCAACTCTTCCTCCCATTTAGGCTTCACTACCCTTACTGGGGCACCCTGGCAATCCATCAACTCCTTCTAAATTTCCGACACCTTCCCCTCCCCTACCCCTGTTCTTGACACCACCTTGTCCTGCAGCCCCTAGGGCGGCAGGTGAGGAAAGGACGGTACCTGCTTCCAGTCAAAATCCCTCACCTGCAAATACCGGAACCCATTCCCGGCAGGCAACTCAAATTCCTCCACCAACCCCCTCAAGCTGCCCCCCAGTGAATAGGTCCCCAAATGCTCAATCCCTGCCCGTTGTCACCGCCGAAACCCCCATCCAGCCGCCCAGAGCAAACCTATGATTCCTGCAGATTGGTGACAAAACCGAGGCCCCCCCAGCCTCACATGCTGCCTCCACTGTCTCCGCACGCTCAGGGCAGTCACCACTACCGGGCTAGTAGAGTACCTGGCCGGCAAGAAAGGTAAAGACACTGTCAACAACGCCCCCAAACACTAGTCCTTACAAGAGGTTGCCTCCATCTGCTTCCATACCGACCCCTCCCCCACTTCCTAACCATGGCAATATACGTCACCCAGTAGTAATTCATGAAGTTTGGGAGAGCCAACCCCCCCCCCCCCCCCCCGACCCCGCTCCAGCATCACCACCTTCACCTGCGGGGCTTTATCCGCCCAAACAAACCCTGAAATCAGCGCATCCTCCCTCCTGAAAAAGGCCTTCGGAATTAAGATCGGGAGGTTCTGAAACACAAACAAGAACCTCGGGAGAACTGTCATCTTCATCGACTGCACCCATTCCGCCAGCGGGAACACATTCCACCTCCTGAAATCCCCCTTCATCTGTTCCACCAACTGAACCAGATTCAGCTTGTGCAGCTGCTCCCACGCCACCCCAATATGCAGATCTCGAAAGCTCGCCGCCACTACTCTAAATGGCAACTCCTCCAGCCTCTTCTCCTGCCCCCTGGCCTGGATCAGAAAGACCTCGCTCTTCCCCATGTTCAATTTATAAGAACATAAGAACTAGGAGCAGGAGTAGGCCATCTGGCCCCTCGAGCCTGCTCCACCATTCAATGAGATCATGGCTGATCTTTTGTGGACTCAGCTCCACTTTCCGGCCCGAACACCATAACCCTTAATCCCTTTATTCTTCAAAAAACTATCTATTTTTATATCCCGAGAACCGGCCAAATTCCTCCAATATGCCCATAACCCCCCAATAACTGTTAAAGAATTTGATAGAGCAGTAGATCGTCCGCGTACAACGAGACCCTATGCTCCACCCCTCCCCCACCCCTCCGTACTATCTCCTACCAGCCCCTGATGCTCTCAGTGCCATTGCCAATGGCTCTATAGCCAAGGCAAAGAGCAATGGGGAGAGTGGACATCCCGGTCTCATCCTCCGGTGCAGCCTGAAATATTCCAAGCTCATCCGCTACTCGCTACTGGTGTCCGGTACAACAGCTGGACCCAATCCCTAAACCACTGCCCAAAGACAAACTGCCCCAAAACCTCCCACAGAAAAACACATGTATAAGTGTGTGTTGCCACAGAAACTCTGGCTCCCTAAGTGAACTGTAACACATCCACCAAAGTGCTTTGGGCCATTGGGAGGCGAGAGTGGTACCCACTATAGCACAGCGCTATACAAATGTAAGTCCTTATGGTAGTACGTCTGATGCTGCCTTGACCAAGTCTTCATGTTCCTGTGACTCAGTGAGTGATATTCAGGTTGAACCCATATTTCCAAGCCCGTCAGCCGCAGGACAAGACAACAAAACTGTTCAGTGGACTCGGCCAGCTGTCAAATGTGGACAGAGGTTTAGGTTTGACTGTGATGCTCTGTGCTCTCTGAACCTGCTAATGCTTCCCATCCACGCTCACACACGGAAGAACACACAGGGTTCCCAGCATGAGGCAGCGCCTGTATGTGAGAAGGAATTGCTGTTTTGCTTAATGTAAAGAGGATGGAGTTGTGTATTGCACAGTCTGGGTGACCTCTTACAGAGATGGAGGCGAGCCATTAAATCCACCGTGTATTCGAGTGGGAAGCTGAACCCATTTCTTGTCCAGGAGTCAACAACACAAAGAGTCTGTTTAAAAACTGATGTAGTCAAAAGATCCACAATGCTGTCACTTAAATGTGTCCATGAAAAAACGTCAAGAGACATTTCAATAATGTTTTAAAGTTTGTTTTAAATCAAAAGTATTTGTTAATTGATGCTTTTGCTGGAGACTGCGGAATGCCTCGCTCTTCAAAGAGTTTTCAATCACAAGGGAGTGACTTTGAATGAGGGCCGGGGAGATCAAGACCTTGAGAAGGGCAGATCTGAAAGACTTGCATTAGTACAGAGCTGGCCTTGCCCAACTGAAAGAAATCACCAAGCTCCTCACAGCCAATTAAATGTTTGTGTGATGTAAACACCGTTCTAATGTGCGGAATGTGACACTCAATTTCCACACAGTAAGCTCCCACAGAGAGTAATGTGATGATGACCAGGTAACCTGTTTTTGATGTTGATTGATAAATATTGTCAGAATAATCCTCGTACTTCTTCAAAATACGGTCACGGGATCTTTGACGTCCACCTGAGACTGCAGATAGGGCCGTGGTTTAATGTATCTCATCTGAAGGATGGTGCCTCTGGCGGTGCAGCTCTCCTTCAGTCCCTTTATAAAAATACATTTTCCCAATTTTATTTTCCAATTAAGGGACAATTTACTGTGGCCAATCCACCTACCCGGCACATCTTTGAGTTGTGGGCATGAGACCCACGCAGACACGGGGAGAATGTGCAAACTCCACACGGACAGTGACCCGGGGTTGGGATCAAACCTGGGACCTCGGCGCCGTGAAGGAGCAGTGCTAACCATTGCGCCACCGTGCTGCCCTGCTCTCCTTCAGTACTGCATTGGGAGTGCCTGCCTGATTTTGTTGTGTTCAAAGTGCTGGAGCAGGACCTGAACCCACAACCATCCAACCCGGAGGCGAGTGTGGTGCACACTAAGCCACGGCTGGTGACCAGTGGTATGCCAGCCCCCCTGCATCACCACCCCAACGCCTCCACCCCCGCCCCCATATTTTGTGCAGAGGAATGTCACCAGGGATAATCTTCCTACTCTGTTCTCCTCACCTCCGAGGGAATTCGGACAGTGCCACTGACGAAAGACCTTTCAGACCAGCTCAGTCGGCTAGAAGTGCTTCAGACTGACCTTAGAGGCTGCCCTGACTGACCGCCCAATCAAACGATTTCCCAGCGTCGGGAGCCAATTCCATTGTTGGAACACCCTTTCCCGCTCTCTACGGACTTGAGATGCCCAGGGGCCTGTGATCCCTTATTGCCATAGTAACCTTACCTTCTATTTGCTTAACGCTTCCTTGGGAGGCATCAAAAGATATTTTATATAACATCGAAACAGGAAGGAACTGCAACCCAGAGGCTGCTGTTAATAGACACTGAATTGTGATTGCGGAGCTAGGGTTGGAGTTAACAGTGAGCTACCCCCCACCTGCTAGTTGCAGTTGACCTTTTGGTAAATGGATGTTGGAGGAAAGGGGCCAGTGTTGGAGGGAGCCAGGCTGGGTTACACTCCCTTGTCATGGGAATTGGCTACGTTCCAGCGCTAAACAGTATACTACAGCTGTGAGCTGCAGCAAATTCTATTCAGCAGCTCCCATATAAACTGTACTTTATTGTGTCCGTATGGTCTAATTGAACTGACATCATGCCCATATAATTTTTATGTGTTCTAACCGTTCAACATGAGGGGGTAGGTACCCAGCTGTCTGAAAGAGCGCCATCATTGCTGTGACCTTGAACATTGCAACTTGAGCTCAGCATTAGTCTATCCGAGATCAGAGTTCACCGTTCACCATTTGGGTTCCATGCTAACTTCCTGTTGACTATCCTCATATTCGGACATTCCGGCAACATTCCTGTTTTTTCCCCTCCTCTTCCTCCGTCAGCTGTGAGTGAGTTAGTGGGTACCACTGTTGCCTCTGAGACACGTGATTGTGCATTCTGGGTCCCATTCCTGGGACTTGAGCACTAACTCCAGGCTGATGCCCCCAATGGGCGCCATCTTTCCAATGAATCACTCAGTCGAGGCCCCACATGCATCCTTTCAATTGGATGGAAAGGAATCAATGAAGAACAGGGGAGTTCTCTTCGCCGCCCTCTTGTGAGAGGGACTACTGTTTAAAAATAAGGGGTCACCCATTAGGACAGAAATGAGGAGAATTTTTTTCCTGCCTGTAGTGAGTGTTTGGTACTCTCTTCCTCAAAAGGTGAGCATTAGCAGGTGATTAAATCTTTACAGATCCAGAGATGGTGTAACCCCAGGTTAAAGAGGTGTGAATTGTCTCAAGCCAGGACAGTTGGTAGGATTTTGGCGAGACCATGCAGACGCTGCGACAACGAATGAACGGACATCGCGCAACAATCACCAGGCAGGAATGTTCCCTTCCAGTCGGGGAACACTTCAGCAGTCAAGGGCATTCAGCCTCTGATCTCCGGGTAAGCGTTCTCCAAGGCGGCCTTCAGGACCTGCGACAACGCAGAATCGCCGAGCAGAAACTTATAGCCAAGTTCCGCACACATGAGTGCGGCCTCAACCGGGACCTGGGATTCATGTCACATTACATTCATCCCCCACCATCTGGCCTGCAAAATCCTACCAACTGTCCTGGCTTGATACAATTCACACCTCTTTAACCTGGGGTTACCCCATCTCTGGATCTGTAAAGATTTAATCACCTGCTAATGCTCGCATTCCAAGCATTGCTTGGCATCTTTGAATTTGTCTATATATGTGTTTCTGGAACAGACCTCTTCATTCACCTGAGGAAGGAGCAGCGCTCCGAAAGCTAGTGACATCGAAACAAACCTGTTGGACTTTAACCTGGTGTTGTAAGACTTCGTACTGTGCTCACCCCAGTCCAACGCCGGCATCTCCACATCAAAAGGTGATGGAAGCAGAGACTTTGAATATTTTGAGACAGATTCTTGATTAACAAGGGGGTGGAAGGGTATCGAGGGTAGGCAGAAATGTGCAGTTGAAGTTAGATGAGATTAGCCATGATCCTATTGAATGGCGGAGCAGGCTCAAAAGGCCGAGTGGCCTACTCCTGCGCCTAATTCAACTGTTCATGTGTGCCCTGGCCAATAATTACCCCTTAACCAACATCACTAGGAGGGAAAAGAACCTAAATGATCTGATCATTATTGTGAAGTTCATGGGTTAGGATGTATATTCAGCCAGAGACATTTAGAGAGAGAACCACACAGAGCTGTTAAACATGGATTATTTATTATCTCTTCCGAGAAACTCCTTCTGCTGGTACAAGTGAACAAAATGCACAATTCAATTTTCAATACATTACAATTATCACATTCCTGTTTGTGGGAACTTTCAGTGAGCAGTTTGGCTGAAGAGTTTCCTGCTTTACAACAGTGACTGCACTCCAAAATAACTTTTTTCTTTCTTAAAGCACTTTCGGACATCTTGAGGATATGAATAATGCTATAGAAATGCAAGTCTTTGTTGTTGGAATTATTTTCTCCCTTTCAATTTACTTCTGTGTGTTCAGACCATCGCAGCTTTACCATGGGGTCAGTGTAATTGGTTGCTTTAGGGAGATGGTCTTATGCTGAATTTGTGGTTTCCATTCTCTATGTTTGGTTAAACATTACTGAAGGGAAGGATTTACAATTGTAGATGGTTAAACATTAATAAGACTTGCATTGCACCTTATGCTATCAACGCACATCTGCAAGCACTTCAGGTACGTCTGACTCTTGCCTTGTAAGCTATTAAAAAAAACAGAATTTCTATAGCATCTTTCATGATGCCAGGATGTCCCGAGGTGCTTTACAGCCAATTAAGTACTTTTGTTGTACTGTTTGAATATGGCAGCCAGTCTGTGCTCAGAAGCTCCCGTAACCAGCAATAGAACATAGAACATTGAACAATACAGCGCAGTACAGGCCCTTCGGCCCACGATGTTGCACCGAAACTAAAGCCATCTAACCTACACTATACCATTATCATCCATATGTTTATCCAATAAACTTTTAAATGCCCTCAATGTTGGCGAGTTCACCACTGTAGCAGGTAGGGCATTCCACGGCCTCACTACTCTTTGCGTAAAGAACCTACCCCTGACCTCTGTCCTATATCTATTACCCCTCAGTTTAAGGCTATGTCCCCTCGTGCTAGCCATTTCCATCCGCGGGAGAAGGCTCTCACTGTCCACCCTATCTAACCCTCTGATCATTTTGTATGCCTCTATTAAGTCTCCTCTTAACCTTCTTCTCTCTAACGAAAACAACCTCAAGTCCATCAGCCTTTCCTCATAAGATTTTCCCTCCATACCAGGCAACATCCTGGTAAATCTGCTCTGCACCCGTTCCAAAGCCTCCACGTCCTTCCTATAATGCGGTGACCAGAACTGTACGCAATACTCCAAATGCGGCCGTACCAGAGTTCTGTACAGCTGCAACATGACCTCCTGACTCCGGAACTCAATCCCTCTACCAATAAAGGCCAACACTCCATAGGCCTTCTTCACCACCCTATCAACCTGGGTGGCAACTTTCAGGGATCTATGTACATGGACACCTAGATCCCTCTGCTCATCCACACTTTCAAGAACTTTTCCATTAGCCAAATATTCCACATTCCTGTTTTTCCTTCCAAAGTGAATCACCTCACACTTCTCTACATTAAACTCCATTTGCCACCTCTCAGCCCAGCACTGCAGCTTATCTATATCCCTCTGTAACCTGCTACTTCCTTCCACACTATCGACAACACCACCGACTTTAGTATCGTCTGCAAATTTACTCACCCACCCTTCTGCGCCTTCCTCTAGGTCATTGATAAAAATGACAAACAGCAACGGCCCCAGAACAGATCCTTGTGGTACTCCACTTGTGACAGAACTCCATTCTGAACATTTCCCATCAACCACCACCCTCTGTCTTCTTTCAGCTAGCCAATTTCTGATCCACATCTCTAAATCACCCTCAATCCCCAGCCTCCGTATTTTCTGCAATAGCCTACCGTGGGGAATCATATCAAACGCTTTGCTGAAATCCATATACACCACATCAACTGCTCTACCCTCGTCTACCTGTTCAGTCACCTTCTCAAAGAACTCGATAAGGTTTGTGAGGCATGACCTACCCTTCACAAAGCCATGCTGACTATCCCTGATCATATTATTCCTATCTAGATGATTATAAATCTTGTCTCTTATAATCCCCTCCAAGACTTTACCCACTACAGACGTGAGGCTCACCGGTCTATAGTTGCCGGGGTTGTCTCTGCTCCCCTTTTTGAACAAAGGGACCACATTTGCTATCCTCCAGTCCTCTGGCACTATTCCTGTATCCAATGATGACATAAAAATCAAAGCCAATGGTCCAGCAATCTCTTCCCTGGCCTCCCAGAGAATCCTAGGATAAATCCCATCAGGTCCCGGGGACTTATCTATTTTCAGCCTGTCCAGAATTGCCAACACCTCTTCCCTACGTACCTCAATGCCATCTAATCTATTTACCTGGAGCTCAGCATTCTCCTCCACAACATTATCTTTTTCCTGAGTGAATACTGACGAAAAATATTCATTTAGTATCTCGCCTATCTCTTCAGATTCTACACACAACTTCCCATCCCTGTCCTTGACTGGTCCTACTCTGTCCCTAGTCATTCGCTTATTCCTGACATACCTATAGAAAGCTTTTGGGTTTTCCTTGATCCTTCCTGCCAAATACTTCTCTTGTCCCCTCCTTGCTCGTCTTAGCTCTCTCTTTAGAGTGAGTAGTGAGGTAGTGAGCAGATCATCTGGCTCAGTGCTGTCGGGTGACGGATAAATATTAAGCCGGCCACCGGGGAGAACACCTATGCTGTTCAGTGAGATTGTGCCGTGGGGCCTGGTGCCTCCACCTGGAGAGGGCAGGTGGGGCCTCAGCCTTATATCTCATCAAAAAAAAAAAACACCCCTCAATAGTGCAGTGCTCCGGCAGTACTGCACAAGGGGAGCGTCAGTCGAGATTTTATGCTTTAAATCTCTGGGGTGAGGCTTGAACGTACAATCTTCTGACTTGGAGACGAGAGTGCTAAATTTAACTGGCTGTTGTTTAGCTTCAGGGCAGGATTTTCTGTGGAGAACCGGATGAGCCTACCAATGGGAAAGGCTAGGGAATTCGCCATTTGGTGAGAGACCTGTTGCTGGGGTTTTTCTGCTTTTTTTTGTGTTGTACAGGGGTCTACCTGATCTACATTAATACTGCACAAACTTTGATGTTGACCAGAATGTGGAGTAGGGGATTGGGTTTGATATATTCTCTATCTTGACATTTCCATCTTATTCCTGTGGCCAGAGTTGTAGAATCAGAGGGTGGTTACAGCACAGAAGGAAGCTAATCAACCCATTGTGCCGAGGCTGGCTCTCTGTAAGAGTGCTATTTCCCCATAGCCTTCCAAAGCTTTCCTTTACAGATAACGATCCATTCACCTTTTGAATGCCGCAATTGAAACAGTCGCCACCACACTCACAGACAGTGCATTCCAGATCTTAACCACTCGCTGTGTGAATCTGTCTCCACCACACACTCAGACAGTACATTCCAGATCCTAACCACTCGCTGTGTGAATCTGTCTCCACCACACTCACAGACAGTGCATTCCAGACCTTAACCACTCACTGTGTGAATCTGTCTCCACCACACTCACAGACAGTACATTCCAGATCCTAACTACTCTCTTTCGTGTGTCCATTTCTTCTCTTGCCAATCACTTAATTCTGCGCTCTCATTCTTGAGCCTTCCACCAATAGGAACAATTTCTCCCCATCCAGGTCCCTCAGTTCTTTTTAAAATATTTCATTCCAAGGCATTTTCATATAAACAAACAAAAGCAGAAGAACAGCCAAACAACATTGTAAACAGCCAACATCCACGCTCCCCTAATATTGCCCCTTCTCACATCCCACCTTCCCCATTCCCCCTCCGCTGACCCGCAAACATCCTTCAAGAAATCCACAAAAGGCTTCCACCTCCCGAGTGACCCATCCACCGACTCCCTCAAAATGAACTTAACCTTCTCCAGCCTCAGGAATTCAGCCAGGTCACTCACCCACACCCCCGCTTTCAGCGGCTCTGAGTCCCTGCACCCAAGCATAATCCGCCTCCAGGCTATTAGGGAGGCGAAGGCCAGAACATCGGCCTCTCTCGTCCCCTGGACTCCCGGGTCTTCCGACGCCCCGAATATCGCTACCTTTGGACTCGGGCCCACCTCCAACCCCAGCACTTCGGACATTACCTGCCAGAACCCCTTCAGCCTTGGCCTTGGACACGCCGAGAACATGTGTGGATGTGATTTGCCCCCCACCCCCACGCACAGTCCACACCTGTCCGCTACCCCCTCAAAGAACCTACTCATCCTCGCTACCGTCATATGTGCTCTCTGAATTACCTTAACCTGAATGAAGCTTAACCTCACACACAACGAGGATGCGTTCACCCTGCGCCTCTGCCCACGTCTCGGCCCCCGCCTCCCCTCCCAGGTCCTCCCTCCACTTGCGCTTTACGTCCCCCACCAGGGCTCCCTCCCAGTCCATCAACTCCTTGTGCGCAGTGGACACATTCCCGCCCCTACCTCGTCCCTCGACGGTCCCTTATCCTGCAACCCCAGGGGCGGCACCTCTCTCCTTCCGAAATCCCGGACCTGCAGGTACCTAAAACCATTCCCTCTGGGCAGCTCATACTCTTCCTCCAGGTCCTCCAACCTCACAAATTTGCTCCCTATGATCAGATCCCCAAATCGCTCAATCCCTGCTTGGTTCACCCACACACATGCGCCTTGTACAACCGGACCCAGTCCACAAACTCCTGTCTGAACGGCCCAGCACCTCCAGCAGATGCTCCCACTCCACCCGGTCAAACGCCTTCTCTGTATCCATCGCCACCAATACCTCCATCACCTGCCCCTCTGGAGGCATCATGATTACATTGAGCAGCCTCTTCACATTTGCCGTCAACTGCCTCCCATTCACAAAACCCGTTTGGTCTTCGCCTATCATCCCCTGGGTGATGTCCTCAATTCACGAGGACAAACCCTTTGCCAACAACTTGGCATCTACATTCATTAATGATATCGGGCAGTACGACCTACACTGATCCGGATCTTTATCCTTTTTTAAACCGGGGAGATGGAAGCCTGCAACAATGTAGGGGGGGTTTTCTCCCCCCCCCCCCCCACCCCACCCCCCCTCACTCGCCTCATTATACACCCTCACCAGCAGTGGCCCCAGGTCCACCTCACATTTTTTATAAAACTCCACTGGGAACCCTTCCGACCCTGGGGCCTTCCTGTCTGCATCACCCCTATACTGTCCATCATCTCCCTCAACCCAATTGAGGCCCCCAGTGCCTGAACCAGCTCCGCCTCTACCTTAGGAAACTCTAGCCCATCCCCTATCCTGTCTCGAATGGAACACCTGCATCACCCAATGTTTCTTCAACCTTGTCTGGTCACCTATCTTCAGGTACATCTGCAAAAAGGCCATATCTGCCTTAACTCCTCAAGTGTGCGAACACAAGTGACACAAATACTTGGCCCTTTGGGCGGGGAAAAGACTGAAAAAATCCACCTGAGCAAGAGCCACCAAATGTGCGACCACTCATTCCATGGGCATCACCGGACATCATCCTTCAGGATTTAAATTTTTTTTTCCAATTAAGGGGCAATTTAGAGTGGCCAATCCACCTCCCCTGCGCATCTTTGGGTTGTGTGGGGAGAATGTGCAAACTCCGCACGGACAGTGACCCGGGGCCGGGATCAAACCAAGGTCCTCAGCGCCATGAGGCAGTGCTAACCACTGCACCACTGTGACGTCTGTCCCTCATGATTGTGATCAACCCGAACAAATCTGCTCTCAAACCTTCCCCTCTCCAAGTAAATTCTAATTTCTCCAATTTATCAACATAACTGGAATTCCTCAACCCTGGAACCATTCTCTTTTCTGCACTGTCTCTAATGCCTTCACATCCTACCGTAAGTGTGGCTTCCACAACCAGGCTCAGTACTCCAGTTGAGTCTCAATCAGTGTTTTATACCAGTTTCAAATAATCTCCTTGCTCTTGTACTTTATGCCCCTATTAATAAAGCCTAGGATACAGTATGGTTTATTAACACCACCCTCAATCTGCCCTGACACCTTCAATGGTTAGTACAGATATCACCCAGGTCTTTTGTCCCCTTTTAGAATTATCCCCTTTATTTTAAATCAACCCTGCAAGTTCTTCCTATCAAAGCAAATCATTTCACACTTCTCAGTATTAAATTCCATTTGCACAATGTATTAAATCGAGTTGGACTGTGTGACTGCTCTTGTGAAAAGACAGTGGAATGTTGCTCAAGGAGAGGTTTCACATCTCGTTAAATATACTGAGGTCACATTTTAGGGAGTGCATTTCCCACCCCCCAGTTCTAACCGATTTTGACTAGCTCATTCTTTCGGCTTTCTTTTTTGCTGGTTTGTTACAGAGGCAGAGAGTGAGGTTTTCTCTTGGCCTATCTTGTCCCAGTAAGTTCCCACCATCATAGTTCTCCACAACATTCTAATGTTGTATATTTTATATATTTGGCCTGTATGGTAACTTCAGCCGGTGCAGAAATTGAACCCAAGCTTTTGCCGTCCAGCCAACTGAGATAACCGAACTCCCAAATATCTTTGTACTCAGAAAATGTCTGCACTCAGCTCAGCTTCTCATAGCTTCATAGTGGTGTCTGCTTAACTTGCTCTGACTCCACACCCAGGCTGAACCAATCAAGCACAGTGAACCTAAATCAGTTACCCAACTCTCATAATCAAACACAGGATCATTGAATTCTGTCTCAAACACTGGAGTTTGCGGTGGGGGAGGGGGAACAATCTACATGTATTCAGTACTATTGAAGAATGGTACCTCTCCTCATAATTTAATCCTTTAAGCCGTGAATCTGTACTGTAGCTACTCCAAGCCAATATATTCTTTGCCAGAATTGAGTGCTGTTACCCAGGTGTAATCTGGCCAGAGCTTTGTGTAACTGCAGTGTAACTCAGAGCTGGTCAATGCACTTACTGTTTGTCAAAGTGACTCATAAGGGTGGCGGGACAGATTGAGAGAGCGTATAATAAAGCGTACCGCATCCTGGGCTTTTTATCAATGGGGCATAGAGTACAAAAGCAAAGAGGTTATATCAAACTTGCACAAAACACTCGTTCAGCTTCAACTAGAGTCTTACGTCCAGTTCTGAACACCACACTTCCAAGAAGAATGTGAAGGCATCAGAGTGAGTGCAGGAAGGATTCACGGGAATGGTTCCAGGGACGATGAAATTCAGTCATGAGGATTGGAGAAATTGGGACTGTCTCCTTGGAGGAGAGGAGATTTCAAAGAGGGGTTCAGAATCATGAGGGATCTGGACAGTTTTAAGGAAGAGAACCCCTCTGATCCTATTTCATTGGTGATCTTCCAAAATTCTACAGATTTTGGAATGGTTCCTGAAGATGGGCAGGTAGCACATGTCACCCTACAATTTAAGAAGGGAGGGGGAGAGAAAACCGAGAACTACAGGCCTGTTAGCTTTACCTCAGTGGGAGGGACATGCTGGAATCTATTATCAAAGATGTGATAAATAGACATTTGGACAATAGGATGCAACATACTGTCATGGATCGAGGCAAAAACAGAAAATACTGTACAATCTCAGCAGGTCTGACAGCATCTGTGGAGAGAGAGGGAAGCTAACGTTTCAAATCTGGATGACTCTTCACGGATTGAGGATTGGCTAACAGTAGGAATAGACAGGTTATTCCTACGTTGACAGGCTGTGGCCAGTGGGATACCATAAGGATCAGCACTTGGGCCCCAGCTGTTCACAATGTCTATCAATGATTTGAATGTGGGGACCAGATGTAATGTTTCCAAGTTTGCGGATGATACAAAGCTAGGCGGGAATGTGCGATGTGAGGACGAAGTAAAGGGGCTCTAAGGAGGATTTGGTCAGCCTTAGTGAGTGGGCAAGGACATGGCAGATGGAATATAATGTGGAAAAATGTGAGGTTATCCATTTTGGTAGAAGGAATAGATGTGCAAAGTATTTCTTAAATGGTAGAAATTTTAAAAGTGTAGATGTACAAATATAACATTCGAGGCTGTGGGCCAAGTGCTGACAAATGGGATTAGGATTGGCAGAGCAGGTGCCTTTCATGCGGCGGTGTAGACTCGATGGGCTGAAGGGCCTTTTCTGCTCTGTATTTTTCTGTGATTCTGTGAACAGATGTGCAGAGTATTTCCTAAATGGTAAAAATTAAAAAGTGTAGATGTACAAAGGGACCTGGGTATCCTTGTCTATAAGTCACTGAAGGCTAGCAATGCAGGTGCAGCAAACTATTCGGAAAGCGAATAGAATGTTAGCCATTATCGCAAGAGGATTTGAGTACAGGAGTAGTGAGGTGTTGCTTCAATTGTATTGGAGCTTGGTTAGACCACGCCTGGAGTAGTGTGCGCAGTTTTGTTCCCGACATCAGAAAGGACATTATTGCCTTAGAGGAGTTCAACAAAGGTTCACCAGACTTGTTCAGAGGATGTTTCCTCGGTTGATACCTGGAATGGCAGACTGTCTTATGAGCAGAGATTGGGGAAACTGGGCCTGTATTCTCTAGAGTTTAAAAGAATGAGAAGTGATCTCCTTGAAACCTACAAAGGAAGAGACAGGGTCGATGTAGGAAAGATGTTCCCCTGATTCAGAAGTCTAGAACCAGGAAGCACAATTTCAAAATAAGGGAGAAGCCACTTAGAACTGAGATGAGGAGAAATGTCTTCATGCAGTGGATTGTGAATCTTTGGAATTCTCTACCCCCGAGGGCTATTCACTCTCTAGCATTGAGTATGTTAAAAGCAGAGATTGATAGATTTCTGATTTACAATGAAGTAAAGGGTTATGGGGATAGTGGGTGTAATTGTCGGATCAGTCATGAGCGTATTGAATAGCACAGCAGGTTCGACGGACTGAATGGCCTCCTCCTGTTCCTATGTTCCTTGAGGAAGCATATACTTGCCATAGAGGGAAGGTAACAGGTTCACCAGAATAATTCCTGGGATGGCGGGATTGTCGTAAGAGGAATGATTGAGGAGACTGGGCCTGTGTTCTCCAGAGTTTCGAAGAATGAGAGGTGATCTCATTGAAGTGTACGGAATCCTTACCGGGCTGGACAGGAAGGATTTTCCCACGGGCTGGAGCATCGAGAACCGGAGAACACAGTTTCCGAATAAGGGGCAGGCCACTTA
The DNA here is from genome assembly GCF_047496885.1 of Scyliorhinus torazame. Taxonomy (NCBI): domain Eukaryota; kingdom Metazoa; phylum Chordata; class Chondrichthyes; order Carcharhiniformes; family Scyliorhinidae; genus Scyliorhinus; species Scyliorhinus torazame. Next base: position 192,849,105 of record NC_092708.1, read on the forward strand.
GGGCTGCGATGAGGAGGAATTTCTACACTGAGAAGTAACCTGATGGATGCCACCCTTTATTATGAGAGGAATAAGGATGTTATGCTTCAGTTTTACAGCACGTTGGCAAGACGACATCTTGACTACCATGTGCAGTTTTAATGAAGGATGTAAATGCGTTGTAGGTGGTTTAGAGGATGTTTCCTAGATTGATTCCTGGAATGAGCGGGTTGTCTTATGCGGAAAGGTTGGACAGTCTCGGCTTGTTTCCAATGGAGTTCAGAAGAATGAGGGAGGGAACCTCCTAGAAACCTATAGAATTCTCACAGGACTAGATAGGGTAGATTCAGGAAGGGTGTTCGCAATGGTGGCGGGTCCAGAACCAGGGGTCACAGTCTGAGGACACGGGTAAACCATTTAGGGCAAAGATGAGGAGCACTTTCTTCACCCAGAGAGTGGTGAGCCTGTGGAATTTGTTGCCGTGGGAAGTAGTTGAGGCCAAAACATTGTCGCCGGAATTCTCCGTTCATGAGGCGAAGTGTTGATGCCGGGGCAGGATCCGTGGGTTTCTTTGACAGCAAAACTAGTGCTGTACCTGGACCGATTCAGCGACCATTAAAAGGCGAGTGCCATGCCACGTGGAACACCAGCAATTCCCATGAGAAACAGTGCAGGATTTGCCGGATTTGGGATTGACACTCAGGAGTCTTACAAACTCTCTTTCTCTCTCTCTCTCTTTCCCCGCTCCCGCCCCTGAAGAAGGCTGCCCATAACCCCCCGGGGAAAAGATTGGAGGGAGACCGCTGGACCTGTGGCCCCTCACTGCAGCAGTGCAGAGGGCCCTGGATGTCGTCGTCGGGCCCAAGGAAAGGGAAGTCGTTGGGGTGGAGATCGGTGTTGGGCAAGGAGATGAGATCCCGTTGAGTTGCGCTTCCCTGTGACGTGTGTCAATCCCCATCGGCCCCAACACCACCCACACCCCTCTCCACATACCCCCTCTCCCACACCCCCTTCAGCCCGCGGTCAAATCATGCGACTTGTCTTGTGTCTCGCAGGAGCTGCTGGCGATGGGTGGGTCCTTTTGTCCCCCAACCCCAGCACAACTAGATCTCCAGGTGCCGACTAGCGAATAGGATACGGGCAGGAGCCATCATTCCGAGAACCAGGCACCCTGGAGCTCGAGTCCGATGATGACACTGATTTCCCGTCACAGCTGTCTCCAACACTCTCCACCATCCAAAAGATATTTCCGAGATTGATTCCTGGAATGAGCGGGTTGTCTTATGTGGAAAGGTTGGACAGTCTTGGCTTGCTTCCAATGGAGTTCAGAAGAATGAGGGAGGAATCTCATAGAAACCTATAAAATTCTCACAGGGCACTTCAGTGAAGAGGCTCCTGGGACACTATCTGGTGTGCATCACACAGCTGATCCAGTACAGAAAGGGGAGGTAGGAATTCCTGAGGGCGGTCAGAGGACGGGCCAAACCCAGGGACTAGCTGCCGTCCAAATGAGTTTCGGGATTCTGGACCAGGCAGTCCCATCAATCATGGATTGCAGTCACAGAGCCAAGGACTACATGAGGGGTTGTCGGCGAGCATCCAGCACCTGCAGGTGCAGTTGGAGACGTCCAACTGCGTGTAGGAGCAAGAGGTGGAGCCGGCCATGCGTGCCACCCAGGCCAACACCTCACGGGTTTCAGCTATGGTTCAGCATGACCAAGGCCTGGGGCAATCTGTGCAGGCGGTGGCTGAGCCCCAGGACAGGGCTGCCCTATTGAGTGCCAGAGCCACCTGGACAATGCAGTGGCACTCCTGAACGTGGCCCAGTCATAGCAGGCCATGGCTAAGAGCGTCGGCGGCATTGCCCAGGTATTGACCGAAATGGCACAGATGCAGAGGGAGATGGCACAGTCACTGTCTGATGTGGCACAGACCCAGGAGGTGATGGCCCAGTCGATGAGTGATATGGCGCAGTCCCAGATGAAGGTAGTCCACTCCCTGTGCTCCATGGCCGCGAGCATGCAGACCGCGGCCGAGACGGCAAGGGGCTTCCAGGACTGGCAGCGCCAGGTGGTGGGGGAAGCCTCCTAAGATAGCTCCGCTCGCACGGCCATCCCATAGAGGGCCATCGGGCACCCTGAAGGAAGAGGAGGTGATGGGGCCCTATGCTCCTGATTTCCTTCCATCACCTTTTCAGCGAGGAGATTGCAGATCAGAATAATTCACTGCGTTACTATATCCTCTTCCATCTTTTCCACTGGTTTGTTTTAGTCCTGTGTACTCAGTTCAGTGCCAAAATTCGAATGTAGCACCTGGCAAGGTGGTGATTCAGGAGACTGCAGGAGACTGGTGCTCAGGTCAGTTGGCATGAGCCTGGCAGCATGGCTGGTAATGCCAGACTGCTCAGAGGGTGTGCACTGGCGAGCAGGAGCAGTCAGCGAAGAAGGCCAGCTGGCTGAGCGAGCGGGAGTGGGCAATCTCTGTTTCTCTGCTCGCCACCCTTCAGCCATCACTCAGTACAGGACAGAGTTGGAGAAGGGTCTGCCCCAAGATATGCCATTACAGTCAGTTCATTGGGTTTGAGCTGGCCTCGAGCAAGACTGACAGAAACAGCTGGGCAACACAACCGCTTAATTCTCCGCTGACTGTGAAAACAGACTATCAATTATTTGCTGCGTTAAAGCTATCCAGCACTGTACAAACCACTTTCAGCTGCTGCAAGCCAATTAGATACTGTAGAAAGCCTTGGGGATAGGCACTTGATTCTCACCCAGACTATTGGAATGAGCATCTCTTCCCTTTGCTCCTGATAAAGATGCATTTACAGTTAATGCCGATTTCCTTCGCTCCACCATTGCCGGCTGTGCCTTCAGCTGCCTTGGCCCAAAGCTTTGCAATTGTCTCTTTGAACCGTCTCCCTCTCCCTCCCTCCTGTTAAGATGCTTCTGAAAACTGAGCTCCTTGAGCATGCCCTTTCGCCACCTGTCCTGCTACCTCCTAATCGACCTATAGGGATGTTTTACTGTGTTAAAGGCACTACATAAATATAACAGTTTGCCAAAATTGCTGGGGTCTGGCCAGGGCAATCTTCCTTAATTTGGTTAATGCCGATCCCCTCCTCCAGACTGGGTAGATTTCAAGGGCTCCTGTTGTTGTGGATTAACAATGCCAACATAAATGCCAGCAAAGAGTTTTTTTTTTACAAACATAAACATGTGGAGCCTGTTTGCCAACGTGGAACCCCCTTGACATCTGGCATCATTGAAGGTGAAGGCCCTTGTGTCCGACATGGAGCCTTCCACAAAACCCATCTCCCGTTTACCATCAGTTGGTCATCATATTGTGAGATTGTCAAGGAAGAAGGGTTGGTGTCCAGGAAGACGTGCATTTATATTGCTCCTTTTATAACCTCAGGAAATCCCCAGTGTGTTGTCCATCCGGTGAAGATCTCTCTTGAACGGTAGGCCTAGCCTCAATGTCGGATTTGGAGGAGGATCTGCTGGATCCCCAGATATAACTGACCTGGCATGGCCCCCCTCGGGTTTATCTGAACAGGGAAGAAAAGAATAAAAAACATTTACATTTATATCCGGCACAATCTACAGGCCACGTGGAACTCGAACAGGAACGCGAGGCGGTCGGTGCCCCAGCTGTCCAGGTTTAAGTCTGTTTTAAACCAACTGCAGCGAGCTCACCCTGGATCTACCGGCCTCCTGTGGAGGCCCCAGTCACACACCGTTCAGTACTGGTCCACACAAACGCGGACCAGGAGGAACAGCACCGGGGGTCTCCCAGGTCATTGAGTGGTCAGCGACAGGACACATGGCTCCCTGACCCTGTTCCTGGAACACGGACACCTTGGCACTGCCACCCTGGCACTGCAATGCCGGCAGGAGCACTTCCAGGGTGGCACTGCCAACGGTCAGGGGGGCCAAGCCCATGAAAGGAGGGTGGGGTGGTGCAGGGCAGGGAAGTAGGGGTCTTTGGGAGGTTTTGGGGGGGGGGGGGTTGGGGTGTCCTCACTTTGGGGGGGGGGGGGGGTGTGTGTGTGCGTGCCCGCTCGCCCATTGAGGGGGGATAGATATGGAGGACTCTCGAGCTCAAATGGCACTGGTCTGGCCAGTGACTTCTGTTCCCCAGTGATGTAAAAAAATTCTAATGTCGCGATCAACTGGACCTACTCAGCTCTCAATGCCTAGTGAAATCTAACACAATCTCCTGACACGTTGCGATGTAAGTCCCACCCATTGTGGGCAGGATCACTTTTTGGCAAATCTGCATATGGATGGTATTCCATTTCCCAGCACATTAATCCTTACCTTGGAAAAGTTGTAACGGATTCGTCACAAGAAAGACTCAACGACAGATTTTACACTGGCAGCCCAAAGCAATCCTGGGGTTGAACAACAGATCCGGGAATATCTCAACAGAAAATGCTGGGTTACCATTATGTCAAGACCGTTGCGCACAAAAAGCTCATCTCCCCTTGGATAACCAACCTGTTTTGACAATGATTGAAAGTGTTAAATCTTAAAAGAGGTGGGATTCAGGAAAGATGACAAAATGGCTACTATGATGGCACTGGGCTCAGAGGAAGAGGGCGTGAGGATCAAATTCAAATCTCTTCCCCCCCCCCCCCCCCTACCACCAACCAAGATGGTTTGACCGTGATATCAGAGCCACTCCCAGCCAGCTGCATGGACAGGTGCAGCTGGAACATCTTGGCGTGGCAACAGTGGGAAGGAAGCACAAATTGCTGAAATGGCCCCTATCTAATCGCTGGATCTGTGTCAAGCAGCCGTGCTTTGAGTGTTGTTCCGGAGCCCTCCACAAACTTGAGCTCATCCAAAAACACTCCTCTGACAAACAGCCGAGCCCTGTTCCCCCATCGCTCCCTGTGCTCGCCCACCAACACTGGCCCCCAATGAATCCAGCGACAGCTCAAATGTGAAATTCTGATCTTTGTTTTCAAATCGGCCTCGCCTCCCTCTATCTCTGCAGTATCCTCCAGCTCCGTAACCCTCCAATTGTGGCCTGCTGCCCATCCCCCATCTCCTTTGCTCCCCATTGGTGGCCATGCCTTTTGCTGCCTGGGCCCTGAGCTCTGAAACTCCCGCTGCCTCTTCCTCTCTTCAATAAGACGTCCCTACCTTTTGGAAAAGGTTTTTGGCTAACTGTCTTCATATCTCCTTCTGTAGTTGGGTGTCAAATTTTGTTTGAAAACTCTTCAGTAAAATACCGTGGGTATGACAAAGGTGCGATATAAATGCAAGTTTGCTTTATGAAAATTGAGCAGTGCATCTGGTTGTTGGCGAATGAGTTTTGAAGTTGCAGTGCTCTGTTTTAGAAGGTCCTGTCTGCATCTTGCACAGGAATTGGGGAGACGGTGGTGTAGTGGTAATGTCATTGCACTAGTAATCCAGAGGCCCAGGCTGATACTCTGGGGACACAGGTTCGAATCCCACCATGGCAACTGATGGAATTAAAGCTAATGGTAACCATGGCAGCTATCATTGATTGTTGTTAAAAACCCATCTGCTTCCCTTTAGGGAAGGAAATCTGTCATCCTTGCCTGGTCTGGCCTACATGTGACTCTAGCAATGTGCACATCCTCAGGAATAAAGGGAAAAAAATGTCACTGCAGTGCATCAGGGGAATGTGGACATTGCCATTAACTCCACAAGTGTGCAAGGGTTGTCCTAATGGCAGCTGTGGTGTTGGGTTCTCTGGTGCACAGATGAGCCAACACAGTTGTATGTGGTACAACTCTATTTTATCTTAACTCTTATATACAGTTTGTTCTGGATACTCTGCACGTGCTGTCTCCCTGAGTGTGTCGTGTAGCAGGTCTGTCCTGGTCCTCCTCTCCAGCTAATACTGACCACCAGGTGTCGTGTTTGTGCTTTTATATCTTTCTGTGATTGGTTGTGGTGTTGTGTGTTCTGATTTGTCTGTTGGTGTGTCTATCATGATGTGTGTGTTTGAATATCATGACAGCAGCAACTCTGATTGTTAAGAAGGGTGAGAATTTGCCTATTAGTGTGGAAAACAAGTACTTTACACATGTGGCTGGAGAGGTAACTTTGAAGTGGAGAGATAAGGAAGTGGACATGTACCTGCCAAAAGCCAACTCCACAGGGTAAATAACATTAAAGGGAAATAAATAGTATAAGTGTTCTACTAATGAAGAAGGGAGAGAGACCGCGAACATCAGAACGGCAGCAAATTTCATATATAGCCTTCGGAGAGAAGCAGCCATTTTCCACTTTTGCTGAACCTGAAGACTGTTTCGCAGATGTGGCCACCTTTTAACTGGGTTGTGGTAATTATTTGTTGGATTTATCTCATAAAGTTACTTAATGTTGATGTTGTTTGGGAAAAGGGATATCAGAGTTCAGGTAACTTCGGTAGTTGGGGACCAAGGGATAGTTTCATGTAAAATTATGTATGTATAGTCATCAGTCTATTTAAGTGGTACAGGGCGGAATCCTGCCAAAAAATTGCAGTGTGTCAGGCTCAGACTGAAAAGTGCATGTAACTCTCCAGTTGCACAGGCCAGTTCTGTCTCCAAACTTTGAACCTCTTTGCCCCCCAAAAAATGAGTGGGCGTAGTTTACACAGTCACCCTGATGGGGCCGGGATACTTAGAGCCGACAACTGCTCCTCTGGCAATGCCCCCTCACACACCCTGACCTTCATCGCTGCCATGCACCCCCTGCCCACCAGATATCAATGTACCCCCTCCACCCATGGGGCCCTGACACTGCACCCTGGCACAGGTTGGCACTGCCACGTGGCACTGCCTAACAGCTCAACCTGGCAGTGCCAACTTGCGCCAGGCGCATGTCCTTCTACTAACCCTCCCGGGGGCTATATTTACCTTTACGCCCCAAAGGGATCCCCTCGACTGATTCAAGTCTGCCCCAACCTGCGCCTGCTTCTCACAGACAGAGAGGAGAGGGCTTAAAATTACCTCCATAGTGTATTCTAATCCTTCATGCATTGTATGTCTTTTGTCTTTTAATTAATAAATATTTCGGGCGAATTTACCCCCTATAAACAAGTTGCCAAAGTGCTCAATCCCTGCCTGCCGCCACCCTCTAAACCTCACATCCAGCCCTGCCGGTGCATACACTGAGGCACCCTTCAGTCTCAGATGCTGCCTCCACTGCCCCACACCCTTAGGATCAACACCACCACTGGGCTCACGAGTACGTGGCTGGTGAAAACAGTAAAGGCGGCAACAACAAAACCCTCAGTCATGATGCCTTCTCCACCTGCCCCCATCCCGATCTCTCCCCCACAGCCAACTTCTAACCATAGCAATATTCATCGCCCAATATTAGTTCATCTTATTCGGCAACGCCAGCCCCGCTCCCCCGCTCCAAGAAAGTACACCAGACCTGCGGGGTCTTGCCCACCCACACAAGCCCACAGATCAGCATATTGACCTTCCTAAAAAAAATGACTTGGGAACAAAGATTGGGAGGTTCTGAAATACAAACAGAAAACTTGGCAGCACTGTCACTTTTACTGTCTATCTACACCCGCCCTGGCAGCGGCAGCACATCCCACCTCTTAAAGTCCCCTTTTATCTGCTTCATCAACCGAGTCAAGTTCAATTTATGCAACTGCGCCCAGCTCTGCGACACTTGGATACCCAAAATTCTGAAACTCGCTCCCAACACCCTAAATGGCAACATCCCTTGTCTCCTTTCCTGGCCTCCATCGGGAACTTGCTTTTCCCATACTCAATTTGTATCCCGAATACCAGCCAAATTCCCCAGGATACAGTACCTCATTTTTAACATATCCAATCCCCATGTCTTCAGAGATCCCGCCTTCCTTTCAAGCGCCTAGCTTTTCCCCTTTCAGCACCCGAGCAGGAAGCTGTAACTGCACGGTCTGTGTTAGTAAGTTAAATCCCACTCCAGAGACTGGCGTATATAATTGGGCTGACACTCCTGTGTCATAACGAGGGAGTGCTGCACTGCCATTGCTGCCGCCTTTAAGATGAGATGTTAAACCAAAGCCCTTGTCTGTCCTCTTGGATTGGATGTAAAAGATCCTGTGGCACTATTTTGAAGAAGGAACTTTCCCCTAGTGCAACTAGAATGAGAGGACATAGTTTAACAATCAGACCAAAAGATATAGGAGCATCGGGTCTGCTCTGCCATTCCACCATGGCGCATGTGTTCCTCATCCCCGTACTCCTGCTTTCTCCCCATAACCCCTTATTCATCAAGAACACTAGATTTGTTCTTGAGGTGTGTTACCTACATGCTACAGACTCGAGGCTGAAAAGCTGTGCGGCATGGTGGTGCAGTGGTTAGCACTGCTGCCACATGGCACTGAGGACCCAGGTTCGATCCCGGCCCCGGATCACTGTCTGTGTGGAGTTTACACATGCTCCCTGTGTCTGCGTGGGTTTCACCCCCATAACCCAAAGATGTGCAGGTTAGGTGGATTGGCCACTCTAAATTGCTGCTTAATTGGAAAAAAAGAATTGGGTACTCTAAATAAATAAAGAGCTGGAAGGTGGAATTAGACAAAATAGTTATTTTTGTTTTTGGCCTCTCGCCGGATTTTGCCCCCACGTCGCCATTTGCACCCATGACCGAATTTGGGTACAAAATCCCAGCCATGGGACCTCCCATTTAAGATCACAATGTTTTCCCTAGGGGTCGACCAGGCTAATGGGATTAATCCCCACAGTAGCTGGTGGAATTTAAATTCAGTTAATCAATCTGGAATTGAAAAGCTAGTCTCACTAATGGTGACATGACAATTATCATTGATTGTTGTAAAAAAGAAATATCTGGTTCACTAATGTCCTTTAGGAAAATAAATCTGCCGTCCTAACTTGGTCTGGCTGTAGGGTCGCCAAACTGTGTTTTAAAATATTCCTGGAGGTTTCATCTCAGGACTCCCCCCCCCCCCCCCCCCCCCCCCCCCCCCCCCCCACCCCCCGACAACACTCCAGCCATTGATTGGCCAACACATCTTTGTGATGCACGCCTATCCTACGCCAATCGGAAGGCAAAAAGACTCATGACTTAATTAATTATACTTAGCTCGCAGCCAAACATCCTCCTTCCCCCCCCCCCTTCAATATTTTTATTTCTGGTATATGCAAATGTTCACAGAAAATTACAACAGAAAATATCCTTTTCAACGCACTAATGATTTTTCTCCAGGGCCGCACACAGCTGTGTCCTAGAGATTGATCTTCAATCCTGGAGGGTTGGCAACCCTAATCCAGCCTGCACGTGACTTCAGACCCCCAGCAATGTGGTTGAATCTTAACTGCCGTCTGAAGTTGCCGAGCGGGAGACTCAGTTCCAGGGCAATTAGACGCTGGCCTTGCCAGCAACACCCACATCCCACGAAAGAATTAATACAAAGGGCGCTTAGTCAAGGTTGGCTTTGAGGGGCGCCTTAAAAAGGAGTTGGAGAGATTTATGGAAGGGATTCCAGAGCTTAGAACAAAGAACAAAGAAATGTACAGCACAGGAACAGGCCCTTCGGCCCTCCAAGCCCGTGCCGACCATGCTGCCCGACTAAACCACAATCTTCTACACTTCCTGGGTCCGTATCCTTCTATTCCCATCCTATTCATATATTTGTCAAGATGCCCCTTAAATGTCCCTATCGTCCCTGCTTCCACTACCTCCTCCGGTAGCGAGTTCCAGGCACCCACTACCCTCTGCATAAAAAACTGGCCTCGTACATCTACTCTAAACCTTGCCCCTCTCACCTTAAACCTATGCCCCCTAGTAATTGACCCCTCTACCCTGGGGAAAAGCCTCTGACTATCCACTCTGTCTATGCCCCTCATAATTTTATATACCTCTATCAGGTCTCCCCTCGACCTCCTTCGTTCCAGTGAGAACAAACCGAGTTTATTCAATCGCTCCTCATAGCTAATGCCCTCCATACCAGGCAACATTCTGGTAAATCTCTTCTGCACCCTCTCTAAAGCCTCCACATCCTTCTGGTAGTGTGGCGACCAGAATTGAACACTATACTCCACGTGTGGCCTAACTAAGGTTCTATACAGCTGCAACATGACTTGCCAATTCTTATACTCAATGCCCCGGCCAATGAAGGCAAGCATGCCGTATGCCTTCTTGACTACCTTCTCCACCTGTGTTGCCCCTTTCAATGACCTGTGGACCTGTACTCCTAGATCTCTTTGACTTTCAATACTCTTGAGGGTTCTACCGTTCACTGTATATTCCCTACCTGCATTAGACCTTCCAAAATGCATTACCTCACATTTGTCCGGATTAAACTCCATTTGCCATCTCTCCGCCCAAGTCTCCAGACAATCTAAATCCTGCTGTATCCTCCGACAGTCCTCATCGCTATCCGCAATTCCACCAACCTTTGTGTTGTCTGCAAACTTACTAATCAGACCAGTTACATTTTCCTCCAAATCATTTATATATACTACAAAGAGCAAAGGTCCCAGCACTGATCCCTGTGGAACACCACTGGTCACAGCCCTCCAATTAGAAAAGCATCCCTCCATTGCTACTCTCTGCCTTCTATGGCCTAGCCAGTTCTGTATCCACCTTGCCAGCTCACCCCTGATCCCGTGTGACTTCACCTTTTGTACTAGTCTACCATGAGGGACCTTGTCAAACGCCTTACTGAAGTCCATATAGACAACATCTACTGCCCTACCTGCATCAATCATCTTAGTGACCTCCTCGAAAAACTCTATCAAGTTAGTGAGACACGACCTCCCCTTCACAAAACCGTGCTGCCTCTCACTAATACGTCCATTTGCTTCCAAATGGGAGTAGATCCTGTCTCGAAGAATTCTCTCCAGTAATTTCCCTACCACTGAAGTAAGGCTCACCGGCCTGTAGTTCCCGGGATTATCCTTGCTACCCTTCTAAAACAGAGGAACAACATTGGCTATTCTCCAGTCCTCCGGGACTTCCCCTGAAGACAGCGAGGATCCAAAGATTTCTGTCAAGGCCTCAGCAATTTCCTCTCCAGCCTCCTTCAGTATTCTGGGGTAGATCCCATCAGGCCCTGGGGATTTATCTACCTTAATATTTTTTAAGACACCCAACACCTCGTCTTTTTGGATCACAATGTGACCCAGGCTATCTACACCCCCTTCTCCAGACTCAACATCTACCAATTCCTTCTCTTTGGTGAATACTGATGCAAAGTATTCATTTAGTACTTCGCCCATTTCCTCTGGCTCCACACATAGATTCCCTTGCCTATCCTTCAGTGGGCCAACCCTTTCCCTGGCTACCCTCTTGCTTTTTATGTACGTGTAAAAAGCCTTGGGATTTTCCTTAACCCTATTTGCCAATGACTTTTCGTGACCCCTTCTAGCCCTCCTGACTCCTTGCTTAAGTTCCTTCCTACTTTCCTTATATTCCACGCAGGCTTCGTCTGTTCCCAGCCTTTTAGCCCTGACAAATGCCTCCTTTTTCTTTTTGACGAGGCCTACAATATCACTCGTCATCCAAGGTTCCCGAAAATTGCCGTATTTATCTTTCTTCCTCACAGGAACATGCCGGTCCGGTGTTCCTTTCAACTGCCACTTGAAAGCCTCCCACATGTCAGATGTTGATTTGCCCTCAAACATCCGCCCCCAATCTATGTTCTTCAGTTCCCGCCTAATATTGTTATAATTAGCCTTCCCCCAATTTAGCACATTCATCCTCGGACCACTCTTATCCTTGTCCACCAGTACTTCAAAACTTACTGAATTGTGGTCACTGTTACCGAAATGCTCCCCTACTGAAACATCTACCACCTGGCCGGGCTCATTCCCCAATACCAGACCCAGTACCGCCCCTTCCCTAGTTGGACTGTCCACATATTGTTTTAAGAAGCCCTCCTGGATGCTCCTTACAAACTCCGCCCCGTCTAAGCCCCTGGCACTAAGTGAGTCCCAGTCAATATTGGGGAAGTTGAAGTCTCCCATCATCACAACCCTGTTGTTTTTACTCTTTTCCAAAATCTGTCTACCTATCTGCTCCTCTATCTCCCGCTGGCTGTTGGGAGGCCTGTAGTATACCCCCAACATTGTGACTGCACCCTTCTTATTCCTGATCTCTACCCATATAGCCTCACTGCCCTCTGAGGTGTCCTCTCGCAGTACAGCTGTGATATTCTCCCGAACAAGTAGCGCAACTCCACCTCCCCTTTTACATCCCCCTCTATCCCGCCTGAAACATCTAAATCCTGGAACGTTTAGCTGCCAATCCTGCCCTTCCCTCAACCAGGTCTCTGTAATGGCAACAACATCATAGTTCCAAGTACTAATCCAAGCTCTAAGTTCATCTGCCTTACCCGTAATGCTCCTTGCATTAAAACATATGCACTTCAGGCCACCAGACCCGCTGTGTTCAGCAACTTCTCCCCGTCTGCTCTGCCTCAGAGCCACACTGTCCCTATTCCCTAGTTCTCCCTCAATGCTCTCACCTTCTGACCTATTGCTCCCGTGCCCACCCCCCTGCCATACTAGTTTAAACCCTCCCGTAGGCCATAAATGAAGATGCGGGTGGTGGGTGAAGGAAGTGAGGAATACTCCAAGGGCCTGAATTGGAGAGATGTAGATCTCCGAGGGTGGGAAGGGCTGGAGGAGTTTCCAGAGACTAAAGTAGGGTGGGTGGAACGAGGCTATGGAGGGATTTGTGCTGAATTCCAAAACCGAGCAGCCCCTCTTATTAAACCCATCAGCATTTTGAAGATGGGGAATTGTGATGAACACCTGAATGACAGGCACACACTCGATATTAAATTGCAGGATTTCGCCCTGGAATGAAAATGACAAGGTAAACGCACATCTGGGATCTGTGTGATTTTTATTTTAACACCGAGATTAAAATCAGTCCATGCAGTCAATGAATCACTTCCCTGAGTTTAAGACAGCTATTATTGTTAGAAAGCAATAACAAAGACATATTTATGTCTGACGTTGATTCATTTCATTAGAAGTAACTCTGAATGAAAGCTCCAGACGCACTAAATTATTAGCTGTAACAGGATGTGCATTTTAAACGGGCGTGTTATCTGTAATTATGTTAATTTGGGGTAGAGTGGATAGAGGGGTTTCTTTGAAGTTCAGGTCGCCCCAAGTGTAGAACACAAATGTAGAACACTTAATCTGATTAACCCTGCTCTGGCTGTGGTTAATTTGCATGAAGGTACAGCGTTTAGGAGTTTGCCTGAGCTACCATTATTTTTGACCACACGAACTTGGTGCGAGAGAAGGGGATTGAGAGAGAGAGAGAGCATTTTGCAGCTCTCTGGAGCGTAATCACTGTCGTAATGAAGGAAACGTGGTGGCCATGTGGCGCACAGTGCAACCCCCCAATCATGGGGCGACAGTGGTGCTGTCACTGGGCTCGTAATCCCAGGCTGACACTCTGGTTTCATAGAATTTACAGTGCAGAAGGAGGCCATTCGGCCCATCGAGTCTGCACCGGCTCTTGGAAAGAGTACCCTTTTGCATCCCACCATGGCAGCTGGGGGAATTTGAATTCAATTAGAAACAAAATCTGGGATTAAAAGTCTTTTTATTCGTTCTTGTGTTGTGGGCATCGCTGGCTGGACCAACATTTGTTTCCCATCCCTAATTTCTCTTGAACTGAGTGGCTTGGTCGGTTATTTCAGTGGGGGGGGTTAGCTATGTGGGCCTGGAGTCAGATGTACGCCAGGCCAGGTAAGGATGGCAGATTTTGTTCCCTGAAGGACATTAGTGAACCAGATGTTTTTTTTTTTACAACAATAGACAATGGTTTCATGGTCAACATTAGACTTTTAATTCTAAATTTTTATTGATTTCAAATTTCACCATTGCAATGTTGGGATTCGAATCCAGGATCCCAGAGCATTACACTGGCTCTCTGGATTACTAGTCCAGTGACAATACCACTATGCCATCACCACCCCTGTGATGATGACCAAGAAGCTAGTGCTGATTGTCATAAAAACCCACCTAATGCCGTCCTTACCAAATCTGGCCTACGTGTAATAATATAATAATCGCTTATTGTCACAAGCAGGCTTCAATGAAGTTACTGTGAAAAGCCCCTAGTCGCCACATACTGGCGCCTGTTCGGGGAGGCCGATACTGGAATTGGACCCGCGCTGCTGGCATTGTTCTACACTACAAGCCAGCTGTTTAGCCCACTGTGCTAAACCAGCCCCTACCATGTGACTAACTCCAGACCCAAAGCAATGTGGTTGACACTTAACTGAAATGAACGACTGAAACACTCCGTTCAAGGGCATTAGGGATGGGCAATAAATGCTGGCCCTCCCAGTGACACCCACATTCTATAAATGAATTTAAAGAAATCAACGAGATCTATTCCAGTCATGTTGGCTGAGGGATATAAACATCAGGCAGGGTTCCAAGAAGATCTGCTGCGGTGGGATCTTTCAAGTTTTTGAAGACATCCCTGCGAAACCCCAAAAGCACTATAATAATCTTTATCGTCACAAGTAGGCTTACATTAACCCTGGAATGAAGTTACTGTGAAAATCCCCTAGTTGCTACACTCCGGCGCCTGTTCAGGTACACTGAGGGAGAATTCAGAATGTCCAAATTACCTAACAAGCACGTTTTTTGGGACTTGTGGGAAGAAACAGGAGCACCCGGAGGAAACCCACGCAGACACGGGGAGAACGTGCAGACTCCGCACAGACAGTGACCCAAGCTGGGAATCGAACCTAGCACCCTGGTGCTGTGAAGCAACAGTGCTAACCACTGTGCTACTGTGCCGCCATTTGGTACTCCATTCAGTGGAAAATGTTTTGGGATGCCCTGAAGTCACGATAGCACTATATAAATGAAACTAAACTTCTCTGTAGTCAACTTCTGCACTGTAAATTCTATGAATCTATGAAAACTTCCTGAAAAGAGCTGTTACTTTGATAGCCGCCTTCCAGCACAACTTTAGGTTGAAGAATATTTGGGAGATTACACCTCGGGCCTCTGCCATTCTGCAGAGACCGGTTCAAAAATGATGGAATAGTTGAGACAAACATTGCACAGATGTATTTTAAGGGAAAGGTGACTTGTGGGAGGAAACCGGAGCACCCAGAGGAAACCCACACACACACACAGGGAGAATGTGTAGACTCCACACAGGCAGTGACCCAAGCCGGGAATCGAACCTGGCACCCTGAAGCTGTGATGAATGCAGGTTGTTGTTGTCTCTCGGAAGGGGTAGACAGGGCTTCGTTTTAATGTCTCACCCGAAAGACAATGAAATACTGAAGAGAAGATTGAGCAAACTGCCAAAGATTAAAGATAGAGGGCAGACATCATGTTGTTTGAAGGGTTTTTGCACAATTGAGTACGCTGGATGTTGGGCCTCGTCAAAATAAAGTTCTTTCCTTCACATCGCTTGACAATTCATCACAACCCAGACTTTGCTGGAGTTCTGCATTTCTGTATGAAGGATTTTGTGCTCCCTCCTCCGGTTAATGTCTTCGGCCACCACAAGAGCTTGATTCGCAGCCTTCTATGGGGCCAAGGTTGGAGGCGGGCACAAAAAATAGCTCCGCGGACCAGCAGGTCAGTTCCCTGGCTTCCTTCAATGTTCCAATTGGCCTCCAGGTCCCCTCAGGCAGTGAGGACAACGTTCAGACGACTGGAGGAATTAGGCCAAGGAACCAGACCTCCAGGTATGCCCAGTGGCCCCCTCTGTCTGCCTGGGGTACTGCAGCAATCACAGATGGCCGGCAGAGTGGCTCACCGCCTCCCCTGTCCCTCCCCAGTGGTTAGCCTGGCTGTATGGAACTGTTTTTTTTTAAATTTGAAAGAAATTGGAGAGAGGACGCCTCCATTTTGAAATGAAATGAAATTTTAGGCTTCAAATGAAGTTACTGTGAAAAGCCCCCAGTCGCCACATTCCGGCGCCTGTTCGGGGAGGCTGTTATGGGAATTGAACCGTGCTGCTGGCCTGCCTTGATCTGCTTTCAAAGCCAGCGATTTAGCCCAGTGCGCTAAACCAGCCGCTGTAATAATAATCGCTTATTGTCACAAGTAGGCTTCAATGAAGTTACTGTGAAAAGCCCCTAGTCGCCACATTCCGGTACCTGTTCGGGGAGGCTGGTCCGGGAATTGAACCCGCGCTGCTGGTCTTGTTCTGCATTACAAGCCAGCTGTCTTAGCCCACTGTGCTAAACCGACCATTTTGAAGTGCTCTCTCCTTTATTTCCCTTCCACAACATCCTGCTGCATATTTTCCAGCTTAAATTCCTCTGCCACTCTAGCCTACTTTGCTTTATTTGATAGCAAGCCTGCATTCTGGCTGTTAATTGATGCCAAGAAAATCATGATGAGTGACTGTTTCCCACACATTAGATCCTCATGGTGGTGTGCAGTAGCCCACAGAGAAAATCTTGCCCAAACTGGTTTCTGCTCCCTATATTTAATTGGGGAAATGCCCTTGGCCATTTACCCCCCACCTCCATTTCCCTTTTGCCTCTTAGCAGTTCTTACACTCCGTACCCTGCCCACTAAGTGGGAGAACTAATTATAGAATTCTAGAATCCTGACGATGTAGAAGTGGGCCATTCGGCCCATTGAGTTTGCACCGACCCTCCGAAAGAACACCCTATCTAGCCCCAATCCCCCGGCCTATCCTCGTAACCCCACCTAACCTTTGGACAATTGGGGGCAATTTATCATGGGCAATCCACCTAACCTGCACATCTATGGACTGTGGGGGGTGGGGGGGGGGGGGGGGGGGGGGGGGGGACTTTTTACCATGGACCAATTAGTTGACAAAAGATAACAGTGTTGGTAATGTGAGTATTGGTTGGCAGGTTCAGGGGATTATGAGATGCGCAATGTGCAGCGAATCTCCGGAATTTTGCCGCACTGCTCATTGCCTTGGACAAGCACCATCTTACCTGAATCTCCCTGTTATTTTCAAGGCTGGGGTTTACTGACACCTCAACTGTAAAGCCCACCTTGACTTCAAAGATGGTGCAGGTCGAACAATAACAGAAGGAAGAAGCTTCAATATGACGTTTTAACACATGTTAGCAGAACTATCTGCTCTGATTCGCTTCAGTAGCTTTCTGGAAAATTCGTTTTTTAAAAATAAATTTAGAATACCCAATTAATGTTTTCCAATTAAGGGGCAATTTAGCGTGGCCAATTCACCTAACCAGCACATTTTTGGGTTGTGGGGGCGAAACCCACACAAACACGGGGAGAATGTGCAAACTCCACACGGACAGTGACCCAGAGCCAGGATCGAACCTGGGACCTTGGTGCCGTGAGGCAGCAGGGCTAACCCACTGCGCCACCGTGCTGCCCTTTCTGGAAAATTCAATCCGTATTCTATATCATCAGTGATGTGTGGTCACATGATAACAGAGCGTGGAGAGATAGAGAATTCTATGTGGAACCTTGTGCTCTGCCTGTATTGTCCATCGTATAATGTTCAATAAAAAATAGCGTTTACCAATTGCCTTGCCTTTACTGTCATCTGTAAGTTCAGAGTGTGAACAGCTCCCTTCAAGACCCACAGCAATAATAACCTTTGCTTCGTTGTTCCCCTGTTTAAATCTGAATCCTTAATTCTCATCAGTTAAGGAGTATTTATTTTTCCTGCACTTCACAAGGTCCAAGATGCCATTCATCCCCTCTCCAAACTATCCCAACCCTATCTCTGTGCCCTTTTCCCTTCTGCTGCATGGAGGTTTCTGGAAAAGTGCCTAATCCGAATAATAATCAGTGAAGAATTTTTGCTCTGTTAGTTATCATTTATGTGTGTGTCTGGTTTTGTGGGTGGTTTTGGGCGTGTGTATGGTATGGGTGGTTTTGGGTGTGGTGGGTGTGGTTTGGCTCTGTATATGTGGGGGGGCAGGGTTGTTATGGGTGTGTGTGTGTGGGGGGGGATGTCTGGTTATATTTTTGTGTGTGTGTGCAGGGGTGTGGGTGGTTTTGTGGGGTGTGGGATGTGTGTGTATGTGTGCGCGTGCGGGGTATGGGTGTGTGGGGGGGAGCGTCTGTATGTGTATGGTGTGTGTGCTGGAGTGTCGGGGTGTGTTGGTGTGTGTGTGTGTTGGTATTGGTGTGGGGTGTGTGTGTGTTGGTGTGTGTGTGTTGGTGTTGGTGTGTGTGTGTTGGTGTTGGTGTGTTGGTGTTGGTGTGTGTGTTGGTGTGTGTGTGTGTTGGTGTGTGTGTGTGTTGGTGTGTGTGTGTGTTGTATGTGTGTGTGTGTTGTATGTGTGTGTGTGTGTTGGTGTGTGTGTGTTGGGATGTGTGGTTATTTGTGGGGGGGCTGCAGGGGTGTAGCTTGTTTTGGGGGTGTGTATGTGGTGTGGGTGGTTTTGTGTGTGTAGGGGGTGTGCAGGGGTGTAGCTTGTTTTGTGGGGGGTGTGGGGGTGTGGTTGTGTGGGGGAGTCTGATTGCCTCTGCGCGTGAATCATGCTGATTAACTCTTATATATGTTTTATTAATAGATGCATGTGGATGACTGAACAGTGCAGAATTATACTTTAGAATCATGTGGAAGATTTTAATTCCATCGACATGACCATTTCCAAATTATGAATTTGTTACAGTTAGTGTCATGCTCACTGATCCTGCACCAGCAACGCATTGAACTTAAAATTCTCTTGTTTGTGTTCCAGTCCCTCCATGTTCCCGCCTCTCCCTATTTCTGCGAAAGGTCTTACAACCCTTGTGGATAACCAAATCTGGACCCATGCAGAATTCCCTCCCTACACCTCTCTACCTCTCTCTCTTCTGTGTAAGGTGCTCCTTAAAACCTAATGCCTGTGGGTGTCAGCTGTGGCTCAATTGGTAACAGCGATTCACAAGTTTCTGAGTTCAAGTCCCACTCTAGGGCTTGGGCACAAAGATCGTAGCTGACACACCAGTGCAGTAATGAGGGAGTGCCGGACTGTCAGCGGTACCAACTTTCAGATGAGGCCGGGATCGAAGCAGGGTCCTCGGCGGTGTGAGGCAGCATGGCCTAGCAAGCCACTCAGTTCAAGGGCAATTAGGGATGGGCAATAAATGCTGGCCCAGACAGTGATGCCCACATCCCAAGAATGAATTTTTAAAAATGGGATATAAGCAGCACTGGGCGATTGATACCAATGGAAAGCTTTTAATTAGAACATAGAACAATACAGCACAGAACAGGCCCTTCGGCCCACGATGTTGTGCCGAACCTTTGTCCTAGATTATCATAGAATTTACAGTGCAGAAGGAGGCCATTCGGCCCATCGAGTCTGCACCAGCTCTTGGAAAGAGCATCCTACCCAAGGTCAACACCTCCACCCCATCCCCATAACCCAGTAACCCCACCCAACACTACGGCCAATTTTGGACACTAAGGGCAATTTATCATGGGCAATCCACATCTTTGGACTGTGGGAGGAAACCGGAACACCCGGAGGAAACCCACGCACACACGGGGAGGATATGCAGACTCCACACAGACAGTGACCCAAGCCGGAATCAAACCTGGGACCCTGGAGCTGTGAAGCAATTGTGCTATCCACAATGCTACCGTGCTGCCCTTAAGAACAAATAAATCTACACTATATCATTTTACCGTAATCCATGTACCTATCCAATAGCTGCTTGAAGGTCCCTAATGTTTCCGACTCAACTACTTCCACAGGCAGTGCATTCTATTCCCCCACAACTCTATGGGTAAAGAACCGACCTCTGACATCCCCCCCTATATCTTCCACCATTCACCTTCAAATTTATGTCCCCTTGTAATGGTTTGTTCCATCCGGGGAAAAAGTCTCTGACTGTCTATCTATTCCCCTGATCATCTTATAAACCTCTATCAAGTCGCCCCTCATCCTTCTCCGTTCTAATGAGAAAAGGCCTAGCACACCATAGGCCTTCTTCACAGCTCTATCCACTTGAGTGGCAACTTTCAAAGATCTATGAACATAGACCCCAAGATCTCTCTGCTCCTCCACATTGCCAAGAACCCTACCGTTAACCCCGTATTCCGCATTCATATTTGTCCTTCCAAAATGGACAACCTCACACTTTTCAGGGTTAAACTCCAT
This sequence comes from Scyliorhinus torazame, assembly GCF_047496885.1. Lineage (NCBI taxonomy): Eukaryota > Metazoa > Chordata > Chondrichthyes > Carcharhiniformes > Scyliorhinidae > Scyliorhinus > Scyliorhinus torazame. The sequence goes on from NC_092708.1 coordinate 192,869,133, forward strand.
CTGCCACTTCTCAGCCCAGCTCTGCATCCTATCTATGTCTCAATTGCCCAAAGGCATTGAGAGTTCACCAGGCAGTGAGGGATCAGACTCCAGCTGAGCTGTATTTTTTTCAAACCGCACTTCAGAAGCATTCATGGCTGCCTTATTCAATGGCAGCCCATGCACATCAATCAGATTTCTTGAATTCCATTTCAAATTGAGGATTCAAACCCATAGGCTGAGAAATTCAGGATGGCCCCGTACTCCTGTGACAGGTAAGTGATCAGTGTGGGTAAAGGAAACCACACTTAAAGCCTTAAGTCTGCCAGTCTCGGAGGCCGTGTAGCACCTGATACATGCTCAAGTGACCCAATATTCAACAGCCCCAGTCTCTGCATGTCGCACACCATAACCCCTACCCTATGTTGGTTTCCAGTGGCAACAAAGTCCTAGAGACACTAACCATACGTTTGAGCACAAATGCCGGGAGGAATGTAGTCCCAATCCATCCTGAATGTGCACAGGGAGCGTGCAACTTCAGGTGTACGAGCAGAATGGGGTGGTCCTTGCCGGAGCCTCTGTACCGGCACCGTGCACTCTCCAGAAACACTAGTACTTTCACACTGAACAAGAGGCCACCTCAACCACAAACAAAAGCCCAGGGTGGGAAGGCCTCAGACTGAGTGAAGAGCAGGCCAGGGACCACCATCTACACAAAGTGAAATTTTATTTGGCAGGACCATCCCTGGGAACAAGGCAGACTGGCGACTGTAGAATGAATTGAAAGAGATAATAACACAATTGTGGAAATCTCTTTGATCCCTGGATCTGATCTCAACATGCTCTCCACTTAACTTCATATTAAACATCCTCCAGAGTGGCTTTGGATGGCTTCCCTTTAACTATTTTAAGCATCTGTGATAAACCTCCATCATCATTTTCCTGAGGCATTCTGGGCTAGAAAAAAGCTGCCTTTAAGCAGTGCCTCACTCTCCAGCCAATGGGAAATGCAGGCTCCAGTACATGGCGCTCTACCCACACTCTGGTCAATGGGAGATTTTCCACCACTACTGAGCCTACCCAAGACTGGTGAAGCCCAAGGATCAGATTCTGGGGTTCTCCTGTGCGCCTCTCTTCCCAAGCCTTCAGTCAACTGCGTGTGTGCATTTATATTTAAGAGAGGTTAAACGAGGACGGATATTTAGCTGTCAATGTGAATTCCTTATTGGAGGAAAGTATTCTGGCAAATGCCCAAATCCCAGTTGCTGCAGTGGGATTAGCAGAGGAGACTCCTCCATTCCCAGGCTATTCCCAGAATATTTCGGGAATGCTGGACTTCTGAATTCTGATCTAAATCTGTGCTGAGAACTAAGCCAATTCCTCCCCTCAGAGGAACGCATCTCAAATTGGGACACCACCGGTTTAGTATCCTGCAGTTCACAGCTGGACAACATGCCGGAGGAGAGATCCCACGGAAACGAACAGCTAGTTCCCACTGAAGCTGCCAGAATTTCAAAGGAAAACTCCTACCTGACTGGTCGGCAACTGCATTTGAGAGAACCTGGAGACAAGGGGCAGGATATTGGGTCTCTGGTTAGGACCCGGTGTCGGGTCAAAAGAGGGCCTTGACCCCCCCCCCCCCCCCCCCCCAGGCTCCATCAGACATATCTTTTGTCTGGAAAGGCCAATCAGTTGCCAGCAGGCGTGCTCACCGCCCAGTTAAGGATGCTGAAAGGGGTCTTGAATAATAGGAGGCCCTCCGTCCCTCCATGCCCAGTTAAGAAGAAGCTTCTGCCCACAGTTTGAGTGAAGGAAAGAGAGGGCACCTCCACCTAAATGTGCTCTCTCGGCATTTTCAAAACTTTTGATGTTAAAAAGAGTGGCTACTGCTGCAATGTGGAGGGAGAAAGCCCCTCTGGAGGGCAGTCTGTGGTTTCAGCTGTGATCAGATAAGCCAGGGGCTGGGGCTTCACAGTATATCTGGAGCGCTGGCTGCCTTGAGATAGCTGTTCCGGCCTGGTCTGGCCTCCAGAGAAATGGCTCGGGGGTGGGATGGTGCCAGCCAGCCAGCGCAAAATTACACATTGCCCACCTCCATTCCGAGCCCCGCACTGTGGCAAAATACTGCCCAAAATCTGTGGCTAATACCTTGAGGAAACAGTTTACCTCCAATCATTAGATGTGACCATTTGAAGAACAAATTTGTGTTTAAGTGTAACCTTTCATCACCTCTGGGAACCCCAAAATACGTTACAGCCAATTGATTGCTTTTTGAAGTGTGCTCACTGTCATGTGGTAGCCATTTTGCAAAGCAAGATCCCACAAACAGCAACAAATGAAATAATCCGATATTGGGCTTTCGTGATGTTGGTTGAGGGATAAGATAAATCTTCAAGTAACACCAGGGGACCATCCACCTGGTAACACAGAGCGGCCTCGGTTGAATGTCCCATTTGAAAGATGTCTCACGCCGACAGTGCAGTACTCCTTCAGTAATGCACTGCATGTGTCAGCCTAGGTTTTTGCTCCCTAGACTTTGGAATGGGGCAGGAACCTTAATGTTCTGATTCATATCACACAATCGGGAAAGGGTCACATGGTAATGCCACTGGGCTAGTAATCTAGATACTCTGGAGACACGGGTTCAAATCCTACCATGGCTGCTAATTTAAATTCAATGACTGAATCTGCAAATATAAAGCTAGTCTCTGTAATGGTAATCATGAAACCAAATTGTTCGAACAATTCATCTGGTCCACTAATGCCCCTTAAGGGAAGGAAATCTTCCATCCTTGCCCGCTCTGGCCTACATGTTGAAGTGTTGGGTACTCTGCCACACAGATGAACCAACACAGTTATGAATGGTACAACGCAGTTTTATTTCAAACATCTATTCACATTGGTAAACTGTTTACTGAGGTTCGATCATGACCCTTGATTCTGTGGACCTATTCCTAATTCTATCTTGTGGTGGCACTCAGCACATGGTGGATGTCTGAGTGGCCTGCAATGAGCTCTGTGCCCTGAGCCGTCTCCTGCTCGAGTGCCCAGGAAGTGTTGTGTTCCCTGTTTTGTACTGTGTATGCTCTTGCCTGTGATTGGCTGTCGTGTTGTGTGTGTTGATTGGTCCGTTGATCTGTCCATCAGTATGTATGTATGTATGTGCTATGATGTGTACCAGAATATCATGACACATGTGACTCCAGACCCACAACAATGTGGTTGACTCTCAGCTACCCTCTGAAATGGCCGAGCGAAACATTCAGTTCAAGGGCAATTAGGGATAGGCAACAAATGCTGGCCCAGCCATCGAGACCTACACCTATGAAAGGAGAATGTCAAAATATAAATTTAGAGTGCCCAATTCATTTTTTCCAATTAAGGAGCAATCTAGCGAGTTCAATCCACCGAGCCTGCACATCTTTGGGTTGTGGGAGACCCACGCAGACACGAGGAGAATGCTAACTCCACACGGACAGTGTCCCAGAGCCGGGATCGAACCTGGGACCTCAGCGCCGTGAGGTAGTTGCTCTCGCTCTCTCGTTCTTGCTCACAGTCTGTATGGAAAGGGGAGGAACAAGTCTCGTGTTGCCAGACTGATACTGAACGCTTGTCATCTTCGGATGAGAGCTGAAAGGGTGAGGTTATGGGTCAAGGGGCGGGTGGGAATTGGGATCAGTTTCCCACCCAACCCCATCCTGTCTACTAGAAACTATACCTTTGCAATGGTGGAAACGTACAGCATAGAAGGAGGCCACTCAGCCCATCATCATTATGCCAGCTGTTTGGGAGAACAATTAGTCCCTCTTCTCAGCTTGTTGTTCATAGCCCTGCATTTTTTCTCAAGTATTTACCCTCTCGTCAGTTACTGCTGTGTCTGTTCTCACCGACTTCAGGCAGAACATTCTAGATCCTTACAACTTGCTGCATCATATATACGAGCCATATGAATTAGGAGCAGGGGTAGGCCATTTGGCCCCTCGTGTCTGCTCCGCCATGACTTATCTGATTGTGACCTCAACCCCAAATTCCTGCCTACATACGATGACCTTTCACCCCCTTGTTAATCAAGAAACCATCTCCCCCTGATGATCAAATGATCAAAGACTCTGCTTCCGCTGCTCTTTGAGGTCCAAAGACTTGTCACACTCTGGGAGAAACTGGTTCTCCTCACCGCTGTCCTAAATGGGGCATAAACAAGATTCACCTCGTCTCTTGTGCCAATTTTCTTAAATCCATGTCTTCTGGTCGTCAATGACCAAGGGAACAGTTCCTCTTTATGTTCGCTCCAGCTCAGGCTAACCTGTGATTTTTAAAGGTTTAGCATAGCTTCCTTCCTTTTGTCCTCCATGCCTCTGCCTGAAACGCTGGACAGTCATCGGGATGAGGGAATCAGAGTGACTTCCCTCCTCAATTTCAAAATAAGATGCACCCAATCTTTCCAGGACACATTTCAGTTACTGCGGAATGGTGATAGAGGGCAGGACTGATCTCAGCCACCCACAGAGGCCTGACAAAGATGCAATCAGCAAAAACTGCAAGTTGGTACCAAAACTATGAGCAAGGCCTCCTTCTCTGGCCTCACCGCGGCATGTTTCTCGGTGGCTCGAGGTGGCCCGCCTCCCATTGAATCCACTGCCCACGGCCGGGACACCCGCAGCGGTGGTGCAGTCGGCGGGATCGGAAGATCCTACCAGCATGAACAGCCGCATGATCGCTCTCCATATATTGTTGAAAAGAGAGACATGTTGCTGAAGTTTTTCATCATGCACTCATCAGGGCAAACAGAAAAATACCAGATTTTAAACAATCGATTTATACTACAGGAGAAAAGAGTGCTGATTGGTTGGTGCTGATTGGTTGGGTAGTCCACTGATTGGCCGAGGCATTGCCATAGGGAAAGGAATGGGGAACTAGAGACTCCTCAGGCTCCTGTGTAATTCAAAAAAAGTCACAACGCTTGAACATGTTCCTTTTGGCTGCACAGAACGGGTCCCTGAGTATGGATGTGTGTCACTTCAAGTAAGTACAAATGAGCCACATTACGAGTTTTCCTGATTATCTTTGATTATTCATGCTATTGGCGTACTCAGGATTGGTCCCCAAAAAGAGCCCTTTACGTATTCCAACCCTCCATGACAGCCCTCATATATGGTTACAAGCTCTGATTAGCCATTTCCTGGAGGTTTCATCACAGAATCTCCCGGCCTCTGACAGCCCCTCCCCACATTATTTCTATTGGTCACCATAACACAAGCAAGCCCCACGGTGCACAGCCTTCATAAACCAATCCGAAAACAAAGGTCTTCATTCCGCGATGGGGCTGATCAGCCAGATAGCAATTTTTCTCACATCTGAAATCTTCTTTTGGTGCTAACATCCAAAATATTTACAATAAGTAATTAAAAAAAAAAAAAGATTATTCTTATTAATGCTTCTTGTGATTTCTGTCCTGCGTTTTGCTCCTGGCTGTCTCCAAGGACATTTACCTTCAATTCCGCAAGGTTCAGGGGAAATCCTTCAACCTGTTGGCAATCCCTCTCACCCAAACTCGATGGGAGGGTCTGCGTATCGTCAGCCAACAACGAGGTGAGCCTCCGAGTGAGCCATACCATCAAGCCAGGGAGGGGAGTCCTTGTTCTGTTGACACAACAAATTTGCTTCATCATTATGAAGACAAGAATGTCTGGTATCAGAACGTCTGGCACAGGAACAATAATTAAAACAAATATAACACACACATGAACCCTATCTAGATTTACAATCTCTGATAAAACTGTTTCTACACCGAGTTCTCATGCATTTTTCCTTCAGTGAGCCCTTGCGAATTAGCCTTGTAGGAGATGTATTATTATTCAGTGCATTCAGGTGGAAAACATTCGGTTGCCAAACGTGAAGGCTATGATATCGATTAAGACCTCCCAAAGTGTGACACGGTAGCACAGTGGTTAGCACTGCTGCCTCACAGCTCCATAGACCCGGCTTCAATTCCAGCCTCGGGTAACTGTCTGTGCAGAGTCTGCACGTTCTCCCCATGTCTGCGTGGGTTTCCTCCGGGTGCTCCGGTTTCCTCCCACAGTCCAAAGATGTGCAGGTTAGGTGGATTGGCCATGCTAAATTGCCCCTTAGTGTCCAAAAGGTTAGGTGGGGTTGCTGGGTTATGGGGATCGGGAGGAGGTGTGGGCTTAAGTAGAGTGCTCTTTCCAAGGGCCGGTGCAGACTTGATGGACTGAATGTCCTCCTTCTGTGCAATAAATCCTATGACATTTAACCTGTGTCGGAGTTGTAAAGCTGACCTGACTGAGTAACCCACCAATCCAAACGTCTGTGCCTGGGTTCAAATACACATCTCAGTAGAATGACGCTGCAACCCAGACCACGGAACCAGACCAACTACCCTCCGAGTGGAGCATAAACATATTGAAGTTTTGCTACAGCTGTTTAGGCAATGGTGAGACCACACTGTGTACAGTTCTAGTCTCCTTACTTAGGGAGCGATAGACTTTCATGGGAACCAGTTCAGAGAAGGTTCACCAGGCTGATTCCTGGGATAAAGGGGATTGCTTCAAGAGGAAAGGTTGACCAGGTTGAGCCTATACTCACTGGAGTTTAGAGGAATGAGGGGTGATCTTGTTAAAGCATACAGGAATCTGAGGGAGTTTGATGTGGTAGATGCTGAGAGGGTGTTTCCTCTCATGGGGGATATCTGGAACTTCAGAATAAAGTGTCTCCCATTAAGTTGGAGATGAGGAGGAATTTTGTCTCCCAGAGACTTTGCAATACTCTTCCCCCAAGAGCAATGGGTGCTCGGTTATTGAATTTACTCAAGGTTGAGTTAGGTAGATTATTTGATTGACCAGAGGCGAGAGTTACCTGGGGTAGCCAGGCCAGTGCAATTAATGCCACAATCAGATCAACCATGATCTTCTTGTAGATGGAACAGGCTGGGGAGGCTGAATGCCCTCCGTCTCCTATTTCTTCAGATCTCATGAAATACTTCAATGTGTTTCACTGAATATTAAGTTGGCACAAAGCTGATCACAAGACAACTTGCACTGAGAACATTATAAAGCCCTTGGGACAAGAAATAATCAATGGAAAACAGAATCACATGTGGAGCGAAACTGTATCCCATGGAAATGTTAACTCGTATAATAAGTATGGCCTTGCATTGCAGACAACAACTTGAATTTACACAGTGGGCTAGCTTCTCCGTTTCACGACGCCTGAAGCGCGAATCACGGTCGTGCGGAGAATCCCGGGTAATCCAAAAATTGAGGTTTACGCCCCGCACTGATTCTGATGCCATGCTCCGGTTGGGCAGCGGTGACATCGATCTTTGCACCCCTTCGCCAGCGGATCCATGTAAAACCGCCATTTGTATGGATTTAAATCTCATGCACCCTTCCGCAATGCTCCACCCCTCTAAGATGGAAGTCTTACCGACGCAAATTATTATTTAAAAAAATAAATTTAGAGTACCCAATTCATTTTTTCCAATTAAGAGACAATTTAGCGTGGCCAAGCCACCTACCGTGCACATCTTTGGGGTGTGGGGGCGAAACCCATGCAAACACGGGGAGAATGTGCTAACTCCACACGGACAGTGACCCAGAGCCGGGATCGAACCTGGGACCTCGGCGCTGTGAGGCAGCCGTGCTAACCACTGCACCACCATGCTGCCCTTACCGACGCAAATTAGTGCAAGTATTGACAAGCGGGGCCTGGGGGCCATGGCTGTGGAGGGGGAGCGGGAGACTAAAGAAACACTGAAAAACCCTCAAACATTGTTGCACTTTCCCGGGCCGGGGACAGTATCGGGGAGCGACATGGTGCCAAGTCCATGGAATTGGGTGTCCCCCTTAGGATCGGGGTAGCTTGGCTGAGACCGTCATTGCTGCAGTCTGTTTTAAACACACCCCTTGGTTCTACTTACAGGCCCCTACCTGTTCACACTGCTGAGTGCTGCCTGTGTCCTTTGAATGAGCAGAAGGCCTCTCGTCATTTGGGAGCCCACCTCGGCCACCCCTTTGGAAATCCTCATACCCCAGCTGTATCATGATGGGCCAAGCTCAGTCCAGAGCCCACCAGGTGTTGGCACTTCTCAGAAGCACTGCCCCTTTGCAGAGGAAGCAGTGGATCAGCAGAGCTCCCCCCAACTAGAGGACACCAGCACTGCAGCCGATGGAACTCTCCCTGGTTCTCTGCCTCTCTCCGGGCAGAGAAGTCAACAGTGCCCCCCACCACTCTGGATCACCAGCTGGCTCCTCCCAGTGAGACTGGCAGTGCTGACTGCCTCTGCCACAACCTCCCAGGTATTGTTCAGGATGGCAGGCTTCATTCTACGGCCCACCCTGGGGAGGAGGGTGTCCCTCCTCTCCTCACTGGCATGGAGCTGTGGGTGCACCTCGGTCTGCCCACCTCCTTTGGGTGGGGGGGGGGGGGGGTCTTCTCTGAGCCATCTTGGTGGCTGCAGTGGGTGTGTAAAAAGTGGATCGCCAAAAAACAGTTCCAGCTGCCAGGCTCTTTGGTGCTAGCTCCGGCCCTGCGGTTAGTACGCCCACCGGGCTGGGAATTCGCACCATAAGAGTCCTGGCCTGTTAGCACGTCCCGAATTGCTCCAGAAATAGCGTCCCCAAAGAGAACGCGAACCACACGCAGTTCAGTCCCGGCATAACACTTTGTGGCGATTCCCCGGCCTCGTAATGCTTTCACTCAAGTGAAACGAGGCCGGTGATTAGCGGGAGAAGCCAGAAATGAGAACCGCGCCAGGCGCCAAACAGTCCGCAATGCAACCGGCCTGCACCCCTGGGTGAAATCGGGATCCCGCCGTAACATGGCGAGAAACCAATTCTCACCACTTAAGCCCAATTCCCATACAAATAATGGGAGCCACTCCTTATTCAGCGGCCTCCCCAGCAAGTGGTCACGCAGGTGCCTACTAGTACTCCTTTTGAAAAACGTGAAGCTGGTGGAAGCAGTTCTGTGGGGAGCTGAGGAGGTGAGCAGCCATCTTTGTTCACAGGCAAAGAGCCCGGGGGGGCTGGGCTTGCTGCCCCTGTGCTCGGTGGGGGTGGGGGACCCTTGCAGGGGTGGGCCGCCATAGGAGGGTGGGGTGGGGGAGGGGGGGCGAAGAGCTGGGGGGCAACCGCTCATGGCACCACCATGCCATCCTGGAACATTTACCCATTCCGGGGACAACCCTTGCCCCTGCCCATCTGCCCGACCGACCATCCATAATCCCCATCAACTGCCGAGACCTCTGGCTGTGCAGCTGAAGGCTATTGCTAATAAGGATTTGGCAATCGTGGTTAAGTGAGCATTTCACACATCCCAAGTGGATTCCTGTGGGTGGGCGGGCCATGTAGCATATGGGAGTCATTGCCGAGCATCCCAAATCAGACCGTGATGCCTGGACACTGTGCTTGAACACTGCGGGAGGCAACACCACACGCAGCAGCCAACGTCCCAACACCCAGGGGAATGGACACAGCTCCGAGGAAGTGGGTGGGTGCCATGGAGATGGGGAGATGCCTGGAGACATGGGCAAAGGGATAAGAGGGCAGCCCGCATTGTGGAATAGTGGGCAGCACGGTAACACAGTGGTTGGCACTGCTGCTACACACCACTAGGGTCCCAGGTTCAATTCCCGCTTGGGTCGCTGTCTGCACGCTCTCCCCGTGTCTGCGTGGGTTTCCTCCGGGTGCTCCGGTTTCCTCCCACAAGTCCCGAAAGACGTGCTGTTAGGTAATTTGGGCATTTTGAATTTTCTCTCCGTGTACCCGAACAGGCGCCGGAATGTGGCGACGAGGGGATTTTCGCGGTAACTTCATTTAAGTGTCAATGTAAACCTACCTGTGACAATAATAAAAGATTATAAAACATTAGCGATTTATAAGAAAGTGACAGACGTATCTTAATGGTTCTGCACAAAGGTGTTTAATGTGTTTTACAATTTCCCACTCTCCGATGGTGCCGCCCTGTCCCGTGTGCTGAGACACAGCCACCTCAGAGGAGTGGAACTCGGGGGAGCTGATGGCCACCGTCGCCACCCCATGGGACAGGTCCGGATTGCCACACAGTGCCCCCTCACCCAGCGCCCCCTCCTCCCAGTCAGTGCCCATAGGGCCCTGGGGTTCACCTTGGGATGGAGGGGCAGCTGGTTTGAGCCCTGGCGGATCCCCATGGCCTGCACCATTGTGTCGACACCCTCGGCGATGCTCCTCAGTGACTGGGCTGTGCTCTGCGGTGCCTCGGCAATGCCCACCTGCGACTCGAACAAGCTCCACAGCGCCTTGGCCATTCCCATCTGAGAGCGGGACCTGTCCCGCGGAACCTCATCAAGGTCAGCCTGGTGCTGGGTGACATCCCCCAGCGAGGCGGACATTCTGCCGAGACCCTCAGCAGTGGCCATCACCGACTGCACAACACCTTGGACACCTTCACTAATGGTGCCAACGTCATGCATCAGGCTCTCCACTGCAATCGCCACCCTCGCAGTGTTGGCCTCGGTGCCACACACTGCTGGCGACATCTCCTGCGCCTGTAGCCTCTGGGACTCCTCCAATCAGCTCTGGACCTGCTGGAGTGTCGCTGACATCTCCCGCTGAATGTCCCGGCCGCTCCCTATCATCTCCATCAGCTCCGGGTAACCCACTACTAGAGGCTCAGCATCAGGCTGGGACCCAGCTGGGTCCTGGGATCCAGCAGGACTCCGACTGCTGTCTCGTCTGGAGATTCTTGCGTCCACCAGAGATTCCTGCCTCCACCAGATGTGCGTCATCAGCTGTCTGGTGCTCACCAGATTGTGCCCCGGAAGCCTGTCCACTAAAATTTCCTACCACGGTGTGTGTATCTGCACTGGTGGAGGGTCGGGATGACAGCTGTGCCGCAACTATAATGGTTGCATCCTCGGAGCTCTCCTCCGAGGTGTTCTCCTCGGAGTCAGGAGAGAGGGCCATCCGGGATGGGCTGGCGCCGTTGGCTGGAGGTCCTGCAGGCGAATCGACATGTGGTCAGTGGGAGGGATGGGTTGGGTTGGTCAGTAAGACAATAAAAACTCTCGTTTGGCAGATACCCTGGGTGGGGTCCGGTGGTTCCTCACCTCTGCGGCATCCGCCAGTCTCCGCGTGGATGACCGTTTTGTCCTCGGCCACCCAGTCACCTCCAGGGCCTGCTCCTCAAAGGAGGTGAGGATTCTTAAATCCGGCACCCCCTCTGCCAATCTGGGCCCTCTCCCGACGATTGTGGGAGAGCTTTTCCTGAGGAGACACAGAGAGGGCATCATTAGTCACACGCGTGGTTCACAGTGGTGGGATGGTGTGTGTGAAGGGAGTGTTGGGGTGGGGGGCTAAAGGGGGAGGGGGGTGGAGGGAGGGTTGTGGGTCGCATGAGGAGTTGGGATGTGGTTGCTTTGTTCGGGAGGGGGGTGGGATCATTGGTATCTCCTCACTCGTGTTGCCGGTTGTAGGTCGTTGACCTTTTTCCGACACTGGAGGCTGGTCCACTTGGTCACATGTCCCGAGCACACAGCTGCTGCCAACTTGTCCCAGGCAGCATTGGCTGCCCTATGGCTAATGCTTCGGGCCCTCGTGGGAACAGGACATCCCTCCTGGCCTCCATTGCATCTAGGAGCCTCCCCAGATCTGTGTCCCCAAATCTTGGGGCCGGTCCCTGGATGCCATTGTTGTGAGCTGACGGGTTGGCTCAGCAAGTTTTGCTCGGCGTTGTTAGCGGAGGGCTGGTGAGCACAGTCCCGGTGAATCAGCTGGCGAGCCTTCATTTGCGGCGACAAGCCCATGAGGCCTCACTAAGTAGACCAATTAACATTGAATAGCATTACCGGCCTCGCTAAGCCGAGTGCCAGGAAGCTCGCAGGAATTCCCGCTTGCTACCACACTTAGAAATTTTTCCAGAGAATCACGCCCCATGTCTCCCAAACAGAGAATTTCGCCCCCTATTTACTTGTGACCTACATCCTGGTTCCAATCCTTAATAGCCGGGAGGATTCCCCTACTCTTCGCCAGAATAGTGCGGTGGGATACTATACGAGGTGAACAGGATCTCCGTTTAAGTAATTATCTGATAGACGGCATCTCTGACAGTGCAGCACTCCCTCAGCCCACCATGAGTTTGTGCGGAAGTCCCCGGAGGGAAATATGAATACTCTATATTCTGATGCTGTTGCCTTTTCTCCTTTACTCTTTTACTCTGTACTTTCTGTGGCTCTGTTCCAATTATGGAAATCAATGAATTTTCCCTTCTTTCTATGTTATCTATGTCCTAATGCTTAGAGTCGCCAGGTATCAAATGATACCACCACAAGTTTCAACCGGCTATTGATCAAAGAGCCAAACACCAGTTAGTTAGTTCATGGTCAAGGGTACTTTATTTGCACACAATTAGTCATGCAACATAAACACTACTAGTTAACTACACCTATCGACTAAGACAACCTGTACTTAACTTCGGGCACCCGGCTTAGATCAGAAAACAGTGGCTGCTGTTCGATTCTGGATCTATGAGGTTCGAAGGAGTGACTGCAGCTCAGCTGGGCTCATCCGTCTGATAGCGAGCATTGAACTTGTACTTGCTTCTGTGTTGCTGCACTTGGCGATGGCCATGACCGGGGGTACCAGGTCCAAGAGAGGGCGAACATGTGGCAAACTCTTCTTCTTGTACTTGGTAGTTTTTGCGCTCTTTTGGGCGGTCCTTCGATTTGGGCCTTACTAATTGGGTGATCCCTGGCCACTCAGTTGATTCCTTAACCAATAAGTGGGCGGGGATCTGGATGGCTGGGCGTGTCCCAAGCAGCCACTGACCCCTTTGTTCAAACGTCCCCTGACCAGGGAGTGGCGCCGAAATGTCTGGGACTGTCCCGGTCGCTCGAGTACCAGTCCTTTGTTTTGGTGAAGATGGGCCATCAAATGCTAATCGGCCCCATTACAATGCTAATTGGTCGGAGTTTCGATACTGTCTGGACTTCTTGCTTACGAATATGCATTTCAGGCTCTGAGCCTGCCTGAGTCTTGGCTTGTCCATTTTACCCGCTAGGCTTTGCGAGTTTCCCTGTACCTAGTTGGAAGTGGCCATCCCAGATGGCTACACTCCGTCCTCTTGATCCTCAACGCGAAGCGTGAAGGATCACAATAATGGATCTCCTTTGTCCTCTGAAATGCCGGGTACCCTCAACCAAGGACAGGTTCTTCCCTACTCTGTCCTATGGGTCAAAAACATTTACCTAAATTTCCCAAACACAACACACATCTAAAAATTCCTCAGAGGGCCATTTAATATTCGATAAAAAGGGAACCTCTAACTGTCTCTAACTAGACTACACTCATGCTGCTATTTAACAATCAAAGGACTTATCTTACAATACAAAAATCCGATAGCAGCATCACATTTTTTCTTATCATTAACATTCACATATCGAGAAATAACTTTATTAACAAAACAACAACCGAGGAATTTATTAAAGAGGAAGGTTCAGAAAGAGTGTGGGGATTGCTGGAGTCCGAGGAAAGAGGCTCTAAAGGTGTGTACTGGAGGGCGGGAGGTTCTCCTTCTCCATTTCCGCAATCTAATTGTCTGGATGACACTGCACAATATGGCTATCACTAGTAAGGATTCCACTGGGTAGGACAGGGAATACCACTTAACGAGATTCTCACACCATGTGGGGGTATCAGTGGCTGGGTCTATGTGGAGTGTAGTGTCCCGGCTGGGGGTGATGTGTTGAGTACTCGTGTTTGGGGCCTGTGTGGTGAGGGCAGTGGGGCTAGGTAATGTACTGTTCCAGCGACGATCATGATGCCAATCATCAGGGTCGTCCTCATCTTGTTCAGGCTTTCCTTTGTCGTTGAGTATCTTCATATCTTCCTTGGGGAACAAGCATAGTGTCTGTTATAATCTTGTTGTTTAATATCTCGTTTGGCTGTTTCTCCTGAACGTCAATTTCCCATTAGAATCGTCACCATATGTGACTCCCTCATTTTTTTTTTTTTTCAAACAACCATTTGCGGAGACGAGACATCCGGGAAAAAAAAAATTCTGTCACCGCTCTCTCAGCCTGTGATTGTTCGGCTGAGCGGGCGGACAATTTCTCCGTCCTCTGCAGACTCGTTTTTCCAACCAAGTGATTCTGACATGTAAATAGTATGTGGGGGTTAACAACCGAAGGGTCGCCGGAAAGGGCAAAAGTTGTGGCAAAATGCATTCTTTAAACCACAGGGAAGAAAAAGAACAGCAAAAGAGTTTCAAAAACAATTCTCCGAATAGGGTGGCGCATATGATCCACGGCAGGGCAAGAATGGGTGGAATCCCTGGGTAGGGCGGTGATCAGTGCCGTTGCTCCACTACCCGAGTTTGGCTGACCAAATGTATAGGGGGTACCCAGGCAAGGCGAGGATGAGTGCCGTTACTTCACTGCCTGAGTGACCTTCCAAGAGCGGTAAGAATTTGTAAATATATGGGCTCCAACAAACTTGTTTCTTTAACTGCCATGTGGCGTCAGAAGAGTAATTATGAGTGTATCAAGAGAGTGTCCGTGAGGCCGACACACAAAATCGTACAAGAGAGAACGAACAACATTTAAAAACAAAGTAAACATAAAAGCGGGCAGGCTCCATCAGAGTATGGGACACCGTAAATCTCAATCGGTTCCTGACTCTCATCATCTGGACACCTCAAGGTTCCATTCCCAAAAGATTTTCAAAGGGGTTACCATGGTGGGAGTCAGACTCGGAGTTGTCATCATCTCCCGGGTGCCAAACTCGTTCATGGAGTCTGCGTGGTAATGCGGCGTGTGCCGATGTGGAGTCCATTTCATCATTCCTTGTCAGACGACAGGAATTATCACGGTGCCAGTGTTTCATGTTCCATAGGGAGGTCGCAAGGGGGCTGTCGCTATCGTCGGGTGGTGGGTCATGTTCCGGTGTGGGCAAATAAATCGTCTCAAAGGGGCTGAACATATCCTGGTCGGTGTCTCTGGGGCTGTAGTGACTGGGGCCTGGTCTGTGGGTCCTTTGTTCGGGTCTCTCAGGGGCTTCAGTTGTGCTGTCGCTGTCGCTAGCAGCCGAATCAAGCGTCAGGGTGAAATTTGATTCTGGGGGCGTGGTCAAGGTCGTGTCTGTGGACGTGCTGCTGCTGCTGGGCGAGGGGGAACTCGGGTTGTCAGTGGGTGGGTCCTCATTGTCTGCCATCGCCAATGAGAGGTGGTGCAAGTGGCTGCACTGAGTTCCATAAACCTTAAGCTGATTTACATGGAACCATCCTGATTTTCCGTTCGTTTACGTGATTTTATAAACTGAGGGGCTTACTTTGGCCGAGATTGAATAGGGCCCTGCAAATTTAGGGGAGAGGAATGAGCTGGAGTTGTATAATGTGATCATGACTTGCTGTCCGACTGTATACTCTGTCGGGTGTACTGTTTTATCAAAGCAGGCCTTACTCTGCTTTTGTTTAGCGCCTAGTCGAACAGCTGCAGCAAGTAGTGCTGCTTTAATATTCTCTACCATGTGCTGGACTGCTTTCTCATGGGTCAGGGCGGTGACTGCGGGGCTGGCCAAATCAAGTCCAAATAAGTATTTGGTACCCTTCATGGGTCGTCCGGTCATGAGGGTATGGGGGGTATATCCTGTTGAGCTCGACACTGTGTTCCTGATAACCATCAGTGCGAATGGGAGCACTGTGTCCCATGTTGTGTTGTGCTGCTGCACCATTTTTCTAAGTGTGGCCTTTAGTGTTCGATTCATGCGTTCCACAATGCCGCTGGACTGCGGGTGATAGGCAATGTGGAACTTTTGCTTCAAGCCAAATATCGTCATCACATTTTTCATGACCCTGCCCGTAAAGTGCGAACCTTGGTCCGACTCAATATTACGGGGGAGTCCCCATCTCGTAAAGATTTGCTCAGTTAAGATCTTTGCCGTGGCCTTGGCTGTATTTGTTCTCGAGTGGAAAGCTTCGACCCATTTCGTAAATGTGTCGATTACCACTGACACATACTTGTATCAATTTCTGCAGGGAGGGAGGGGACCAATATAATCTAATTGAAGGTTTGTCCACGGGCCATTTACAGGGCGGGTGTGGCGTAGCTGGGCTTTTTTCACGTACCTATCAGGGTTGTTTTGTGCACAGATCAAGCAGTTTTCAACGGAATGGGATACGTCGGTTTTCAAATCAGGCCACCAGCAGAGGGGTCTGAGGTGGGCAAGGGTGGATTCAATCCCTTGGTGTCCATGTCCGTCATGGAATTTACAAATTATCTCATTCCTGTCCTGGGTTGGGACTACATAAATGCCGTCTTTTAAAACTATTCCCTCCTTGATCGTTAAAGAATTTTTAAACTTTTCGTAGGGGGCTGGGAAGTTTCCTTTTAAAATTTTCTTCAATGCCTTGTCTTCGTTCTGTGCCTGGGCTAAGTCTTGGATGTTGGTCTGTGGGACCTGAACCGTGTGTACTGGGGCACTCTCGGGGGGTTGCCAAAGTGGCCATGTCGTGAGCCTGCCTTCGCTCGGGCGTCAGCTTTCACTTTACTGGGTGGGGAGGAACGATGGTGGCTTCTAACTTTGACGATGCCATATTTCCTGCCTCTAGCTGTCTGAAGGATATGGTTCAGCAATGGGGCTGATGGTAGAGGTTTTCCGTCGGTGGAAATAAATCCTCTCGATTCCCACAGGGGTAGGAATTCAGTCAGGCTGTTGCAGACGTACAAACTGTCCAAATATATGTCTGCAGGGGTCAGGAACGAATCGGGGTGCTTGACAATGTAAGCGATGGCTGCCTGCGAACTAAGTGTCCAGGCAACTATAAAACTATCTCTTCTAAAGCGCGTCCCTGCATGTCCTCTACATAAATACCACATCCTGTGATCCTTTTTCCATCAAGAACTGTGGAGGAGCCATCTACGTAAATTCTCAATGCTTTGTCTGTGGGCTGGGTTGTCTGTGGTCCGATACCTGTCTTTTTCGGTACCGACTTGGGAACAAAGGGGCCTGTACTGTGCTTGGGGGCTATGATCTCGCACTCATGGGGTTCCTGCATAGCGCAAATTATCGGCCAGAAACATGTGCATTATTTCCCGGTTTACAGTAATGTCGCGTCCTTGTAGGAGTCGGGTCCATCGCGCTGCTCGAATTTGGTTTACTGTGCCGTCTTTTAGTCTGCCGTCTGATAAAAGCTGTGTCGGGGTGTGCTCGGTCAAAATGGTCACTGGGTTGAGTCCGGTTATGTACGAGAAGTACTGTACCGCCCAGAAAACTGCTAGCAGGTGCCATTCACAGGCTGAAAATCGTTGTTCCACTGGATCTAAGACTCACGAGGCATAGGCTACGGGTCCTAGATGATCATGCGTTTCCTGCAGGAGTACGGCTGAAAGGGTTCGGTCAGTGGTCGCTACCTCTACCACGTATGGGGAGTGTGTATCTGGTGCTTGCAAAGCGGGGGCTGTGCTCCGGGCACGTTTCAATGCATCCACGGCATCCGTGTACTGTGGAAGCCATTTCTATGGGGCTTGTTTCTTTCGGGGCTCGGAAAGTGGGGCTGCTTTTGTGGCGAATCCATCTATGAGGTTCCTACAATATCCAACCAGTCCTAAAAATGACCGGAGTGCTGCAATGTTTTGGGGCAAAGGCAAATTTACAATGGAATCTATGCATTTGTGTTCTATTTCACGCTTCCTATGCGTGATGACCGTACCCAAGTATGTGACCTTTTTCCTGGAGGATTTGGGCTTCCTTGGGGTTAATTTTGCATCCAATTGTTGTGAGTAGTTCTAATAATTCTGAAAGAAGTGAAATGTGCTCTTCCTTGGTGTCAGTCTGTAGGAGCAAGTCGTCCACATACTGAGCAAGGCATTCGGGGTGGGATAATTTAGATAATTGTCTGTGAAAAATGGAGGGGGAGTTGTGGAAGGCTTGTGGAAGGCACGTCCACGTGTACTGCCGTCCCTGAAAAGTGAACGCAAATTTATACTGGCATGCTTTGTCCAGTGGTATGGACCAAAAGCCATTGCTGATAACCAATATTGTGAAATAATTTTGACTGGAGTCCCTGTCTCAACATGGTCTCGGGACTCATGGCAAATGGTGGGGGCTGTTAGGGGAGTCACTTTGTTCAACTCTCTGTAGTCGATGGTCAGTCACCATGAACCATCAGGTTTTCTTACTGGCCAAATCGGGGCATTATTCGGCGACGCTACGGGCCGAATCACTCCTTGGTTCAATAAACTTTGGATTACCTTGGCTATCTCTCCCTCTGCTTGCTGAGGGAAGCCGTACTGTTTCTGGGGCTTAGGATCGGGACCTGTAATGTTTACTACTCCTGGGATTTTGCCACAGTTGTGCTTGTGCTGGGCAAACACTGCTTTATGTCTTTTCAAAACCTCTCTAACCGCTTTGTCTGTGGTAATGGTTTGTGGATCAAACCAGTACTCTCCTACTGAGCTGATTCTATGGGCATAATCTCCTACTGTGAGCGTGGCGGGGGCTCGCGCTGCTCTAGCCATTTCCCATATTCGTTTGTTGACTGGGTCGAATGAAAGGTTGTGCGTACTCATGAAATCTATGCCTTGGATGTGTTCTGCTGCCTGGGGTAAATCTACTAAAACGACCGAGTGTTTGTTTTAATATTACCAAGCTGTATGTCCACAGGGGCTGTGATGTGTCCCTGCTGGAGGTGACCTGTAAAGCCACTAAGGGTAATAGTGTCCGTAGTGGGCCATATCTCTTTCTGGTACATGATGGAGGAGTTTAACATGGTTCGGGACCCTTCTATGTCCCAAAGGAACTCTATGGGGTGTCCCCGGACTGTGCCTGCAACTACCGGTCTTCCGGACTTATCCCAAAGGGTATCGCAGACCCAAGTTGGGGAGCCCGAACACCGTCAATCGGTGCCATTCATGGCCGAATTATCTGCTCAAGCGTTAACGCTGTGGATGGGTCTGGCATTGTTTCTGGGGAGGCATTCGGGTGCAGATTCCGTTGCTGTTTCGGGGGGGGCATTGCATTCTCATGCGTAATGTCCCTCGTGGCCACAATTATAACATTCTTGTGTCTTGGGATGCTGCGCGCTACTTCTGCCTTCATTTACCCATGCGGGGTCATGGTGTGTCCTTACTGGATTCATTGTGGCGTCTACTCTCTCCTGCTCTGTCTTTCTCTGTACACAGTACGAAGTCTTACAACACCAGGTTAAAGTCCAACAGGTTTGTTTCGATGTCACTAGCTTTCGGAGCGCAGCTCCTTCCTCAGGTGAATGAAGAGGTCTGTTCCAGAAACACATATATAGACAAATTCAAAGATGCCAAACAATGCTCGGAATGTGAGCATTAGCAGGTGATTAAATCTTTACAGATCCAGAGATGGGGTAACCCCAGGTTAAAGAGGTGTGAATTGTATCAAGCCAGGACAGTTGGTAGGATTTTGCAGGCCAGATGGTGGGGGATGTTCTCTGTACAGACTGTTCCCAAGCTCTGGACAATCGTTTTAGAACCCACACTTCATTGTGTGCTGGATCTGAGAGGTCATAACTGGCACATGCCTTCTGCCCTGCTTCTGTGGCATGGGATACTTGCGTACGGGTCCATTTGGCCATATTGTCTCCTGATAAACGGGCGGGGGCTAACTCACCAAATACAGCAGTAAAATGGATCCAAAGGCGCCCAGCAAACGCTGTTGGATGCTCTCCCTTATTCTGCCTGCACCGGTGGAGTCTGTCTACCGGATCTTCTCTATCATATCCTATGGCGTCTAAAATTGCCGTTTTAATTTCTTGGAGGCTACCTCCTCCTACATTTTGTGGGTCGGGAAGGGCTGAACTAACTGACGGGTCTCGGCTCATCACGATGAGCTTTACCTCTTCCTGCTCATCTGAACCGTACATGAGGGTCTGTTGCTTCACTAGTTCGAAAAAGTGGTGTGGGTCTGATGTGGGGTGGAAAGTTTATCTTCTCACGGGCATCTCTTAACTGGGTGATAATTAATGGGCTGGTATACGCAAAATTGGGTTGGCCTTCCGTGGTGACCCTGCGCTGTGTGGTGATGGGGTTCATTGGGTTGGGTGCTGCCTGTGCAGTCGGTGGTGCGGGTGCTTTTCTTTTTGGGGCCTGGGGGGGGCTCTATTCCGATTTTCTGTCTCACTCGCATACCGTTGGGCCGTTTCACTGAGTTCCTGCCAATCGGGGCCGCCTTCCTGATCTAGTTGTGGGCCAAAGGTGGCTCTAAACCCGTTCTGAACGGATAGCAGGGATTGCAACCTTGCAATTTGCTGCCTGCACTTGGCATGATTTACCGAACTCTGCCTCTGTTCCATGGTGGAACTGTGGAGTGCTCGGAGGGCTGTCTTCAAATCATCGCACTGTTTCTTTGACTGTGGTACCTGATTCTCTGTCTCTTCTCTTACCATTACAGCACGTTGTGTGTCCTGGTAGGCCTTATCATACTGGATTTGGAAGCTGCTAAGGTGGGCGAGACAGGATTAATGTGCCCACTTGACATCATCCATTTCCTTGTCCTTCGCTGCTAACTGCTCCCGGAGCTGCACATTTAACCTCTCGCTTTCACTGATATCTCCCTCTCTACTTCTCTCCTTCTCCTCAAGCTGCTTGCAGAGCGTCCTCACGACCTCCCCTGTGCCTTGCAATTGTGCCAGACAGCACACAATTGCCATCGGCTTATGAACCTTGCTTAACCTTTTCTTGTGGATCTCGGTCAGGCTGACCCACCAAGTCTGTCCTATGTTGCCAGGACCTGTTTTTTCATTTGCGCAAAGTTCCATCCTTTCCCCTTTAGGCATCTCCTAATCTCTTCTTCCCATATGGGACACTGTTCTGATCTATTGATCTCTGCGACCTCGGGCTCTTGTGGATGCATAAGGCGTTCCATTGCCTTCATGGCCATCCCTACAAATCTTTCTGTATCCCGGGAATTTGGAACAAGGGGAATAAAGCGGTGGTGCAAACACGGGTATGGCTCAAGCTATTTTCCGGTTTACGCAACTCCCAAAAGTTTCACGCAACAAAATCCATCGAGTTTACCCTATATCCATTTGTTAGTACGCATGCAAATTACACACTTCCGAATTCAGGAGGTTTGATCGATACTGGTATCGCTTGTGGTTTCTTTTACTTTGCCAAATTTGGATTCTAATTCAAACACTTTTTTGTGGGTTCTCTCAGAGTGACACGGTCACTTCTGGGTCGAGTCCCATCAGAGTCACCAATAACTGTTACCTTTTCTCCTTTACTCTTTTACTCTGTACTTTCTGTGGTTCTGTTCCAATTATGGAAATCAATGAATTTTCCCTTCTTTCTATGTTATCTATGTCCTAATGCTTAGAGTCGCCAGGTATCAAATGATACCACCACAAGTTTCAACCGGCTATCGATCAAAGAGCCAAACACCAGTTAGTTAGTTCAAGTTTAGGGGGTACTTTATTTACATACAATTAGTCATGCAACATAAACACTACTAGTTAACTACACCTATCGACTAAGACAACCTGTACTTAACTTCAGGCACCCGGCTTAGGTCAGAAAACAGTGGCTGCTGTTCGATTCTGAATCTATGGGGTTCGAAGGAGTAACTACTTCTCAGCTAGGCTCATCCGTCTGATAGCGAGCGTTGAACTTGTACTTGCTTCTGTGTTGCTGCACTTGGCGATGGCCATGACCGGGGGTACCAGGTCCAAGAGAGGGCGAACATGTGGCAAACTCTTCTTCTTGTACTTGGTAGTTTTGTGCTCTTTTGGGTGGTCCTTCGATTTGGGCCTTACTAATTGGGTGATCCCTGATCACTCCGTTCGATTCCTAACCAATAAGTGGGCGGGGATCTGGATGGCTGGGCGTGTCCCAAGCAGTCACTGACCCTGTTGTTTACGCTTCCCCTGAACAGGGAGTGGCGCCGAAATGTCTGGGACTGTCCCGGTCGCTCAAGTACCAGTCCTTTGTTTTGGTGAAGATGGGCCATCAAATGCTAATCAGCCCCATTAAATTGTCAATTGGTCGGATTTTCGATATTGTCTGGACTTCTTGCTTACGAATATGCATTTCAGGCTCTGAGCCGGCCCGAGTCTTGGCTTGTCCATTTTACCCGCTAGGCTTTGCGAGTTTCTCTGTACCTAGTTGGAAGTGGCCATCCCAGATGGCTACAATGCGGAGACGGAGAATGCTGGTCACTGAACCATAGCTGACATGGTGCCAGATTCACACTGCTCTGAGTGAATGCCCGGTGCCTATTCCGTCCTAATTTCCTGTGTTTGGAAGGCTGAAGGCAGGAATCCGGGTTAAGCCCCAGTCAGAAGAAACTCAATGTTCCATTGGATACCGTCTGCTGATACTCCAGGAAGAATCCGCCATAGCCTGGATGAGGTGTAGTTAAAGGAAAGCGTGAGGAAGTTACAGTTATTTTCCCTTCTACCTGAAGGCTTTTAGACCCATTCCCCGCACCCCCCCCCCTCCCCCCAAAAAACCTCTAATGAGGTGAGGTGAGGGCTGTGTGCTGGTGGGGACAGGAACGTCTGTTTTTGATGAAGTCCCAATGAGTCCCTAGGATGGAAGGTGACTTTGTGAATGGAGAGATTATACAAATAAAAAACCTGTTGAGGTGAAAAGGGGGACCAAATGGGTGTTGGTGCATAACCGTTTCATTTTAAGTGCTGACAAAGTTCTCGGAGCTCTTCCTTTGTTTAAGAGAAACATTCTGAGACAGAATGATCTTCACTTGCCACCTTTCCCACATCCTCGTAAACCTGAGTTGAGGCATGTTCGATGTGCTTTCAGCTCTCTTTTGAGAGAGCAGAGTCAGTGCTCAGGTTTCACAACAAAGCCGCCTCGTTAACCATTCCAGTAATTGTACCATTTCTTGCGGGCGGCCAAGCTTGCAATCAGATTTTGCAAATCACTATGTTTGGACAGGGAGTGAGAGAAAGGGAAATGCACACACAGATACCACACCTACCATTTGCACAATCTGGTTTGTATTTTATTGTGTCTGCAGTCTCTTTGGTTGTTGGAGTTCCGGAGAGTAAATTGCAATTCACGTCGAGCAATTGAGTTACTTTGGTTTGTGTGAATTATACGCATCTGCTTCTCCTTCTCCTCTCATCACTTTTGTCTTTCAGCTCTTCCCTTGCATCTCCACACCGTCATCTCTTCCTTTTATCTCTTCTCTGCAGTTTCTCCTCTCTGTCTTTCAGCTCCCACTACACTCTCTCCACTTCCCTCTCTCCTCTCCCTCCATTTGCTCTCTCCCTCCCCTCCCTCCATCCTCTTCCCCCCCCCCCCTCTCCTCCGCTTTCTCTCCCTCCCCACCTCACTCCCTCTCTCCGTCCTTTCTCCCTCTACTCTCTCTCTCTCTCCTCCTCTCTTTCTCTTCTCCCTCCAGTCCCTCTCTCACTGCTCTTTCTCCATTCCCTTTCTGTGTCCTCTCCACACTATCTCTCCAATACTTCTCTCCCTCTCCCTGTCTCCCCCATCTCTCTCCATCTTTTCCACCACACTCCACTCCCCCTGCTTTCTAATCCTTTTCTCCCTCTCTCTCTATCTCCCTTCTCTCTCCACACTCTCTCTCTCTCCCTCAATAGCTCTGTCCCTCCATCTCTCCCTCCTCTTTCTCCAAGTTCACTCTCCACTCTCTCCCTCCCTCCAATCCCTCCTCTCTCCACTCCCTCTCTCCTTACAATCTCCCTCTACCTCACACTTTCCATCCTCTCTCTCTCTCCCCTGTATACAATCCCTGTCTCCCTCCCCTCTCTCCACTCTCAGAATCATAGAATCTCTACAGTGCAGAAGGAGGTAATTCGGCCCATTGAGTCTGCACCTACCGTTGGAAAGAGTACCTTACCTAGGCCCACTCTCTGACCCCATCCCAGTAACCCCACCTAACCTTTTGGACACTAAGGGGTAATTTATCATGGCCAATCCACCTAACCTGCGAATCTTTGGACTGTGGGAAGAAACACATGCAAACACAGGGAGAAAGTGCAGACTCCGCACAGTCACCCAAAGCCGTAAACGAACCCAGAACCCTGGCGCTGTGAGGCAACAATACTAAGCAGTGCAGCACTCGCTCAGTGCTGTCCAACAGTGCAGCACTCCCTTGGTGCTTTCCAACAGTGCAGCACTCTCTCAGTGCTTTCCAACAGTGCAGCACTCCCTTGGTGCTTTCCAACAGTGCAGCACTCCCTTGGTGCTTTCCAACAGTGCAGCACTCTCTCGGTGCACTCCAACAGTGCAGCACTCTCTCGGTGCTCTCCAACAGTGCAGCCCCCCCCCAGGATTGCTGCTGTTTCGACCTACACTTAACCTTCCGCGAGAAAGTCAAGGAACGGTTGCCACTGCCTGGAGAACCCCTGCAAGGACCCTCTGAAGGCAAACTTTATCCTTTCCAAACTTAGAAACCCAGCCATGTCACTGACCCAAGTCTCCACACTTAGGGGTTTCGCATCCCTCCACATTAACAAGAGCCGTCTCCGGGCTACCAAGGAGGGAAAGGCCAGAACTCCGGCCTCTTTCGACTCCTGCACTCCCGGATCATCCGATACCCCAAATATTGCTATCCCCAGACTCGGCTTTACCCGAGTGTCCAAGACCTTGGACATAGCCTTTGCAAAGCCTCGCCAGAATTCTTTAAGTGCCGGGCATGCCCAAAACATATAGACATGGTTTGCTGGGCTCCCTGAACACCTCACACCTCCACCCCAAAGAACTTGCTCATCCTCGCCCCTGTCATATGCGCCCGGTGCACCACCTCAAACTGAATCAGGCTAAGCCTGGCACAAGATGAGGAGGAATTGCCCCTGCCCAGGGCGTGTCCGCCCATAGGCCTTCATCTAGCTCCTCGCCCAGCTCCTCCTCCCACTTGCCCTTCAGCTCTTCCACCGAGGCCTGCTCCGCCTCCCGCAGTTCCTGGTATATGTCCGATACCTTTCCGTCCCCTACCCACACGCCCGAGACCACCCTGTCCTGTATCCTCCGGGCCGGTAGCAGTGGAAAATCCCCCACCTGCTTCCTCACAAAAGCCCGGACCTACAGGTACCTAAAGGTATTCCCTGGGGGCAACCCAAATTTCTCTTCCAGCGCCCTCAGGCTAGCAAACGTCCCATCAATAAACAAGTCCCCCATCCTTTTAGTACCCGCTCTGTGCCAGCATAGGAACCCACTGTCTATTCTACCTGGAACGAACCTGTGATTATTATTTCATATCGGGGTCCAGACTGAGGCCCCTACCTCCCCACTGTGCCGTCTCCACTGACCCACAAGGGAGAGTCAGACTGCTTAAGACTGATGTGAGGAAACATTTTTTCACACAAAGGGGAGTGGAAACCTGGAACTCTCTCCTCTCCCCCCCCCCCCCCCCCCCCCCCCCCCGGCACCCTCAGCGAAGTGAGGTAAAGAGAGTCCCCTCCCTACATCCCGTGTGTACAGAGAAAAAACGCAACTCTCTCAAACAAACAAACTTCGGGTGCTACCCCCAACATTGAGCAAATAAACTGCTCTCACTGTCTGGCCCGACCCCATCACCTGTGACACAGCTCTTCCCTAACTGTGACCCAGCCCAGAACCCCGAGGGCCCTGGGCAAAGGGGGCAACAAAAACAAAAGAGAACACGGGGGAAAAAAAGCCAACATAACACTGCCCCCACCACCCCACCAGCATGCCCCAACGACATACTGCAGTCCATTAGTTCGAGTCCAGCTTCTCGTTCTTTATAAAAGTCCACGCCTCACCCGGCATTTCGAAATAGTGGTGCCGGTCCTGATATGTAACCCACAGCCTCGCCGGTTGTAACAGCCCGAACTTCACCCCCTTTCCGTGGAGGACCGCCTTGGCCTGGTTGTATCCCGCACGCTTCTTGGCCAGCTCTGCACCCCAGTCCTGATAGATACGGATCTCGGTGTTCTCCCACCTGCTACTTCGCTCCTCCTTCGCCCATTGCAGGACACACTCCTTATCGATGAAGCGGTAGAATCTTACCACCATAGCCCTCGGTGGCTCGTTCGCCCTAGGCCTCCTTGCCCGGACTCTGTGCACCCTATCCAGCTCTAGGGGCTGGGGGAAAGCCCCTGCGCCCATCAGCATACCCAGCATCGTGGTCACATACACCCCAGTATCCGACCCCTCCACGCCTTCAGGGAGACCCAGAATCTGCAGGTTCTGCCTCCTTGAAGTGTTTTCAAGGTCTTCCAGCCTCTCTCGCCATCTTTTGTGCAGAGCCTCATGCGCCTCCACTCTAACCGCCAGGCCCAGAATCTTGTCCTCATTATCAGAGGCCTTCTGCTGCACCTCCTTGATTGCCGTCCCCTGCATCTTCTGGGTCTCCACCAGCCTTTCAATAGAAGCCTTCATAGAGCCCAACATCTCCGCCTTTAACTCGGTGAAGCAGCTTCTGAGAAACTCCTGCTGCTCCCGTGACCACTGGGCTCACGCTGCCTGATCCCCGCCCGCCGCCATCTTGTTTTTTCATGCCCGTTCTCCTCTTCTCCAAAGCCGCTTTTTTGATCGCCCCACTCCTGGTCCACTCCATACAGTGCTGGGGGACCCTCACTGTTTCCTTCCCACGCCGGGAATTGTTGTCCAAATGCCGCTGGAGCTCCGTAAAAGGGCCAAAAGTCCATTCTCGGCGGGAGCTGCCGACCGTGCGACCTACCCAGGCATAGTTGCAACCGGAAGTCGGCACTGCCAAGTTGACATATTTTGCGCAGTGGCAATCGGTCCGGGGGTGCACTGGAGGGGGTGGGGGGGTAAAGAGGGGGGGGGGGGTAAAGCAGCTTCTGAGAAACTCCTGCTGCTCCCGTGACCACTGGGCCCACGCTGCCTGATCCCCGCCCGGGGGGGGGGATGAGGGCAGGGGTTTGGGGGTCCCATAGAGGGCTCCAGCGATATCGCTCGCTACACTGAGTAGTTTGGCGAGTGGAGTTCCTCAGTCCAGAAAACGTGGCGATGTGCGGCCGTGGGTCTTCTTCCCAGTGTCTTGGCCGTCTGATTTACTGATGTCCCATTAGGGGAGGAAATCTGCCGTTCTTACCTAGTCTGGCCTCCATGTGACCCCGGACCCATCGAAATGAAATGAAAATCGCTTATTGTCACAAGTAGGCTTCAAATTAAGTTACTGTGAAAAGCCCCTAGTCGTCACATTCCAGCACCTGTTCGGGGAGGCTGTTAGGGGAATTGAACCGTGCTGCTGGCTTGCCTTGGTCTGCTTTCAAAGCCAGCGATTTAGCTGTGTGCTAAACCAGCCCCTTTGCCCCCTGTGTGGTTGACTCTTAACTGCCCTCTGAAATAGCTGAGCAAGACACTCAGTTCAAGGGCAAATAGGAATCAGCAACAAATGTTGGCCTTGCCAGCGACACCCACATCCCATGAGTAAGTTTTGAAAAATCCCTCAACCAACATCACGACAGAATCTGGTCATTATCAGCTTGCTTATGGGAGCTTGCTGTGCCCAGTTTGGTTGCTGTGATTCCTATGCTACCACTTCAAAACAAATGCATTGTGAGGTGTCCTGAGGTTGTTAAAGGCACTAGGCCTGTGCAAATCTGCCTTTAATAATAATATGTAGATAGCGATAAGCAGGTAGGTTGCTGTATGTGGGGACATGTGATAAATCCATGTCAAAGTATGTTGGCAAAGCTTTGAGGCGTGCGCTCAAGGCACACGCATGTGCGCGATGCCACTAGGCAGAAGTGAGCCAGGCATCGGCGAGCAGTGCGCGTGCATGTGTTAGCATTTTCAAACAGTGCGTGCTTGTCAAGAGGGAGAGCTCAAAGACAGCCAGCTGACTCTGCTTTTGAAGGAGGGTGTGAGTGCGGGCAGCTGAGGGTTAACTATGCAGAGCGAGAGGGACTTGGCTTTTGAAGTCGGAAGTGTTAAAAGAGAACGCCTATTAATTCAAAGGAGACAGGGGAGGGATTTGAGCTGATCGGTGACGGGAGGGTATCTGAGAGATCATGAGCCAGATTGGCTGCAAGTTTGCGCAAAAGAATTTGGTCTGGGAGCAGAGGCGGAGACAGAGAGGGGAAGGTATTCCTAATTGTCAACGGGAATGCAGCCAGATTCTGCACAGAATTGGATTTGGTTTGCTTAAGCAGTTGAGTGGATTCCATGTGGAACTGATCCGACCTCCGCTCTGTTTGAAACTCATTAACCTTATCCAAGGAGTGTGGAGTGCAGGGAGCCAACGAGGAGGAGACTGCCGCTGAAAACCAGTTAGCCCCACCTCCTTTCTCACTCGGGTTTTTATGGCATGAAGGGCAATGTGTGTGTGTCTGTTCACTGTGAGGTGTGTTAGTATTAACGTCGGAGCTCTGAGCACACCCTGCATTGTGAGCAGGGGCTGACCAGCTGCAATGAGTGCATCAGTCAAACTTTTGGTGCTTTGCCTGCTCTGGACCTCTCTCCCCAAGACCTGGTGCTGGCTGAATTGGTTTGGAGCTGGAGGGAAGAAGCCAACCCCGACCCCGAGCCTGACGCTGCCCGGCGTGGTCACGGCCCGAGCGGTCACCTCGTCCTCCGCCGGCCGCGATGTCTCAGGGAGCCTGCCCAGAGTGGACCGCGTTGCCACGAGTCCACCCCTCGCTGGGACACTCCAAACCAGCACTGGAGAACAGACTGGCAGCCCGCTGGGGGGCAAGGAGAGGGCCGCCCTCAGCCCCCCACTCGGTGGCACCATGACCACCTCTGGTGGCGTGGCAGCAGACGGGCGCAAGGGGAGCATCGCTGGGGTTGGCGCCAAGATACTGGACGTGGCAGAAACTGTTCAAGATTTGCTTCGGACCTGGGATGGAGCACCAAACTCAACAGCCAAACTGGGGGTGCCACCGGCAACGCCCACCTCGGGGAGAGCAGCGGGAGAAGATTCTGGAATAACGAGCTTTGATACAACCTCCGTGACAACTGTCGATCCCATGACTGGCACACCATCAGCATCTACCACAGCCAGCAACAGTGAGACAATGCGTGTGGTGGTGTCTTCACTCACCAGCAAGGCTTTGACTTCACCCTCTCCATCCTCGTCTTCCTCTTCGCCCTCCTCCCTAACCCAATCTTCATCCACTTCTTCCTTCTCGTCCTCTTTGCTCCCCTCTTCCCTATCCCTCTCTGTGTCCCTCTCCTCTCCCTCATACAACTCCTCCTTATCCAACACCTCCTCGCCCTCTGCAACTGTGGCTCCTCAGCAGCTGGAGCTGGCCAGCGGTCCCACGTCGGCTGCCCTCTCCTCAAAGCCACGCTGTGGCCTCCGCTGTACAGGTAGTGTCCTTGGGATGGTCGTCCCGCCCGGTAAACCACAACGTGTTAATTTGATGAGAGGCAGGTTTCCCGAGAGCGGGGAATCTGGTTCGGGCACCGCGCCTGTGTCGGGGGAAGATTTGGCGAGTGACAACCTGATTCCTGGAAGATCTTTCTTGACTGGCCGCTCAGGGACAGACGACCAAATGCATGAAGCTGCCCCATCATCGCAAGTGGCAGGGCATTTGATTAATCAGTTATCCCATAATGCTGTAGGAGATGGCCACAAAATGGTGGCCGGGAAGGGTGGGAACTGGAGTGACAGCCAATCGCCTCTCAGCGTTTCGAGTGCCAATGATCTCTCTAAGCATGATGGGATAGTACTGGATAATTTAAGCCATGCTAATAGCCTGGTGTTTAATCAGAATGCAACTAATGGTGTGCTGGTTCATTCTGCTGCTACTGCTGCTTCTGTAGGAACTAAACTAGATGTACTAACCCCTACTAAGGCTTCTGATCCAGGTTTCTGGGGTGCTGCCTCCCTTCCTCCACCTACTTGGGGCACGCCAGGGTCTGGACCCCCTGTGCACGCTGACTGCTCACCGCTGCCTCCTGCTTTGGAGTTCTGCCGCAAGCTGGGTCATGGGGTCATCCGGCTCCCGAACCATCTGCACCAGGCCAGCGTGGCAGAGATCCAGGAGGCCATGCGAGGGTGGGGGGTGGTCCTGCCCTCCGGCTGCCACCCTGGCCTGGAGCCATTCTTCTGCCGCCTGCTGGCGCCGGGGTGCGAATCTCCCCGGGGCCACGAGCCTCCTTGCCGTGGGTACTGCGAGGCCGTACAGGATGACTGTTGGACGGAGCTAGTGGGCAGTGGTCTCCAGCTGCCCTGCCACCTTCTCCCCGGAGAAGAAGAGGGGTATGGTTGCCTATCTCTCAATGTTAGCAGAGGTAAACAAATACGACTCCCAGCCCCCCTTCAGCCTGTTCATGGGACTGTGAAGTGAGGTGCAACGTTTAGTCTTGTCAGCTTTCGATGCTTTGTTAAGATGTTTTACAAATTGGTCCCAGCAACAATGTGCATTTATATAGTGCCTTCGACACTGTGAAGTGTCCCCAGGTGCTTCACAGGAACGTATCAAAGCACACTGACACGTAGGCCGTAGTAAGGCAGGTGACTAAAAAGGCTGATCACAGAGGTGGGTTTGACAGGGCGTGAGGGGGCCGAGGAGGATTCGGGAAACCAAACGGTGAGTTCAGGGGCCGCAAAATGGGTGCAGGGATTAGAATGGGAGTCATGCAAGAGGCTAGCACCGGAGTGGCGATGGGATCGCGGAGGACTGCTGGAGGTGACAGGGATAGAGAGCGGGTTACAAGGACAATGAGGGGCATAAACACAGGGATGAGAATTTCCTGCATCGAGAGTCAGCATGTCCGTAATCCGTGTAACTGGCCTCGCAATCAGAATGGAAATGTTCATCCTTCAGTTGAAGCAACTGACAGGACTAGTGCAGGAACTAACCGTACACCACAGTGTAACTCCAAAACATTTGGCTAGGTTTGGAATGGCCTCCCATACTTGAAGTAGTCCTGGCGCTGGTCAGTCCCGGCGCTGGTAACTCGCTCCCGCCGCTGGTCTATCCCGGCTGTTTGTACTACTGCCCACTTAAGGTAATCTGAGCAACTCGTGCTGGTACTCAAACTGACGGTTAGAGTAAATATTCATCCTTTTAATAGCAGTTTTATTTATTGCTTTTACTGCAGTAAGGAGCTTGTTAAGTGCGAACATACAGCGCGTGTGTCTGAGGCTCCCAATTTGTTTATAAATCTTCAGGTTGATGGGGCTTAAGAGGCTAAAAATGAGTTCCCTTTGGAATTCCACTTCAAATCTAATTGATGCTCACGTCTTTGTCCTAAACTTGTTTCTCTTTCTGGTTAAAACAATTCTTAAAAGCAGCGTAGCCCAACAGCAATTCATGTCCTGTTGGTTAATTAGTAATGGTGAGGATGAAAGTGTGTGTCTGTGTGAGGGTGTGTGTGTGTGTGTGTACTGGTGGGCATGGATGTGTTTATGTATCTCTGCTAGTGTGTGTGTGTGCACGTCCATACGTGCATGGGGGTGCATGACGAAATAAGTGTATGCGTGAATGTGTTTTTGTGTATGTAGAAGAATGTCTGAGTGTGTGTGAGTTTTTGTGTAAGTGTGTATGTGTTTTTGTAAGGGTGTTTGTGTGAGGGTGTGTGTGTGCTTTTGTAAGGGTATGTGCGCGAGTGAGTGTTTGTGTGAGGATGTGTGTGAATGTTTTTGTCAGGGTGTGTGTGAGCCTTTGCTTAAGGGTGTGTATGAATATTTGCATAACGTTATGTGTGAGGGTGTTTGCTTGAGGATGTGCGTATTTGTGTGAGGGAGTGTGTGTGTGTATGTATTTGCACAAGGGTGTACGTGTGAGTATTTGTGTAACATTGTGAGTATTTGTATTGGATGTGTGGGTGTGTATGTTTGCAAGTGGGTTTGTTTGTTTGCATGTGTGTGTTTGTGTAAATGTGTGCGAGTGAGTATTTACGTAAGGATGTGTATTTGCTTAAGGGTGCGTAAGTGTTTGAGTAAGTGTGCACCTGTGTCCGAATATTTGCTTAAGGGTGTGTAAGTGTTTGAGTAAGTGTTCACCTGTATTTGCATTAGGGAGCGTGAAAGTGTATGCATAAGGGTGGTTGAGTGTGATGTTTGCATAAGGGTGTGTGAGAGTCTTTGTATAAAGGTGTGTGTGCCCGTGTTTGAGTTAGGGAATATGTGAGTAAGTATATGCGTAATGGTGGTTGAGTGTGCGTGTAATAGTGTGTTTGTGTAAGTGTGTGAGAGTACTTGCGTAAATGTATGTGAGAGACTGTTTGTGTATGTTTATGTATGTAAGGGTGTGTGAGAATGTGTGAGTGTTTGTCTAAGGGTATGTGTGTGTGTTTGCGTAAGTATGAGTGTTCATGTAAGGGTGTGTGTGAGTGTTTGTGCAAAGGTGGTGTGCGAGTGTTTGTGTAAGGATGTGAGTGTGTGTAAGAGTGTTTGTGTAAAGATGTTTTGTGAGTGTTTGTGTAAGGGTGTTGTTTGTGTCAGTATGTGTAAATTGATGTTTCCACAGGGTGGTGTGAGTTGCTTCAGGGGTTGTGTGCGTGAGTGTGCGACTCAGTGTGAAGCTATGTATGAGAATGATTGTATGAGTGTGTATCTCATTGTGGTGGAGTGGAACAGAATACGTTTCCTTGAGCAGAGAAAGACATTGAGGAATTGACAGAGGGTGAGCAGAGAGCTAAACTTAAACAATCCACTCCTCTTAAGGAATTGTTAAAAAAGTCTCCAACCTCATTGGTCTGTGCACTGCCAAAGGTTCACCGAAAACCTCCTCTGGTTTGAAATGCTTGACAGCTGTTGACTGAATGGTTTAAACTGGACCAATCGTACGATGGTTTGTGAACTGGCAAACATTGTCACTTGTAAAAACCCTGCTCCAAGTATAACATTCCTTTGTAAACCAGTGTTGTGCAGGGTCCAACTCTACAAGGAGATGAACGTGTACGGACTGAGCTTTGCCCATACTGTGCATCATTGTGCGAGGATTCCATTTATTATGGTGGGATGCGATTGGTGGGGGAATTGTGAAGTCTGAGAGAGGGGAATCTGGGCACAATATGACTGTATTCTTTTTAAAATTCTTCCCATTGACTGTTGTTTGAAATGTTTACCGCGATTAAACGGAAAGTCCCGTGTCAAGTGCGTTTAGCAGGGGGTTTCCCGGTGCTTGCAGCGCCGAGATTGACCCGGATATTAAATGGGACTCTACTTTTTTCAGGCCTCGGCGAGGAAGTCCTCACCGAGTTTGCACTTACCTTCATTTCCTGCACTGAGGATCTCCGCTCACCAGTGCAGT
Organism: Scyliorhinus torazame; assembly: GCF_047496885.1. Lineage (NCBI taxonomy): Eukaryota > Metazoa > Chordata > Chondrichthyes > Carcharhiniformes > Scyliorhinidae > Scyliorhinus > Scyliorhinus torazame. The sequence continues at coordinate 192,902,256 of NC_092708.1, forward strand.
AAGAGATTAGGACGCCATTTTTAAATGGTGCCGTGATCTCTCAACCTCCCAACATGACCCACAGACTGCCCTCAGCTTACCGATTCATGGGTGCTCGAGCACCTGTCACAAGGGCAGGGCATCCTCAAGCCCAATCACCACCATGGGCAACATGCTACCTGGGCACCTTGGCACTGGCAGGGTGGCATTGCCAAGGCAGCATCAGCAGTGCCTGGGTACCACCTTTCCCATAGGCTGACCACCCAGGAGCCTCCGATCTATCAGGAGACACCCCAGGTGACTGGTCCACGTTTGTGGAGACCAGTGCTAAAGGTCTCCGAGACGAGGAGATTCAATCCCTGGTGCTGGGTAGATCTGATTGAGGCACTTTCAAATGAAGCTAACTACTTGATTTTGCAAATTTAGGCCCCACCCATTGTGGGTGGGATCCAGGTTGTGACCCCTCACGAGAACCCATTAGATCTTGCGAGGCATGGACGGCATGGTGGCGGAGTGGTTAGCGCTGCTGCCTCACGGCGCCGAGGACCCGGGTTCGACCCTGGCTCTGAAGTCACATGTGGGCCAGACCAGGTAAATACAGCAGATTTCCTTCCCTAAAGGACATTAGTGAACCTACGACAAGTGACAGAGGTGTCATGGTCACCAGATTTTCATTACCAACTCAATACATTTTGAAGTTGCAATATAGGACGTGGTGGTGGCCAATTTACGCACAGCAAGATTCCACAAACTAAAGAGATAGCGAGCAGACAATGCTGTTGGTTGAGGGATAATTATTAGCCTGGACACATAGGTAAACCTCTCGAACCCTTCTTTGAATCTTTCTTTGAATCTTTGCCATGGAATCTTTCCTATCAATCTGTGAGGGCAGAGGGGGCCTCGATTTAATGCGACATCCAATAAGTGGCATCTCTGACAGTGCAGCACTCCCTCAGTACTGCGCTGGTGGTGTCCGCCTAGTTGTTCGGTGCCCAAATCTCTGAAGTGGGGCTTGAACCCATAGTGGTCTGGCTAGGAAGAGCGCTAACCGCTGAACCAAAGCTGGCACGCAGTGGAGTTAGAGGATGGAGGTTAATTGGACTTGATGCATCAATAGAATACAGTCATCATTTTAATGCTGTGCATTTTGTCTTTTAGCACATTCATTTGCACGGGGCACAATATTTAGTTGGAAAATGAAAGAATTAAATTTGTGTTTCTTAAAAAGGTTAATAAATGGTGCGGGAGGTGAGTCCATTGGAGGTGAATCTTAAATGGAGACTGGAAGCAGCAATCTTAATGGAATGGCGGGGCCTATCTGACTGTGAGCAATTGGGATGGGGATGGGCATATTTCCACTTCCTTGGGTTGGAAATTTATAGACTGTGGGCTGAATTGTATTAGCCCTCTAGGATCAGGCTTGGTCATCAAGTTCTGGGATGGAACTCTAATCCCGGAGCTTCAGGCTCAAAGGCAGGGATGCTAACCCACTGCACTACAAAACCTCAATCGTTGAACATACTAAAACATCCCAAAGCCCACCAAGGAACATAATTTAAAACATTAAAAAAAAATTTTTTTTTAAATAAATTTAGAATACCCAATTCTTTTTTTTCCAATTAAGGAGCAATTCTGTGTGGCCAATCCACCTAACCTGCACATCTTAGGGTTGTGGGGGTGAAACCCACGCAGACATGGGGAGAATGTGCAAACTCCACACGGACAGTGACCCAGGGCCGGGATTCGAACCCGGGTCCTCAGCGCCGGAGGCTGCAGTGCTAACCACTGTGCCACGTGCCGCCCTATCAAAAAGCATTGACACTAAACCACTAAAGGAGATATTGGAGAGGTGACCACAATGCTTGGCTGAAGAGGTAGGTTCGAAGGAGTATCTTTTAAAAAAAAACATTTTTTTAAAATTTCCAATTAAGGAGCAATTTAGCGTGGCCAATCCACCTAAATTGCACATCTTTGGGTTGTGGGGGTGAGGCCCACGCAAACATGGGGAGAAGGTGGAAACTCCACACGGACAGTGACCCAGAGCCAGGATTGAACCTAGGTCCTCGGCACCATGAAGCATCTAAGGAGTATCTTCAGGGAGGAAAAATAGGTTTGGAAACAACATTTCAAATCTGAGGGCCGAGACAGCTGAAGGCGTGGCCGCCAATAACAGGTTGAAGAAGTGGAGAATGTGTAAGAGGCCTGAATTGGAGGATTGCAGAGAGCACTGTGGCAAAGTGGTTAGCACGGGTGCCTCACAGCACCAGGGGCCTGGGTTCAATTCTTACCTTGGGTGAATGTGTGGAGTTTGCACTTTCTCCCCGTGTCTGTGTGGGTTTCCTCCGGGGGCTCCGGTTTCCTCCCACAATCCAAAGCTGTGCAGGTTAGGTGGATTGGCCATGATAAATTTCCCATTAGTTATGGGGTTACAGGGATAGGATGGGGAGTGGGCAGATTTGATGGCACGAATGGCCTCCTTCTGCACTGTAGGGATTCTATTCTATATGGGGGGGAGGGGATAGTAGGGCTGGAGGAGGTTGTGGAAAATGGAGACGGTGCTAGGCCATGGGGGTATTTGGACGCAAGGATGAGAATTCTAAAAGCGAATCACTTGGTCTGTAAACCAATGGCCTGGATTTTGAATGGTGCTTGCTCCACAGATTTTCCATGGGCTTTGGGCTGTGATTTGCACCAAGTAGAGAGGCAAAACAGCACAGCGCCCTCAATGGCGGGTCTCCTTAACCAACCAGGTTAAATAAAGTATCGTTACTGAGCGATGCAAAGTTCAAACTGGGAAGTGTAAGTTAGAATTCTTAATGTAAAATGAGGTACAGAATGCAAAATAGATGGAAGGAAAGATGGGACTGAGGGAGAGGTAAAGGAGATAGATGAAATGAAACAAAAATGTTGTGTTTTAATGTTTTTAAAACAAAACAAAATTAAAATTTGAAGGGTACGATTCCACACTTGTAAAAGTAAATTTTCAGCACTGGAGAGGTTAGTTGTAATTAAGACTTAATACACGGTTCAAAGTACACATACACTGAAACGGACTCGCCCTAACCCTTTTTTGCAGTGTTTAGTGAGTAATACCAGCCCTTCTGGCTGTTCGATTTATTTCAAGGCAGAATCCCGTGGTACAATGTCTGTAAAGCGAGATTTCGACTGGAGCAGGGCAACTCAGCAGGGCATTTAACTGTGGATGTGCGGATGCTGGAGGTTTCTGTCTGATTTACACCATAGTAACAGTGAGCCACCGATAGCCTATTAGTTGCACCATAAAATAGCAACTGGGACTGGCAATTCTAGAATTGTAGGGGCTGGGAGCAGCAAGGTTGGAGTTAACTAGTGGGATACATTTTTCTATCATATGGGCTGCATAGCTATGCAGTGACATTCAATTATCCTTTTTTCGATAAAGGAACTTCTTTGTCAGCAACTAAATGCATGCGAAGAAAACAATTGCAGTCACAATCCTTTCAAAAGGTTTAGAGTATTTCTGCACCCATAGCTGCACTCTTTTGCACATGGTGGATTTTCTCAAGGCGAAACTGTCTTGAGCTATTCCGCAACGGCTGTTTGAGTTGGCAGTGATAGAACTCTTTATATCGGACATCTGTCGCTAAACTAGCTTGCTCCACAACCCAAATTTCTTTCCCATGTAAGTTCACTCATAAAGGTCAGAGGAGATTTGCTCAGTGGGCTATTCCCACCTGAGCAATATGTGGGGTCTGGTGAGATGTTGGATTTCAAGGGGATATTTGTCCTTTTCCTCGGAGTTTCATTCTCAGATGTTTTTGACTCTCGGGAAAGTCTGCCGAACCCTGTCGCTCTCAGTATCTGAATCAGCCCGGGAACCAAGATGTCCCTGGAACTCCAGCCAATTTCACTTTTGACCCCTTTCCTACCCCAGCATCAGCAGCTTTGTTTGTTTTGTTTTTGTGGAACCCTGATAGATTTTCATTTTAAAAATGTGAAGATGTCAACGCAAGAGAGGGAGGGAGAGTTGGTCATGTGTTAGATTTGCATGCTCGGTCTGTACACTGACTGAGTGGTGAATGTGGGATTTACACGCTTAAATATTTTACTTTTCTTTCCTGGGATGTGGGCTGCGCTGGATAGGCCAGCATTTATTGCTCATTAATTGCCCTTGAGAAGGTGGTGGTGAGTGGCCTTCTTGAATCGCTCCCGTCCCCGTGGTGTAGGTACACCCACAGTGCTGTAAGGGACAGAGTTCCAGGATGTTGCCCCAGTGACAGTGAAGGAACAGCAATATGTTTCCAAGCCAGGATGGTGAGTGACTTGGAGGGGAACTTCCAGGAGATGGAGTTTCCTTGTGTCTGCTGCCCTTGTCCTTCTAGATGGTAGTGGTCATGGGTTTGCAAGATGCTGTCGATAGAACCTTGGTGAGTTGGGATGGTGATGAAGTGATAATTGGAATGTTCTTGTCGGATGGCCTGATTTATAATACAAAAATACTTGTAGCTAAAGCTATAAACGATTTATTAACATTAACTGTGGGTCAAATATATACAAAACAACAGATGAATAACAGCATGAACATGCACAAACCATTATTTCTCTCCCAGCTCCCGAATCAGTTTGAGATGACCTGACTCTAACATTCACTTATGAGACTCTAGTGGTCAGTCGGTGAATTACAACACAACCATATCACAACATCCCCTTTCCTTTGAAGGAATAAATACATTATCATCAGTATATTTACATGTGATATCATTAGTCTTTGAGTCTAATAGTATAATTTTTTTTTTAATTTTAAAAACTGGTTTAACAAAAATATATACACACACACAGACAGAGACACACACACACACACACACACACAAGAACAGCAAGCATAGTCTGTACAAATAGTCCAAATCTACAAATTGAGTCGATCAGGGTTTCTTCTGGCTCTAGTTGATCTTCTCAAAGTTTGACGATGCTGCTCAGAACTTGTAGATTCAATGTTCTCCCTGACATTCTCATGCTCAGGAACTGCTGAACTATCTGACACTGCAGCTTGTGTTGATTCTGACGTAGATTCGCCATCCAGCACGTTGTTGTGAAAGTCTTCTCTGGTTTTGTCATCACTACTCAGAGATGGTAAAGTTCTAGACACTCTATCGTATAACTGTCTTTGTTTTGCTTTAATTTTTTACATTTCCTGCATTCTCCCCATTTTCCAAGTATGGAAGTGTGTTACGCAAACTTCTATTCATGAATAACCCTGCTGGTGATCCACCATGTGACAATGGTAACGCTTTGTAATGTGATTTTGCGAGATATGGATCAGATTGGCTGTCCAGTGCTTTATGTAATGATTGTTTTACAATATATACACTTTTTTTCCTTAAGATCTTTGGGATCTACGCCTATACGAGCATCACCATTTTTTTATTTCACACAAAGCATGGAATTTACCCCATTGGTCGGTTCTTCTATCTTCTTGATAACAGTAGTTTTGTATCTGTTATGGATGGTAGGGTAGAAATGAGATTGACATGCAGATCTACACCTTCAGCAAATTTACTACTAATCGTTTCTATCGGTGCTTTAGATAATGCATCTTCTTTAAATTGCATCTCGTTGGCGAATGGTAGTGCACTAAAATCAGTGAACACATAGCTGAATTTGCTGATAATGCTCTCCGAATTATTGGGAGTGTTGATCCAACCCTTTGTGGATGCTATATACCAACTGCACTTGACCTTTTAAAAAATAAATTTAGACTACTCAATTCATTCTTTCCAATTAAGAGGCAATTTAGTGTGGCAATCCACCTAGCCTGCACATCTTTGGATTGTGGGGGCAAAACCCATGCAAACAGGGGGAGAATGTGCAAACTCCACATGGACAATGACCCAGAGCCGGGATCGAACCTGGGACCTCGGCACTGTGAGGCAGCAGGGCTAACCCATTGCGCAACCGTGCTGCCCAAAATGGTACTCTACCTAATTCTTCACTGGACTAATTATCTAATAATGAATCCAAGCCCTTAGATACAATACAGAATGAGACAGAGTAAACTGTGTTCTTCACCACCACACTCCGGTCACAAGCACCATAACATTTAATGCTTGGACCATTATAATATTTTGTGATTTCCTCTAATTGGCTGAATTCTTAGATTTTTAAAACGGGTCATGCTGATTATATTGGCTTTGGCACTGGTATCTAACTTCAATTGGGCCACTGTACTGTTCACTTCAAATGGGTAGCAACCATTTGTCCTCATCAACTATTTATTTTAAATGGAGCATCAGTTTGCATTTTCTTTAAGTGCTGAAAACTTTTTGACGTTTCTAAAAAAGAATGATTCTTCTCTGTTATTACTCCAACAAACAATGATGTTTCATCACTGGAGACAGTGTCTTCCACTGTGCTGACTGATCAGGAGTTGAGCTTCGAGTGACAATTCTGAGCAAAGTGATCTTTTTCCTTTGCACCTGGAACAAAACTTGCCAAATGCTGGACCCTGCCTTAATTTGTGTCTTTGACCACATTTTTTTTACATAGAAATATTTTGTCCTGATCTTTAACCTGTTTGTTGGTGTGCGAGGAACTGCAAGAACTTTCCTGCCTTTTTTTTAAATTTAGAGTACCGAATTCATTTTTTCCAATTAAGGGGCAATTTAGCATGGCCAATCCAACTACTTTGCACATTTTTGGGTTGTGGGGGCGAAACCCACGCAAACGCGGGGAGAATGTGCAAACTCCACACGGACAGTGACCCAGAACCGGGATCGAACCTGGGACCTTGGCGCCGTGAGGCTGCAGTGCTAACCACTTGTGCCACCGTGCCGCCTGAAACTTTCCTGCCATTTTTGGACGTTTCCCACCTTTTTGGAAAACGGGCGGCAACCGGAGTGCGTTCCTCCAAGAAGATGCCGCCATTACTGAGAAATATTTTAGAATGCTGTGCTGCTAGCTCATTACCGCGATTCTTCCAGCCCCGTGACTGGCTGGCGAATTGACGCCGTCGTGCGATTCCCCGAGGTGCAGAGAATCGGCGCATTTGGCGCGGCGCCAGTCGCGGGCGGCCGATTCTCCGGCCCGTATGGGCCGAGCGGCCGCGCGGAAATGGCAGAGTTCTGCCGGCGCCGTTCACCTCAGGTTGCTGCCAGTGGGAACTCTGCGCGAAGGGTCGGGGGGCGGCCTTTGTGGGGGGGGGGGGGGCTCCGTCCCCGGGAGGGGCCTCCGATAGGGTCTGGCTCGGGATTGGGGCCGACCGATCGGCAGGCCGGCCTCTTTCTCCCCCCCCCCCCCCCCCCCCCCCCCAAACCCGGGCCTACTTCCCTGCGCGGCCGGCCTCTGAACCCCCACGCCATGTTGTGTCGGGACCGGCGCGCTGAAGAAGTCATGCGTGGGTTGGCACGGCCCAACTGCGCATGCGCGGGTTGACGCGGAGCCCATTTGGCACCGATAAGGGAGGCTGGAGCGGCGCGAACCGCTCTGGCGCCGTGCTGGCCCCTTGTGGGGGCCAGAATCGGTAGTCCCCGCGCCCGTTTCGCGCTGTCGTGAAATGCGGCGGCATTCACAACGGCGCGAACACTTAGTCTCCATTTCGGAGAATCGTGTCCCTTGAACCTGACAAATCTTAACTGTTTGTTCCAAAGGCAACTCCGATTCCCTCGGCTTATTTTCATTCACATCAAACACAATTTGGTCCTAAATTATGGAAGATTCCACCGCAGAAAAATGACAGGTTTTAGCTTTTAACATTAAATCGGTGATGAAATGATCTATGGACTCTTCTGTCTTCTGTAAATGTGATCTAAACACAGCATTCATCAATTTCATTCTTTCTGGGGATGCAATGCTCTTCGAATGACTTTGTTCAAGTTTTTACTATCTTCATAGTTTGCAAATTTAAACATATTAAACACAGAAATTGCTTCAGGCCCTGCGGCTTTTAGATATATCACTACCATACGCAAATCTGTTTTATCTCTTAAATTCACTGCAGTAAGAAACAGATTACATTGTTGCTTAAACACACGTCAGTTGCTGTCCACATTACCATGAAATCTGAGACTGATTGGTGGCTTCAGCAACTCCATGTAGTTCATTTGTGCAGGCTGCAAAATCATCAAATCTCTCTGGACCTCGTGGCAGGCTGATAGTTTTTTCTCCGTGTTTAATACCATCTAGCCCTGGTACCATGTAATGTTCTTGTCGGGTGGCCTGATTTATATTACAAGAACACTTGTAGCTAAAGCGATAAATGATTTATTAACATTAACTGTGTGTCAAATATATACAAAACAACAGATGAATCACAGTATGAACATGCACAAACCACTATCTCTCCCAGCTCCCTAGTCAGTCTGAGTTCACATAACTCTAACATTCACTTGTATACTAGTGGTCAGACGGTGAATTACAAAATAATCATGATATCACTACAATAATGTTACTGGACTACTAATCCAGAGACTCTTGCAAATGCTCTGGGGACTTGAGTTCAAATCTCACCACGGCAACTGGTGCAATTTAAAGTCAATAAACAAAATGATGAGGAACGTAGTTAAGGTAGATAGGAAGAAACTGTCCTCCTTAGAAGTGTAGGAGGGGGGTCAATAACTAGGGAGCAAAGATTTAAACTAAGGGGCAGGACATTAGAGGGGATTTGAGGAAAAACCTTATCACATAGAGGGTGGTGGGAATCTGGAACTCACTGCCTGAAAGGATGATAGAGGCAGGAGCTCTCATAACATTTAAAAAGCATTTAGATGAGCACTTGAAATGCCATAGCATACAATGGACCAAGTGCTGGAAAATGGGATTCGAATAGATAGGTTTTTGATGGCTGGCACTGACACGATGGGCCGTGGGGCCTCTTTTTGCGCAATAAAACTGCAACTCTATTTCTAGAATTAAATGTTAGTCTCAGTAATGGTGACCAGTAGACAATCAGATTGTTAAAACCCATGTGGTTCACTAATGTCCTTCAGGGAAGGAAGTCTGCCATCTTTATCTGGTCTGGCCTACATGTGACCCCAGACCCATAGCAATGTGGTTGATTCTTAACTGCCCTCGGAAATGGTAGACTCAACCATTCAGTTGTATGAACCTGCCTGCCACAGAAGAGGCCACTCAATTGAAGGGTAAATTCTTCGATTTTGCAAGTGTGTGTGTGTGTGTGTGTGTGTGGGGGGGGGGGGGTGGGGGTGGGGGGGGGTGGTCTAAATTGCCCCTTGCCCACAAATAGGAAATAGGAGTGTTCAGGGCATCAGGATGCTGATGAATTGATCTTGGAGAATGTGGAGTGAGTGGATTAATTGGGTTTCCTCAACATCAGATTCCCAAACTGACCGCGTTTGCTGCTCCCCTGCCCACCATCACCTGATTCGTGTTCTGATGATGCTTTGTGCTCCTTATATATGTGACTGATGGCTCTTGGGTTCCGTGCCTCTTAGCATTATTTGATTTCTGCACTTTGTCAGCCTTCCCTCAGTCTTCCTTTTAAATCAGAAGCTTGCGGGTTCAAGTCCTGTTCTCGGGGCTTGAACACAGAATCTGGGCTGCCGTTCCCAGTGCAATACTGAGGGATATGGGGCATGTTAAGCCAAGGTCTCGCCTGTCCTCTCAGGTGGACTCACATATTCCCCAAGGCACTATTTGTGAGGCAAGTTCATCCCTCAGGCAAGCGGTGTTTGTGTAGTCTTGCTGAGCGCGGATTGACTGCTGAGTTTCCTACAGTGGCTACCCTTCAAATAATTTGCTGAAAGTCCCTTTGGAATGTCCTTAGATTAGGAAACGCATTGTGCAGATGCAAGTCTGTCCTTTGCTTCCATCCATTGTAGGATTGGGCTCCCAGAAAGGCAAATGTTCCACTTCTTGTGAGGTATGTCCACAGGCATATTGGGAAATGTTGGGAGTGGAATCCATGCAACTGCCAGAGCTGTTTATTACACTCTAAGGATGGGAGGAATTCTCATTTGCAGTGGGAGCTGGAATTGGACCAGTAGGAATGCTTTGTCTGTGAAACATTGCATCTAAAACAGATGGAAGGAGTTCTTTATTGTTGGTTGCCCAGTGAATGTCGAGTGATTCTCTTAAGGATCTATGTTGTTTTCTTATTTTGTCTGTCTCAGGACACAAGATAGGAAACGGGAGCAGACCATTCGGCCCTTCAAACCTGCTTCGCCATTCTTTACAATCATAGCTTCCAAAAATATGACATAGGAGCCAGTCAGCCCCTGGAGCCTGCTCTACCATTCAATAAGATCTGTTTGTGTTGAGTTCCACATTCCCCCATCTACTTTAGATTCTTGTTATGCAAGGGAAACAATTACCTCTACCTTAAAAATATAATCAGAGATTTCCACTTCCACCGCCTTCTGAGGCAGAGTTCCAAAGTCGCACAATCCTCTGAGGGTCTTCTGCGTCACCGCCATTCACCCACCCACTCCCCATCTCTTGATTCCCAGACTTTTTCAATATTCACAGCCCCCCGGGATAGAGAATTCCAAAGATTCAAAACCCTTTGAGTGAAGATTGGCCCCTTATCCCGTGCAAATGGACAGATTCACACAAACTCGCTGCAGAAGGAGGCTATTTGGCCCATCGTGTCTGCAACATGACTTAGTGCCATCCCTCTGCCTTTTCCCCGTACCCCTGCACATTGTTTCTACCCAAATAATCATCTAATTCCCTCTTTAATGCCTTGATTGAACCTGCCTCCATCACACCTCCAGGCAGCGTATTCCAGACCCAAACCACTTGCTGTGCAAAAACGTTTTTTATCACATCACATTTGCTTCTTTTGTAAATCACTGTAATCTGTGCCCTCTCATTCTTTATTCATCCTATTATTCTCCTCCTCAGTCACTTCCTTGATTTTCCCCTCACCTCCCCAACTGGAACTTGGGACGGGATTCTCTGATTCTGAGGCTAAGTGTTGACGCCGTCGGAAACGCTATCGCGATTCCCGACGACGTCAACTTGGCCTCAGGATCAGCAATTCTGGCCCCTACAGGGGGCCAGCATGGCACTGGAGCAACCCTCGCCGCTCCAGCTGCTGATCCCGGCGTCAACTGGGTGCCGCGGGGTCCGCGCATGCACAGTGGCACCGGCGCCAACGCGCGCATGCACAGTGGCTCCCTTCCCCGCGCCGGCCCCGACGCAACATGGAATAGGGCTAAAGGGGCCGGTGTGGAAGAAAGGAGGCCCCCAGCCCGAGAGGCCAACCCGCCGATCGGTGGGCCCCGAACGCGGGCCAGGCGACAATGGAGGCCCCCACCGGGGTCGGAGCACCCCTACCCCCGACAGGCCGCCTCCGGACCCTTCCATGCCGGCTACTAGCAGGTTAGAATGGCACCGGTGGGACTTGGGATTTTTGTTACGGCCGCTCGGCTGAGAATCGGTGGGTTGGGGCCCGCGTAGAGCGGCCATTGACCGGTGCCGCACCAACCACGGCGCCGATTCTCCACTCTGCGGGGAATAGCATCCCGGTGTTGGGGCGGCGTGGTGCGATTTGCGCCTGTTGCAGCGTTTCTCCTGTCCGGCCCCGGGCTGAGAGAATCCCGCCCTTGATGTAGATATGAAATGAAATGACATGAAAATCGCTTATTGTCACGAGTAGGCTTCAATGAAGTTACTGTGAAAAGCCCCTAGTCGCCACATTCCGGCACCTGTTCGGGGAGGCTGGATATTTCCTTTAGCACAAAGCTGGCTTTCATGTTTAGAGGAGATAGCATTAACCCAGGCCTGTTTTAGGAGGTAAATTTGGTCTTTGGTTACTTCTCTTCTGTGCTTTGTCTGTGTAGAATTATTGACCAGGCAGGAGGAAAACAAAGAGTATATTTATTTACGATTTTACACTCTCCCTCCCTGACCTGCTCCCAGGCCAGGCTTTTTATACTAGAGATCTGATTAGAACATAGAACATTACAGCACAGTACAGGCCCTTCGGCCCTCGGTGTTGCGCCGACCTGTGAAACCACTCTAAAGCACTCTAAAGATTCCTGCAGTCAAGGGGGAAACCGCGCGCCCTCATTACTGGGGGAGTGCCTATTCCGAGGAGGTCACCTGGAATCTAATTGTCCTGATACCGTGACCTCCTTGAGGATTCTAACATCCTGTGAAAGAAATGAGTGGATAATTCGCAGCACGGTAGCATAGTGGTTAGCATTATGGTTTCACAGCGCCAGGTTCCCAGGTTCGATTCCCGGCTTGGGTCACTGTCTGTGTGGAGTCTGCCCGTTCTCCCTGTGTCTGCGTGGGTTTCCTCCGGGTGCTCCGGTTTCCTCCCACAAGTCCCGAAAGACGTGCTGTTAGGTAATTTGGATATTCTGAATTCTCCCTCTGTGTACCCGAACAGGTGCCGGAATGTGGCGACTAGGGGCTTTTCACAGGAACTTCATTGAAGTGTTAATGTAAGCCTACCTATGACAATAAGGGACATTATTATTATTATAATTGGGCTTTTCTCTGAACATGGAACATTTTTTAGTAATATTCAGCAACATTTGAGCCTGTATTGACTGTGTGGCATCCGGAGCAGTGAAGATGTCTCTGGAAGGCCATCCAGGCACTAAAGAGTTAATGATATGAGCATTGCTTTTGGCAAATATCTCGCACTCTGACCTCATGTCATTGAAATTGGACCTCATAAGTGAATGAGAGACTCCCCAAGCCCAGCACAGTTGCCCAGTTGTTGCTAATGAAGGGATTATTGTTAACGAGCTTAGTTCTCTGTATTTTTTAAGTATTTGTTAATGTGAGCACAGATTCCCGTCTTCAAAGTGTCCGGAGTCCTTAAGCCAATAATTGGATCATAAATTTGCTCCTTTCAAAATTTAAGACACTGTGAGAGTGTAATTTATCCCAATTTGTGAGTTCTTAGTAATCCCCATCCTCCCTTAATCCTCTTGTTTATTGTGATTAATGATTCCTCCTGAGATGGCGGGAGTGACTGAAGATTCCACAAAAAAGCTGCACATTCTAAATGCTTATAGGAAGGAATATTTCCTAACCTGCACAGGAATGGTTACATTTGCAGTGAGTGTCTGAGAGTGAGTGTGTGTCTGTGAGAGGGAGAGTGTGTGTGTATCTCAACGAGAGTGTGGGCGCGATCTTGCCAAAAGGGAACAAAGTCCCCGAGCGAGCGTATTTAGCCACGTGTATCCCGGCACTCGCAGTGCCAAGAAACACATGACTTCAACGTGACTCACTTTGAATGAGGGGTCTGAAGGCGCGGCCGGGACGCCCGGCCGAGGCCGCACATAGCCCCAGTTTTTGCAATGGGGTGCTCCGCTCGTCAGAACTCCCCGTAGTAGTGAGAGAGGCCCCGCAGAAAATCCCCCCCCCCACTCCCCAAAAGCAATATGGGAGGGTCCCCGCACCACCCCCAACACCTGGCAACCCCGGCCCAATCATGCTCACGCAAACATGCTGGCAATGCCCATACCAGCTGGCAGTGCCACCTGGACACCTTGGCAGTGCCAGGCTGGCACCCAGGTGACACTACACTGCAGGGTACCCAGGTGGCACCACCCTGCCCTAAGGGCATGTAGCTGGGGGCCTTTGATCCTCTGGGAGACTGCCACGAGTGTCGTTCCGCCTGGACCCTGTTTGTGGGGACCGGTACCAAATGGCGCTCGCCCGACGCCTCTGAGGCGAAGGGGTTGAATCGCAAAGCCTCAGGTAACTCGGGAATCTGCACATTAGAATGAGGCTTACTGCCTCGCTCTAAAATGCCGATTTGCAAAAAGGTGATCAGCCCATTTTGGGCACCGTGCTTTTCCGGAGGAGCGTGGCCATAGGATCATGCCCTGTGTGTCTGAGAGAGAGCGTGCGTATCTGAGAGAGAGCGTGCGTATCTGAGAGAGAGCGTGTGTATCTGAGAGAGAGCGTGCGTGTCTGAGCGAGAGCGTGCGTGTCTGAGCGAGAGCGTGTGTATCTGAGAGAGAGCGCGGGTATCTGAGAGAGAGCGCGTGTCTGAGCGAGAGCGCGTGTCTGAGCGAGAGCGCGTGTCTGAGCGAGAGCGCGTGTCTGAGCGAGAGCGCGTGTCTGAGCGAGAGCGCGTGTCTGAGCGAGAGCGCGTGTCTGAGCGAGAGCGCGTGTCTGAGCGAGAGCGTGTGTCTGAGAGAGCGTGTGTCTGAGAGAGCGTGTGTCTGAGAGAGAGCGTGTGTCTGAGAGAGAGCGTGTGTCTGAGAGGGCGCGCGTGTCTGAGGGAGAGCGCCTGTCTGAGGGAGAGCGAGCGCGTGTCTTGCAATCACTAGTTTTCAGAGCGCAGCTCCTACACCAGGTGAGAGCGTAAGAGTGTGTCTGAGGGAGAGCGCCTGTCTGAGGGAGAGCGCCTGTCTGAGGGAGAGCGCCTGTCTGAGGGAGAGCGCCTGTCTGAGGGAGAGCGCCTGTCTGAGGGAGAGCGCGTGTCTGAGGGGGAGCGCGTGTCTGAGGGGGAGCGCGTGTCTGAGGGGGAGCGCGTGTCTGAGGGGGAGCGCGTGTCTGAGGGAGAGCGCGTGTCTGAGGGAGAGCGCGTGTCTGAGGGAGAGCGCGTGTCTTGCAATCACTAGCTTTCAGAGCGCAGCTCCTACACCAGGTGAGAGCGTAAGAGTGTGTCTGAGAGAGAGCGCGTGTCTGAGGGAGAGTGCGCGTGTCTGAGGGAGAGTGCGTGTGTCTGAGGGAGAGTGCGTGTGTCTGAGGGAGAGTGCGTGTGTCTGAGGGAGAGTGCGTGTGTCTGAGGGAGAGTGCGTGTGTCTGAGGGAGAGTGCGTGTGTCTGAGGGAGAGTGCGTGTGTCTGAGGGAGAGTGCGTGTGTCTGAGGGAGAGTGCGTGTGTCTGAGGGAGAGTGCGTGTGTCTGAGGGAGAGTGCGTGTGTCTGAGGGAGAGTGCGTGTGTCTGAGGGAGAGTGCGTGTGTCTGAGGGAGAGTGCGTGTGTCTGAGGGAGAGTGCGTGTGTCTGAGGGAGAGTGCGTGTGTCTGAGGGAGAGTGCGTGTGTCTGAGGGAGAGTGCGTGTGTCTGAGGGAGAGTGCGTGTGTCTGAGGGAGAGTGCGTGTGTCTGAGGGAGAGTGCGTGTGTCTGAGGGAGAGTGCGTGTGTCTGAGGGAGAGTGCGTGTGTCTGAGAGGGAGCGTGTGTGTCTGAGAGGGAGCGTGTGTGTCTGAGAGGGAGCGTGTGTATCTGAGAGGGAGCGCGTGTCTGAGGGAGAGCGCGTGTCTGAGGGAGAGCGCGTGTCTGAGGGAGAGCGCGTGTCTGAGGGAGAGCGCGTGTCTGAGGGAGAGCGCGTGTCTGAGGGAGAGCGCGTGTCTGAGGGAGAGCGCGTGTCTGAGGGAGAGCGCGTGTCTGAGGGAGAGCGCGTGTCTGAGGGAGAGCGCGTGTCTGAGGGAGAGCGCGTGTCTGAGGGAGAGCGAGCGCGTGTCTTGCAATCACTAGCTTTCAGAGCGCAGCTCCTACACCAGGTGAGAGCGTAAGAGTGTGTCTGAGAGAGAGCGCGTGTCTGAGAGAGAGCGCGTGTCTGAGAGAGAGCGCGTGTCTGAGGGAGAGAGCACGCGTGTCTGAGGGAGAGAGCGCGCGTGTCTGAGGGAGAGAGCGCGTGTGTCTGAGGGAGAGAGCGCGTGTGTCTTGCAATCACTAGCTTTCAGAGCGCAGCTCCTACATCAGGTGAGAGCGTAAGAGTGTGTGTCTGAGGGAGAGTGCGTGTGTCTGAGGGAGAGTGCGTGTGTGTGTCTGAGAGCATCTGAGAGCTGCGCTTTGCAAGCTTGTTGGTAGGGTGGCACTGGATGAGCAATTCCACTGGACACGATTCGAGGCACCCCAGGAAGATGTGTCAAAGGTGGCAGAGGTCGAGGGAAGAATATAATCATGGAGTTATCGGAGGTTTGAGAGCGGGAGCTGGGCCTCCTGGACTGGATGAGTTTTAAAGAGGGCATGAAGGGACATGGAAGAAAAATGAGGGGGCCAGGAGAGAGCGAGAGAGAAGTAAATAGGGGAGTAGAATCCAGATGGGTTGAGGAGTGTTCAAGAACACGAGTGTGGAATTGAATCAATTTCTGTTGTGTGGTACCATTGTGAGTTGGCCATGGTTGTGAGGTGTAGAATTGAACCAGGCTCCATCGCCGATTAGCAGGGGTTGGATTGGGAGGCTCTGTGACTTGGGTGTTCAGATGGGATGGGGGAGGTTTAAGCTGCTGATTACTGCCCTGGGACATCTAAAAGGAAAGTGCATTTGGTGTTTGCATTTGTAAAGGATTGGACCTGGCTGTAAAACCCTCGCTGGTCAATAATGGATTGCTGATGTTTATGGTCAAGTTGGTGAATGAAGTGCTAAGTGGCCATGAATAGAACATGACTCAGTGATCAAAAGTCTGTTAAAAATAATCCTGTCTTGGAACTCTTTGATAGTTTGATACTCGGTTTGATTAAATCTTGTTTTTTTTCCCCCCCACCCCCATTCCCTCCTCTTTAGATAATTACTATTCCGTGTCTCTGCTACAGTTGCTAGGAGACCCTGCTCCTGAACAGGTGGCCATAGAGTATATACCTGACCAAAATCCAGTATATAGGTTTGGCCCAAATGTGAACACTGGACAGCTGGCCAGGGCCTATTTCCAAAGCCCCTTCTTCCGAGACTTCTCGCTGCTCTTCACAGTCAAACCAACGACCGTCCAGAGTGGCGTGCTCTTCGCTATCACTGATGCCAGCCAGTTGATTATCTACATTGGAGTTAAGCTCTCCGAGGTCAGGGATGAGTCGCAGGACGTTATTTTCTTCTACACCGAGCCTGGCTCTCAAGAGTCGAATGAGGCTGCAAGCTTCAGGGTAAAACACTTGACCAACAAATGGACAAAGATTGCCATCGGTGTGGTGGGTGAGACAGTGAGCCTCTACCTGGACTGCGAGCTACAAGGGGTTGCCTACTTTGAAAGGTCCCCAGACGAGATGGAGATCGACAAAACTTCCGGGGTCTTTGTCGCATTGGCGGGCGGTGCTGACCCTGATCATTTTTTGGTAAGTGCCTTTGACTGTTAAAGAATTTTTGTGAATGATGACCATATAACTATCATTGATAACTGTGAAAAATCCATCTGGTTCACTAATGTCCTTTCGGAAAGGAAATCTGCCGTCCTTGCCCAGTCTGGCCTACATGTGCCTCCAGACCCACAGCAATGTGGTTGACTCTTACCTGCCCCTCTGAAATGGTGTGGCAGGCCACTCAGTTCAGGGGCAATTAGACATGAGTAACAAATGCTGGACTTGCCAGCGACGCTCATCCTATGAAATAGTAGGTTTGAAAATAAATAGAATAATGTTGGGTTTGCAGCATGTAAACTGGCCACTCAGCCCATCTTGTTTGGGCCTCACCCCAGCCTCCTCCCAGTTGACTTCATCTTTCTATCAACATAACCCTCTACTCATTGGACCTGGAGCAGAGCATTACAGTGCTTTTTTAATTAACGTGAAGCTCAGTGTAAGGGGTTTCTTATTTCGTTACCTCAAACCAGATAGAGCCTGCATTATCTCCTCCACGCTGGGTCACGCCAGTGGCACATGTCACTTTGCCACGGAACAAGGGAACTGGAGGAGGGCATTCGGCCCTTCGAGCTTGTCCTGCCATCCTAATCACATATGCCCGTCTTGATTCCATATTCCTCTGATCCCACCAAGGTCCATCAATCTTACTTTTGAAATTACCAGCAGGTCCTCAGCCTCAGCAGCTCTTTGGAGTCGCAATTTCCAGATTTCTCCTCCCTTTTGTATGTGGAGAATCACTCGAGTGCTTAACGAGCTTCCTCTCCCATTGCGTTGGAGCGGGGACAGAGGGGATTTACGAGGATGTTGCCAGGACTGGAACATTGTAGGCATGAGGAAAAATTAGAGAGGCTGGGATTGTTCTCCTTGGAGCAGAGGAGACTGGAGGGAGATTTGAATATATTAGAATACATTTTTAAAAAACTCTTAAACAGGTCATTGTTTCCTTCCACGAGAAGAGAGCTCCATTTATTGTAAAATAAAGGATAATAAAACTCCCTTCCAATGGAACTGCTGTGAACTAGCAGCAACTTGGAATGCCCTCACCCTTCAATGATCAGCCTGAGTTGTGGTCACACTTGTTGTGCTCCATTGCATTTACTACGTGTCTTTTACTGTTAAGGCTACAACTTGTCTCCTTCTTGAGTAATTGGGGTCATAGCTAAATTGGGCCCTCTTTACGGAAGAGAGTAATTTAGTAACGATGGGAGCAGCTCTGTCTTATCACCATGGGAACAGTGTGACCATTGTGACGAAGAATGACTGACTGGAATGTTTCCTGGATACCTAGCTGTAGAGAAAAACCCTGGGACTGGAGAACCCTCGGCCATGCGTTTCTCGGGGGCGCTCCTTATGCTGGTGGTGGGATTCTCTACTCCCACCACGTGCCAATGGGTTTTCCCACCCATTGGAACCACTTCACATCACCAGGAAACCCACGGGTGGGGGGTGTCCTGCCGGTGGGATAAAGGAATCCCAATGGCCGGAGAATTCCGGCTTTGATTGTTCCTCTATTCTGGAATGTGCACCAATTTCAAAGGAAGAAAGATTCCACAAACAGCAAAGTGGTAGCTACAAGCAAATCTGTTTTAGCAATGGTGATCGGGGATTAAATATGACTCGGTATCCTTGCCGTTCTTCAGTTAGTGCCAATATGTCCATCTGAGAAAGCGGAAAGACCCTCAGTTTAATGTCTTATCAGAAAGTCAGCACCTTGGACAATGCAGCACTCCCTCAGTATTGCGACTGAAGTGTCAGCCTGGTTTATCATAGATTATCATAGATTAGCATAGAATTTACAGTGCAGAAGGAGGCCATTCAGCCCGTCGAGTCTGCACCGGCTCTTGGAAAAAGCACCCGACCCAAGGTCAACACCTCCACCCTCTCCCCGTAACCCAGCAACCCCACCCAACACTAAGGGCAATTTTGGACACTAAGGGCAATTTATCATGGCCAACCCACCTAACCTGTGGGAGGAAACCGGAGCACCCGGAGGAAACCCACGAACACACTGGGAGGATGTGCAGACTCCGCACAGACAGTGACCAAGCCGGAATCGAACCTGGGACCCTGGAGCTGTGAAGCAATTGTGCTAACCACCATGCTACCGTGCTGCCCCAAATGTGGCTGGAGTGGGACCTGAACCCACAACCTTCTGACTTGGAGGCGAGAGTGCTGCAAAACGGCCATGGCCAATACTCTCTCTCCTCTGACAGAAGGTAACTGGTTCAGAGCAGACCAATTGGTGTTTACTTTTGTTTAGTCAAGGGATGTGAGTATGGCTGGCTAGGTCAGCATTTATTGCCCATACCTAATTGCCCCTTGAGAAGGTGTTGATGAGCTGCCTTCCTGAACTGCTGCAGTCCTTGAGGTGTACGTACACCCACCGTGCTGTTAGGGAGGGAGTTCCAGGATTTTAACCCAGCGGCAGTGAAGGAACGCCCAATATATTTCCAAGTCAGGATGGTGTGTGACTTGGAGGGGAACTTCCAGGTGGTGGTGTTCCCAGGTATCTGCTGCCCTTACCCGTCTCAGAGATAGTGGCCGTGGGTTTGGAAGGTGCTGTCAAAGGAACCTTGGTGAGTTCCTGCAAGGCATCTTGTAGATGGTACACTCGGCTGCCACTGTGCGTCAGTGGTGGAGCGTTTGAACGTTTGTGGATGGGGTCCTAATCAAGCAGGCTGCTTTGTCATAAATGGTGCTGAGCTTTTGAGTGTTGTTGGAGCTGCAAGCATCCAGGCAAGTGGGGAGTATTCCTGTGAATTATAGGTGTTGGACAGGTTTTGGGGAGTCGGGCATTGAGTTACTCGCCACGGCCAAATGAGCTAAACCGGCCCCCTGTGTATGGGACCAGTTAGTGGCTGCTCACATGAATATGACACGACAATAAGTAAAGTACACGCCTCTCACATGCTATAGGAAACCTCTCTGCAATGGAGAAAATTGAGCTGTGAAGCCTATTTCACCCCCAGTCGGAGCCCAGCACTTCCATTCACTGAGCTGCGGAAAGCTGATATGATTTAGTCCATCGAGAAGAGCATGGCAGAATACCTGAGCCTGTGCAAGTATAATGCCCTCCACAAACATTTTGGATACTCTCGCCAAGTCGCATTAGTTCCCGGTCCGACAATACTTCAAATTTAAAACTCTCATCCTTGTTTTCAAATCCTTCCATTGCCTCAACCCCACCCAATCTCTATAATCCCCAACCCCACAGAAGCCTTGTCCTCCAAATCTGGCCTCTTGAGCCCCTGAGATTTCTTTAATCGTTGATGGCCATGCTTTCTAAACGCTGTTGTTTCTGCCCAGCACCGCTCTACAAAATGCTCCTCACAACCTGATTCTTTGACCAACTTTTTGGTGTCTCCTCCTACAACGTGGCAATAGTCTTCATTTGATCGTGTTCCTTTGAAGTGCCCCTTGCGGTCGTTTTACAACATTGAAGATGCCGTGTAAATGTAAATTGTCCGTGTTGTTGAAACTTGTCTCCTGTTCGCCGAATAAGTGGCAGTAAATTTCCTGCACTTTTCTTCGCTGGGTATAGCATTGTCCTTCTCAAAAATTATAACTTTAGTAATCATAGAATCCCTACAGTGCAGAAGGAGGACATTCAGCCCATCAAATCCGCGCCGACCTCTGAAAGGGCACCCTTCCGAGAAACCCCACCTAACCTGCACATCTTTGGACAACAAGGGCCAATTTTTAACATGGCCCAACTGCTTATATTGCACATCTTTGGACTGTGGGTGGAAACTGGAGCACCCGGAGGAAACCCACGCAGACACTGGGAGAACGTGGAGACTCCGCACAGACAGTGACCAAGGTCGGAATCAAACCTGGGTCACTGGCGCTGTGAGGCAGCAGTGCAAATCACTGTGCCACTTTGCTGCTCGAGTATTGCTGAGGAGATAGACATGTTGCCAAAACCTTTTGTCTTTAGCACTGGAGGGGCACCAATATCCTGGGTAGGAGGTTTGCTAGAGCTCTTCGGGAGGGTTTAAACTAGTTTAGCAGGAGGATGGGAAACCGAGCTACGGATCAGAGGTTAAGGGTAGTTGTTGAACAGACAGAAATAGCATGCAGTGAGTCTGTGAGGAAGGATTGACAGTTGATAGCGCAAAGTTGCACTCAGTGGAATGGGTTAAAGTGTGTCTCCGAACGGGTAGAGGGAATCCTGAAGGGGGAGGGCAAACAGGCAGAGGTCGTTGTACATATTGGTACCAACGACATAGGCAGGAAGGGGCATGAGGTCCTGCAGCAGGAGTTCAGGGAGCTAGGCAGAAAGTTAAAAGACAGGACCTCGAGGGTTGTAATCTCGGGATTACTCCCTGTGCCACGTGCCAGTGAGGCTAGAAATAGGAAGATAGGAAGAGCAGATAAACACGTGGCTAAACAGCTGGTGTAGGAGGGAGGGTTTCCATTATCTGGACCACTGGGAGCTCTTCCGGGGCAGGTGTGACCTGTATAAGAAGGACGGGTTGCATCTAAACCGGAGAGGCATAGATATCCTGGCCGCGAGGTTTGCTAGTGTCACACGGGAGGGTTTAAACTAGTATGGCGGGGGGTGGGCACGGGAGCAATAGGTCAGAAGGTGAGAGCATTGAGGGAGAACTAGGGAATAGGGACAGTGTGGCTCTGAGGCAGAGCAGACGGGGAGAAGCTGCTGAACACAGCGGGTCTGGTGGCCTGAAGTGCATATGTTTTAATGCAAGGAGCATTACGGGTAAGGCAGATGAACGTAGAGCTTGGATTAGTACTTGGAACTATGATGTTGTTGCCATTACAGAGACCTGGTTGAGGGAAGGGCAGGATTGGCAGCTAAACGTTCCAGGATTTAGATGTTTCAGGCGGGATAGAGGGGGATGTAAAAGGGGAGGCGGAGTTGCGCTACTTGTTCGGGAGAATATCACAGCTGTACTGCGAGAGGACACCTCAGAGGGCAGTGAGGCTATATGGGTAGAAATCAGGAATAAGAAGGGTGCAGTCACATGTTGGGGGTATACTACAGGACTCCCAACAGCCAGCGGGAGATAGAGGAGCAGATAGGTAGACAGATTTTGGAAAAGAGTAAAAACAACAGGGTTGTGGTGATGGGAGACTTCAACTTCCCCAATGTTGACTGGGACTCACTTAGTGCCAGGGGCTTAGACGGGGCGGAGTTTGTAAGGAGCATCCAGGAGGGCTTCTTAAAACAATATGTAGACAGTCCAACTAGGGAAGGGGCGGTACTGGACCTGGTATTGGGGAATGAGCCCGGCCAGTTGGTAGATGTTTCAGTAGGGGAGCATTTCGGTAACAGTGACCACAATTCAGTAAGTTTTAAAGTACTGGTGGACAAGGATAAGAGTGGTCCGAGGATGAATGTGCTAAATTGGGGGAAGGCTAATTATAACAATATTAGGCGGGAACTGAAGAACATAGATTGGGGGCGGATGTTTGAGGGCAAATCAACATCTGACATGTGGGAGGCTTTCAAGTGGCAGTTGAAAGGAATACAGGACCGGCATGTTCCTGTGAGGAAGAAAGATAAATACGGCAATTTTCGGGAACCTTGGATGACGAGTGATATTGTAGGCCTCGTCAAAAAGAAAAAGGAGGCATTTGTCAGGGCTAAAAGGCTGGGAACAGACGAAGCCTGCGTGGAATATAAGGAAAGTAGGAAGGAACTTAAGCAAGGAGTCAGGAGGGCTAGAAGGGGTCACGAAAAGTCATTGGCAAATAGGGTTAAGGAAAATCCCAAGGCTTTTTACACGTACATAAAAAGCAAGAGGGTAGCCAGGGAAAGGGTTGGCCCACTGAAGGATGGGCAAGGGAATCTATGTGTGGAGCCAGAGGAAATGGGCGAGGTACTAAATGAATACTTTGCATCAGTATTCACCAAAGAGAAGGAATTGGTAGATGTTGAGTCTGGAGAAGGGGGTGTAGATAGCCTGGGTCACATTGTGATCCAAAAAGACGAGGTGTTGGGTGTCTTAAAAAATATTAAGGTAGATAAGTCCCCAGGGCCTGATGGGATCTACCCCAGAATACTGAAGGAGGCTGGAGAGGAAATTGCTGAGGCCTTGACAGAAATCTTTGGATCCTCGCTGTCTTCAGGGGATGTCCCGGAGGACTGGAGAATAGCCAATGTTGTTCCTCTGTTTAAGAAGGGTAGCAAGGATAATCCAGGGAACTACAGGCCGGTGAGCCTTACTTCAGTGGTAGGGAAATTACTGGAGAGAATTCTTCGAGACAGGATCTACTCCCATTTGGAAGCAAATGGACGTATTAGTGAGAGGCAGCACGGTTTTGTGAAGGGGAGGTCGTGTCTCACTAACTTGATAGAGTTTTTCGAGGAGGTCACTAAGATGATTGATGCAGGTAGGGCAGTAGATGTTGTCTATATGGACTTCAGTAAGGCCTTTGACAAGGTCCCTCATGGTAGACTAGTACAAAAGGTGAAGTCACACGGGATCAGGGGTGAGCTGGCAAGGTGGATACAGAACTGGCTAGGCCATAGAAGGCAGAGAGTAGCAATGGAGGGATGCTTTTCTAATTGGAGGGCTGTGACCAGTGGTGTTCCACAGGGATCAGTGCTGGGACCTTTGCTCTTTGTAGTATATATAAATGATTTGGAGGAAAATGTAACTGGTCTGATTAGTAAGTTTGTAGACGACACAAAGGTTGGTGGAATTGCGGATAGCGATGAGGACTGTCGGAGGATACAGCAGGATTTAGATTGTCTGGCGACTTGGGCGGAGAGATGGCAGATGGAGTTTAATCCGGACAAATGTGAGGTAATGCATTTTGGAAGGTCTAATGCAGGTAGGGAATATACAGTGAATGGTAGAACCCTCAAGAGTATTGAAAGTCAAAGAGATCTAGAAGTACAGGTCCACAGGTCATTGAAAGGGGCAACACAGGTGGAGAAGGTAGTCAAGAAGGCATACGGCATGCTTGCCTTCATTGGCCGGGGCATTGAGTATAAGAATTGGCAAGTCATGTTGCAGCTGTATAGAACCTTAGTTAGGCCACACTTGGAGTATAGTGTTCAATTCTGGTCGCCACACTACCAGAAGGATGTGGAGGCTTTAGAGAGGGTGCAGAAGAGATTTACCAGAATGTTGCCTGGTATGGAGAGCATTAGCTATGAGGAGCGATTGAATAAACTTGGTTTGTTCTCACTGGAACGAAGGAGGTTGAGGGGAGACCTGTTAGAGGTATACAAAATTATGAGGGGCATAGACAGAGTGGATAGTCAGAGGCTTTTCCCCAGGGTAGAGGGGTCAATTACTAGGGGGCATAGGTTTAAGGTGAGAGGGGCAAGGTTTAGAGTAGATGTATGAGGCAAGTTTTTTACGCAGAGGGTAGTGGGTGCCTGGAACACGCTACCGGAGGAGGTAGTGGAAGCAGGGACGATAGGGACATTTAAGGGGCATCTTGACAAATATATGAATAGGATGGGAATAGAAGGATACTGACCCAGGAAGTGTAGAAGATTGTAGTTTAGTCGGGCAGCATGGTCGGCACGGGCTTGGAGGGCCGAAGGGCCTGTTCCTGTGCTGTACATTTCTTTGTTCTTTGTTCTTGCACTCCTCTGGACAAATCTAAGAATACCAAATTTCAGACTATCTCAATAATTTGTTTGTTGACATTTAGGGCAGCATGGCAGCACAGTGGTTAGCACAGTTGCTTCACAGCTCCAGGGTCCCAGGTTTGATTCCCGGCTTGAGTCACTGTCTGTGCGGAGTCTGCACGTTCTCCCCCCATCTGTGTGGGTTTCCTCCGGATGCTCCGGTTTCCTCCCACAGTCCAAAGATGTGCAGGTTAGGTGGATTGGCCATGATAAATTGCTCTTAGTGTCAAAAAATGTTAGGTTGGGTTACGGTGATAGGGTGGAAGCGTAGGCTTAAGTAGGGTGCTCTTTCCAAAGGCTGGTGCAGACTCAATGGGCCGAATGGCCTCCTTCTGCACTGTAAATTCTATGATTCTATGATTTCCAATTTGTACCTCTGGGCGTGATTCTGGGAAGGTGGGACCTGTACATGAAGGACGGGTTGCACCTAAACTGGAGGGGCACCAATATCCTGGGTAGGAGGTTTGCTAGAGCTCTTCGGGAGGGTTTAAACTAGTTTAGCAGGAGGATGGGAAACCGAGCTACGGATCAGAGGTTAAGGGTAGTTGTTGAACAGACAGAAATAGTATGCAGTGAGTCTGTGAGGAAGGATTGACAGTTGATAGCGCAAAGTTGCACTCAGTGGAATGGGTTAAAGTGTGTCTGTTTCAATGCAAGGAGTGTCAGGAATAAGGGAGACGAACTTCGAGCATGGATCAGTACTTGGAACTACGATGTTGTGACCATTACAAAGACATAGATTTCACAGGGGCAGGAATGGTTGTTAGATGTTCTGGGGTTCAGATGTTTTAAGAAGAATAGGGAGGGAGGTAAAAGTGGAGGGGGTGTGGCACTGTTAATTAGGGAGTGCATCACAGCTGCAGAAAAGGAGGTAGTCGAGGAGGGTTTGTTTACTGAGTCAGTATGGGTAGAAGTCAGAAACAAGAAAGGAGCAGTCACTTTATTGAGAGTTTCCTATAGACCCCCCAATAGCAGCCGAGAGAGATGGAGGAACAGATTGAGCAGCAGATCTTGGAAAGGTGCTGAAGTAACAGAGTTGTTATCATGGGTGACTTCAACTTCCCTAATATTGACTGGAACCTCTTTAGTGCAAGTTTGGATGGAGCAGATTTTGTCAGGTGTGTCCAGGAAGGATTCCTGACTCAATATTTAGATAGGCCGACTAGGGGGAAGGCCATATTGGATTTGGTGCTTGGCAATGAACCAGGCCAGGTGTCAGATGTCTCGGTGGGAGAGCATTTTGGTGACCGTGACCACAACTCCTTGACCTTTACCATAGTCATGGAGAGGGATCGGAACAGGCAGTATGGGAAGGTATTTAATTGGGGGAGGGGAAATTATACTGCTATTAGACAGGAGCTGAGGAGCATAAATTAGGAACAGTTGTTTTTGGGGAAATGCACAATAGTATTGTGATACTATTGTTTAAGGAGCACTTGCTGTGAGTGCTGGATGGTTTTGTCCCACTGAGACAAGGAAGGAATGGTAAGGTGAAGGAGCCTTGGATGACAAGAGAAGTGGAGCTTCTAGTCAAGAGGAAGAAGGAAGCTTACGTAAGGTTGAGGAAGCAAGGATCTGGCACGGCTCCAGAGAGATATAAGGTAGCCAGGAAGGAACTCAAAAATGGACTTAGGAGAGCTAGAAGGGGACATGAAAAAGCCCTGGCGGGCAGGATTATGGAAAACCCCAAGGCGTTCTACACTTGTGTGAGAAATAAGAGGATGATCAGAGAGAGAGTAGGGCCAATCAGGGATAGTGGAGAGAACTTGTGCCTAGAGTCTGAGGAGATGGGGGAGGCCCTAAATGAATATTTCGCTTTAGTATTCACGAGAGAGAACAGCGTGAACAAGGTTAATAGGCTCAAACAGATTGATATTAAGAAGGAGGATGTGCTGGAAATTTTGAAAAGCATCAGGATAGATAAGTCCCCTGGGCCAGACGTGATATACCCAAGGTTACTACGGGAAGCGAGGGAGGAGATTGCTGCGCCGTTGGTGATAATCTTTGTGTCCTCACTCTCCACTGGAGTAACGGATGATTGGAGGGAGGCGAATGTTGTTCCCCTGTTCAAGAAAGGGAGTAGGGAAATCCCTGGAAATTTCAGACCAGTCAGTCTTATGTCTGTGGTGAGCAAAATACTGGAAAGGATTCTGAGAGATAGGATTTATGATTATTTAAAAAAACATAGTTTGATTCAAGATAGCCAGCATGGCTTTATGAGGGGCAGGTCATGCCTCACAAGCCTCATTGAATTCTTTGAAGATGTGACGAGACACAGTGATAAAGGTCGAACAGTGGATGTGGTGTATATGGATTTCAGTAAGACATTTGATAAAGTTCCCCATGGTAGGCTCATTCAGAAAGTCAGGGGGCATGGGATACAGGGAAATTTGGCTGTCTGGATACAGAATTGGTTGGCCGATAGAAGACAGCGAGTGGTAGTGGATGGAAAGTATTCCGCCTGGAGGTCGGTGACCAGTGGTATCATGCAGGGATCTGTTCTGGGACCTCTGCTCTTTGTGGTTTTTATAAGTGACTTGTATGAGGAAGTGGAAGGGTGGATTAGTAAGTTTGCCGATGAGACGGAGGTTGGTGGAGTTGTAGATAATGTCGAGGGCTGTTGCAGGTTACACCCAGGACATTGACAGAATGCAGAGCTGGGCTGAGAAGTGGCAGATGGAGTTCAACCTGGATAAATGTGAAGTGATTCATTTTGGAAGGTCGAATTTGAATGCTGAATACAGGGTTAAAGGCAGGATTCTTGGAAGTGTGGAGGAACAAAGGGATCTTGGGGCACGTACATAGATCCCTCAAAGTTGCCATCCAGGTTGATAAGGTTGTTAAGAAGGCGTATGGTGTGTTGGCTTTCATTAACAGGGGGATTGAGTTTAAGAGCCGCGAGGATTTGCTGCAGCTTTATAAAACCTTGGTTAGACCACACTTGGGATATATTATAGGAAGGATGTGCATGCTTTGGAGAGGTTGAGAGGAGATTTACCAGGATGCTGCCTGGACTGGAGAGCATGTCTTATGAAGAAAGGTTGAGGGAGCTAGGGCTTTTCTCACTGGAGTGAAGAAGGCAGAGAGGTGACTTGATAGAGGTGTACAAGGCGATGAGAGGCATGGATAGAGTGGATAGCCAGAGACTTTTCCCCAGGGCGGAAATGGCTGTCAGGAGGGGGCATAATTGGAGGAAGGTATAGGGGAGATGTCAGAGGTAGGTTCTTTACACAGAGAGTGGTGGGTGCGTGGAATGCACTGCCATCCGAGTCAGAGTCATTTAAGGGACTCTTAGACAGGCACATGGACCGCAGTAAATTGAAATGGTGTAGGTTAGGCTGATCTTAGATTAGGATAAATAGTCGGCACAACATTGTGGGCTGAAGGGCCTGTCCTGTTCTATGCTCTAAAAGGGAACAACGTGCCCTCGCAAGCTCGTTCAGCTGTGTGTTTCCTGGCACTCGCACTGCCAAGAAACACATGGCTATTCAAGCGACTCATGTTGAATAAGGGGCCTGAATGGGCAACGTGCGGCTGATGCCGCACATAGGCCCATTTTGTACACCGGGGGGAGGTCCGCTGGTCAGAACTCCTCATTGTAGCAAGAGATCGGAATGCCCTTTAAAAATGGAGTCCCGATCTCCGAGACCCCCGAAACAATCCCCAGCACCCAACACCCACGCTGGCCAAACTCGGCCCATTCGCATGTGCGCAAAAAATGCCAGCTTGGCATTTGCAATGACCAGAGATAGTTTTGGAGAGTTGACTGAGTATTTTCTAAGTGTCTGGGCTCCAGTGTCCCGTTTGTGGTCTCTTTTCTTCCAGTTGTTCTACTCCTTTGCTCGATCATTTCTGCCTCCGATTGAGAGAAGCTACAACCTGAGCCTTTCCCAAGACCCAAACTCGGTGTGAAGTCAATGGGCCAGTTTGACCAGATAATCATCAATATCACACCATGCCCGAAAAGCTGATAATAGGTCAGGTGACCAAAATCTTGGGTCAAAGAGAAATAGAGGGATTCTCTGGCCTCCCAGCCTGGGTTTCTCCACAGCAGGAGACGGTGTGCCACTCACTGGTGGCGAGAATCTCAACTCCCATCGCTGTCGATGGGAATTCCCATTGAAGCTGCCCGGGCCTGGGGGTGCACTGCCGGCTGGAACAGAGAATCCCAACGCCAGCGAACCGCCAGAGAATTTTGGCCAAAGTTTGAGGGGAGTCTTACAGGAGGAAAAAGGTTTAGGGAGGGAATTCCACAACTTGAGGCTCAGGAAATTGAAAGCATGAACACCAGTGGTGGAGCCATTATAATCGGGAATACACAAGAGGCCAGAATTAGAGGAGTGTAGATACCTTGGAGGGCTGTGGCGTTGGAGGAGATTACAGAGAGAGCAAGGGGGAGGCCACAGATGTTGCTTGACCAGAAGCCTGTGTAGTCAGAGAGCACAGGGGGTGGGAGGAGAAGGGGACTTGATGCGAATTAGGACATGGTCAGATGAGTTTTGGGTGACCTGAAGTTTACAGAGGGTAGAATATGGGAGAGCAGCCAGGAGTGCATTGAAATAGTCAGGTCTAGAGGTCATGAAGGCCTAATTGAGGGTTTCGGCAGCAGATAAGCTATGAGATGGCGGAGCCTGTGTTAAAAGTCTACCTTGCTATTTGCTCTCGTCTTGTCCATTTCCTCTTTAATTCCCTTTCCTTTAGACAAACCTGCCCCTGACCATTGCATCTGCCCTCAGCCAGTCAGTCAGACTGCAGGCTTTTCTTCTCCTTTATGTGGGCTTGCTTCCATTTTGTTTCTCCCTGCCTCACTCAGTTCTCCAGCCGTCAAAATACAGCAGAAACTCAGGTTAGAATTATAAACTCAGTCGCAACGATAGCTTGCCGAAGGAGCTGGTTTGTTTTAAGGACAAGACGGGCCCCGGATCTGCAGTGAGAGGCCGTACATTACATCAACCGCAGCAAACAATTGAAGCTCGATCGATGTTAGTTACGCTGTTGTATCATAAAATCCAAGTGCAAACTCGTCTCCAAATCTCCACGCCTTCCTCATCCACCCCCCCCCACCCACCACCCAAAATCATGATGGTTGGCCTCTTCCCTCACTTCATAACCACTCATTTCTTCCCTTTCATTCTTTCCCAAAGCCTTACGTCTGCTCATATTTTACAAACATACAATATAATAATATAATCATTTATTGTCACAAGTAGGCTTCAATGAAGTTACTGTGAAAAGCCCCTAGTCGCCACATTCTGGCGCCTGTTCGGGGAGGCCAGTATGGGAATTAAACCCCTGCTGCTGGCCCTAGTTATGCATTACAAGCCAGCTGTTTAGCCCACTGTGCTAAACCAGCCCCATACAGCTGACAACTATTCTGGTGGGCAAATTGCAGCTTCATTAATGGCGCGCAAAGGAAATTGAATATTTCTGCAGATTGGATGGCCAGGCAGTTCTCTGGAGGTGACAGGAATGTGACAGTAGAGAGAAAGAGAGAGGGAGCATTCATCCTAGACTCCTCCTTTGACAATGGTTCCATCCTGTCAGAATGCTGTGTAGGAGTCCAGGCAGCGTGATAGATTGCTGCATTGCTACAGTCATGGATTTATGACGGTGCGATGAATGGGCGGCTGTAACGTTCGGGTTTGGCACAACCCCTATCTGGCCAGGGGCAGGATATTGAGTGACATGATTACCACTGGCTGCAGCAAAGACAGGCAGTGAGGCCCTCCCTGTATCGCTGAATCACAGAGTTGTTACAGCACAGATCAAGGTCAATTAACCCGTTGGACCTGCACGTGTACTCCCATCCAGCCGACATATGTCCTGTGTGACCTGCCCTTGGCTGTGCTTTAGAAAGGTTCTTCTGGACCAGTGTGAAATCACTGTCCCAAATATTTCAAAGTGCTTTACACCCAATGAAGTGTAGTCGCTTTTGTAACGTGGGAAATGTAGCAGCCAATTTGTGCATAGCAAGCTCCCACAAACAGCAATTTGTTAATGAACTGATCATCTGTTTTTGTGATGTTGGTTGTGGGCTAAATCATTCCAGAGAGCACCCCCCTCCCCCCCGCCCACTCTTCTTTAAAATTGTGTCATGGGACCTTTGACATCCAGCCGAGCAGGGTTTTAAGAGACGTCAGTTTAATGTCTCATCTGAAGGATGGCACCTCTGATAGTGCAGCACTCCCTCAGTACTCCACTGCGCACTCAGCCTGGGATTTTGTGCTCATGTTCGAGAGTGGCACTGGCATCAGGGGCTTTGTGATTCAGCCACAAAGCTGCTGCCACCAACTGAGCCATTGCTGACATGAGGTTAAGGTTTCAGGCATGTCCATCTCTGTGACTTTCAAGTGTGAGGATTGCTGCATTTTCGGACTGCAGTTCTGATGCGGCCAGATTGAACTCTTGCTATGGTAACCCTTGAGATATTAAGATCAGAAAGGCCCAATGTGCACTTTGCCATCTTTGGAGGGGTGGTTTGGGAATGGGATTCTTTGGGAACAGTCTACTTTGTACTGTCTCTTACTGTGTGTGTGAAATGGCTGTCTCGTGGTGCTGAGGGTGCAGCACTATACCCTCTGACGGAGCTGTGTGTTGTTGGGCAAAGGGGGTTTGATGGTATTGGGAATGAGATCTTTGCAGTCCGGCACTGCTCCGGGAGTATTGGGGAAACCATAGGGACTGATCCGGGTACTCAAGCACTTTGAATAAAATGAAGAATCAAATCCAGACTGCCACATGTCACAAACACGGTCTCATGTTAAACAATTTCCTTTTCATTCCAGGGTTTCATCTCAGATCTGAAGGTAACAGGAGACCCTCTGGCAGCCCGACTTTACTGTGAGGATGATGATGATGGGGAGGTATGTGAAACCGTCGCCTTCAATTAATGGGTGTGAGAAACCGGACTGGATTGTGTTGTTCCCTCCTTAAAGAGCTTAATGAATTCTTACACAGATGTATCTTCAGGCTCTAGTCTAGTTTCTGATGGACTGACGCTCTGACTGACTGACCGAGACTGTCAGGTAGACACAGAGAGACACTGACTCAATCAGACAGACAAAACACTGGCTGACCCAGACAGATAGACACTGATTGACTCAGACAGACAGACACTGACTGACCCAGACAGACAGACACTGACTGACACAGACAGACAGATGGGCACTGGCTGACCCAGACAGACTGACTGGCCCTGACAGACAGACACTGACTGGCCCTGACAGACAGACACTGACTGGCCCTGACAGACAGACACTGACTGGCCCTGACAGACAGACACTGACTGGCCCTGACAGACAGACACTGACTGGCCCTGACAGACAGACACTGACTGGCCCTGACAGACAGACACTGACTGGCCCTGACAGACAGACACTGACTGGCCCTGACAGACAGACACTGACTGGCCCTGACAGACAGACACTGACTGGCCCAGACAGACGGGCGCTGACTGGCCCAGACAGACGGGCGCTGACTGGCCCAGACAGACGGGCGCTGAGTGGCCCAGACAGACGGGCGCTGAGTGGCCCAGACAGACGGGCGCTGAGTGGCCCAGACAGACGGGCGCTGAGTGGCCCAGACAGACGGGCGCTGACTGGCCCAGACAGACGGGCGCTGACTGGCCCAGACAGACGGGCGCTGAGTGGCCCAGACAGACGAGCGCTGAGTGGCCCAGACAGACGGGCGCTGACTGGCCCAGACAGACGGGCGCTGACTGGCCCAGACAGACGGGCGCTGACTGGCCCAGACAGACGGGCGCTGACTGGCCCAGACAGACGGGCGCTGACTGGCCCAGACAGACGGACGCTGACTGGCCCAGACTGACGGGCGCTGACTGGCCCAGACAGACGGGCGCTGACTGGCCCAGACAGACGGGCGCTGACTGGCCCAGACAGACGGGCGCTGAGTGGCCCAGACAGACGAGCGCTGAGTGGCCCAGACAGACGGGCGCTGACTGGCCCAGACAGACGGGCGCTGACTGGCCCAGACAGACGGGCGCTGACTGGCCCAGACAGACGGGCGCTGACTGGCCCAGACAGACGGGCGCTGACTGGCCCAGACAGACGGACGCTGACTGGCCCAGACTGACGGGCGCTGACTGGCCCAGACAGACGGGCGCTGACTGGCCCAGACAGACGGGCGCTGACTGGCCCAGACAGACGGGCGCTGAGTGGCCCAGACAGACAGACGGGCGCTGAGTGGCCCAGACAGACAGACGGGCGCTGAGTGGCCCAGACAGACAGACGGGCGCTGAGTGGCCCAGACAGACAGACGGGCGCTGACTGGCCCAGACAGACAGACAGACGCTGACTGGCCCAGACAGACAGGCGCTGACTGGCCCAGACAGACAGTCGCTGACTGGCCCAGACAGACAGGCGCTGACTGGCCCAGACAGACAGACGCTGACTGGCCCAGACAGACGGGCGCTGACTGGCCCAGACAGACGGGCGCTGACTGGCCCAGACAGACGGGCGCTGACTGGCCCAGACAGACGGGCGCTGAGTGGCCCAGACAGACGGGCGCTGAGTGGCCCAGACAGACGGGCGCTGAGTGGCCCAGACAGACGGGCGCTGAGTGGCCCAGACAGACGGGCGCTGAGTGGCCCAGACAGACGGGCGCTGACTGGCCCAGACAGACGGGCGCTGACTGGCCCAGACAGACGGGCGCTGACTGGCCCAGACAGACGGGCGCTGACTGGCCCAGACAGACGGGCGCTGACTGGCCCAGACAGACAGGCGCTGAGTGGCCCAGACAGACAGACAGGCGCTGACTGGCCCAGACAGACGGGCGCTGAGTGGCCCAGACAGACAGGCGCTGACTGGCCCAGACACTGACTGGCCCAGACAGACAAACAAATCATCTGACACCAAATTGCGATGACAATACAAATAAAACAAGTAATTGTAATTCATTACATAGTTATAGACAATCATTGAAATAAAAATAATGTTTCACAATTCTGAACATTTGAATTACAAAAAGCTGCAAAATGCAGGCCTGCTTAATTTACAGAATTAAATGAAACATCTGAAATTTGTATTAAAGCCCATATCATATGGTTTATGTATGGAGTATATGAACTGATATCTTTCATACGTCATAAATGATGCAGTTAATGTTGAACCTTGTCATTAGGCAGTCTTCTGGCTGTTTTATCTGGATTGGAAGCTCTGGATTAGAAGGAATTCCCCTGAGCCTGTTGGAATGACACTGGGTCAGATCCCTGGAGTAATGATGGGAGGGAAGACTGGAGAGAATAAAATCAAGCTGGAACAAGCTGTGATGAATCATTATTTCCTCAAGCCTTTTCTGCTCAGAATAAACACATTTTAAGAGGTCTTGAATGTTCCTTTCTAAAGATATCCCAGGGCTGCTGTAACTGACTTGATTAATGTGAATTACGCTCCACATCTGTGTTTGAGTCCTGGCCATGCTGTGTAGAGGTGAGCTTCGTAGCAGTTTGCCAAATAGCCCTTCATGAAGGCAGACTTGTAATCCCAGCAGCCCCCCCACCCACCCCCAATCCCATATCATCAACCAGGCTTGTTGCATTGTCCTCTTTTGATAAATTAATGCAAAATTAATCTCAAAGTCTTTTTCCCCCCTCTGTCATGTTGATAGCATGTTAATTATATTGGTAAAGTAAGCTGGGGAAAGCATTGTTCTAATTACTACTTGGAGCACTTGTAAAGAGAGACTGCCGGATCACCCAGTTTGTAGATAGCAGGTAGACATAAGTAATGCTGCATGTGTAAATGAATTTATGACTAAGACATGTAATTTCAACCATCTAGCTTGGGATCCATTTATCATCCCATCTTTGCCAATTAAACCCTGCCTTCTTGAACTGCTGCTATCCCTGAGGTGTAGGTACACCCACAATGCTGTTAGGGAGGCAATGCCATGATTTTGTCCCAGCGACAGTGAAGGAACAGCGGTACATTTCCAAATGAGTGGCTTGTAGGGGAACCTGCAAGGTAGTGGTGTTCCCAGGTATCTGATGTCCTTGTCCCGCTAGATGGTAGTGGTCGTGGGTTTGGAAGGTGATACCGAAAAAGCCTTGGTGAGTTATTGCAGTGCATCGGCTGCTACTGTGTGTCGGTAGTGGAGGGAGTGAATATTTTTGGAAGGGGTAGTAATCATGCGGGCTGCTTTGTCCTGGATAGTGTAGAGCTTCTTAGAAACATAGAAAAAATAGGAGCACGAGGAAGCCATTCGGCCCTTCAAGCCTGCTCCGCCATTCATCATGATCATGGCTGATCATCCAACTGAACAGCCTAATCCCGCCTTCCCCCATATCCTTTGATCCCCTTCACCCTAAGTGCTATATCTAACTGCTTCTTGAAAACATTCAATGGTTTGGACTCAACTACTTCCTGTGGTAACAAATTCGACAGGCTGGGTGAAGAAATCTCTCCTCATCTCTGTCCTAAATGGTCTGCCCCACATCCTCCGACTGTGACCCCTGGTTCTGGACACCCCCACCATGGGGAACATCCTTCCAGGCCAGTCCTGTTAGAACTTTCTAGGTTTCTGTGAAATCCCCTCGAGTACTGTTGGAGCTGCACTCCCTCTTCTCACTCTCTTTGCCTTTTGTTACATGACATCTGTGTAAATTCATGTCCCCCGTCCTCGAACCTGTCTCTTTTTACTTCCGGAAGCATTCCTGGTTCAGGGTGGAATCCAAAAAAGGAGAGACCGTAAAGTTGAGAATTTAGCATTAAGCTTGTTTTAGGGCGGCACGGTAGCGCAGTGGTTAGCACTGCTGCCTCATGGCGCTGAGGACCTGGGTTCTCAGGTCACTGTCTGTGCGGAGTTTGCACATTCTCCCCGTGTCTGTGAGAGTTTCACCCCCACAACCCAAAAAAGATGTGCAGGGTAGGTAGTTTGGCCACGCTAAATTGCCCCTTAATTAGAAAAAAAGAATTGGATACGCTAAATGTTTTTTTTTTAATGCTCGTTTCAGGCATTAGTGCTATTCAGCAAGACAATTTTCCGTAAAGCGACAGTCACCATTTTTGAGGCGCCTTGAGGTTTGCATTCTAAGATCAATCTCACCGGTCACCCACAAGATTCGACTCGTTATGGTCTATCAATAAATAATCAGCAACCTCATGGGGGTTGGGAAGGGGGCCGGTGGCTGTTCTCCCCCCCCCCCCCCCCCCCCACTCCCCCCCACTCCCCTCGCCGGCTGACCAATGGGGGCTCCCACTCAGGGACCCTCCCCCACTCCCATAGCTGCATGGAGGCTCCCTCCCAGGAGAGCACAGCTAGCTACTGGCTCCCACGGGACTGAGTGGCACACTCCAGGCCATGGCCTGGCCCAGTCAGCGCTCAGCAGCAGTTTATTCTTTTTGTGTGAGCCACTTCTTTCTGTATCTGCACCTTGTGACCTCAACCTTTGAACCTTATATGACAGGCCCCGCGGGTCAAAGTGATTCACCCTATGTATAATTGTTAAAACTACAATGGTTGTAAAATTCTTGTAAATACATGTTTTGGTCTTATCTTGCTGTGTAAAGTATATTAAAACCTTACTAAAAAATATTTTAAGGACAATCAGCAACTCCATTCTGTGAAACAAGTATGAAACCATCCAACAATATCTTATGGTATAAGCAATGCTTTCAAAACATGAATTAGCATTTTAAATGTTTTTGAGAATTTATAGAAAAATTCTTGTGATGTGGACATCGCTGGTTAGGCCAGCATTTATTGCCCATCTCTAGTTGCCCTACAGAAGGTGGTGGTGAGTTGCCTTCTTGAACCGCTGCAGTTCCTGAGATGCAGATACACCCACTGTGCTGTTAGGGAGGGAGTTCTAGGATTTTGACCCAGTAACAGTGAAGGAACGGCGATATAGTTTGGGTCAGGATGGTACGCCACTTGGAGGGGAACTTCCAGGTGGTGGGGTTCCCATGCTGCCCATGTCCTTCTAGGTGTCGGAGGTCATGGGTTTGGAAGGTGCTGACTAAGGAGCCTTGGTGAGTTGCTGCAGTACATCTTATAGATGGTACACACAGCTGCTACTGTGTGTTGGTGGTGGCGGGGGCAAATGTTTAGGTTGGTAGATGAGTTCCCAATTTAGCGGGCTGTTTGTTCTCGATGGTGTTGAGCTTCTGGAGTGTTGTTGGAGCTGCACTCATCCAGGCAACTGGAGAGTATTCCATCATGTTCCTGCCTTGTGCCTTGTAGATGGTGGACAGGCTTTTGGGGGGGGTCAGGAGGTGAGTTACTCACCACAGAATTCCCAACCTCTGACCTGTTCTGATAGCCACAGTATTTATATGGCTGGTGCAGTTATGTTTCTGGTCAATGGCAACCCCCAGGATGTTGATAGTGGGGGATCATGCAATGCTAATGCTGTTGAATGTCAAAGGGCAATGGTTTGATTCTCTCTTGTTGGAGATGGTCATTGCCTGGCACTTGTGTGGCATGAGTGCCACTTGCTATCCATCATCCCAAGCCTGAATGTCACCTCAGACTTGTTGCATTTGGGCGCAGGCTGATTCAGTATCTGAGGACTCCTGAATGGTGCTGAACATTGCACAATGATCAGCGAACATCCCCACTTCTGACTTTATAATGAAGTGGCTGATGATGTTTAGGCCATGGATGCTAACTACCCTGAGGAATTCCTGCAGCGATTTCCTGGAGCTGAGATAATTGACCTCCAACCGCACCATCCATCTTCCTTTGTGCCAGTTATGACTCCAACCAGCGGAGAATTTTTCCCCTGATTCCCATTGAGTCCAGTTTAGCTAGGGCTCCTTGATGTCATTCTCGGTCAAATGCTGCCTTGATGTGAATTCAGGCATTCAGATCTTTTGTCCATGTTTGAACCAAGATTGTAATGAGGTCAGGAGCTGAATGACCTAAAGATGCATGGCATTGAGGGTAAAGTGGTAGCATGGGTAGAGGATTGGTTAACTAACAGAAGCAGAGAGAGGGGATAAATGGGTGTTTCTCTGGTTGGCAACCTGTAACTAGTGGGGTCCCTCAAGGATCATTGTTGGGCCCGCAGTTGTTCACAATTTACATAGACGATTTGGAGTTGGGGACCAAGTGCAATGTGTGAAAGTTTGCAGACGACACTAAGATGAGTGGTAAAGCAAAAAGGGCAGAGGATACCGGAAGTCTGCAGAAGGATTTGGATAGGTTAGGTGAATGGGCTAGGGTCTGGCAGATGGAATTCAATGTTGCCAAGTGTGAGGCTATCCATTTTGGGAGGAATAACAGCAGAATGGATTATTATTTGAACGGTAAGATGTTAAAACATCCTGCTGTGCAGAGGGACCTGGGTGTGCTGGTGCACGAGTCGCAAAAAGTTGGTGTACAGGTGCAACAGGTGATTTTGAAGGCTAACCGAGTTTTGTCTTTCATTGCTAGAGGGATGGAGTTCAAGACTAGGGAGGTTATGCTGCAATTGTATAGGGTGTTGGTGAGGCCGCATCTGGAGTATTGTGTTCAGTTTTGGTCTCCTTACCTGAGAAAGGACATATTGGCACTGGAGGGAGTGCAGAGGAGATTCACTAGGTTGATCCCAGAGTTGAGGGGATTAGATTATGACGAGAGGTTGAGTAGACTGGGACTGTACTCATTGGAGTTTAGAAGGATGCGGGGGGATCTTATTGAGACATATAAAATTATGAAGAGAATAGATGGGATAGATGTGGGCAGGTTGTTTCCACTGGTCGGGGAAAGCAGAACTAGGGGGCATAGCCTCAAAATAAGGGGAGGTAGATTTAGGACGGAGTGTAGGAGGAACTTCTTCACCCAAAGGGTTGTGAATCTCTGGAATTCCTTGCCCAGTGAAGCAGTTGAGGCTCCTTCTTTAAACGTTTTTAAGAAAAAGATAGATGCCTTTCTAAAGAATAAAGGGATTCGGGGATATGGTGTACGGGCCGGAGAGTGGAGCTGAGTCCACAAAAATCAGCCATGATCTCATTAAATGGCGGAGCAGGCTCGAGGGGCCAGATGGCCTACTCCTGTTCCTAGTTCTTATGTTCTTATGTTCTCTAACCCAAACTGAGCAGTGAGCAGGTTATTGCTAAGCAAGTGCTGCTTAATAGCACTGTTAATGACCCCTTCCATCACTTTACTGATGATCAAGAATAGATTGGTGGTAACACGGTAGCATAGCAGTTAGCACGGTTCCTTCACAGCTCCAGGGTCCCAGGTTCGATTCCCGGCTTGGATCACTGTGCGGAGTCTGCACGTTCTCCCCATGTCTGCGTGGGTTTCCTCCGGGTGCTCCGATTTCCTCCCACAGTCCAAAGATGTGTGAGTTAGGTGGATTGGCCATGCTAAATTGCCCTTAGTGCCCAAAAATGTTAAGTGGGGGTTACTGGGTTACAGGGATAGGGTAGATACGTGAGCTTCAGTAGGGTGCTCTTTGTAAGAGCCGGTGCAGACTCGATGGGCCGAATGGCCTTCTTCTGCACTGTATATTCTATTGTAGCACAATGGTTAGCACAGTTGCAACACAGTGGCAGGGTCCCAGGTTCGATTCCCGGCTTGGCTTACTGTCTGTGCGGAGTCTGCACATTCTCCCCATGTCTGCGTGTGTTTCCTCCGGATGCTCCGGTTTCCTCCCACAAGTCCCACAAAGACGTGCTGTTAGGTGAATTGGACATTCTGAATTCTCCCTCTGTGTACCCGAACAGGCGCCAGAATGTGGCGACTATGGGCTTTTCACAGTAACTTCATTGCAGCGTTAATGTAAGCCTACTTGTGACAATAAAGATTATTATTAATTGGCCGGGTTGGATTTGTCCTGATTTTTGTGTACTGTACATATCTGGGCAGTTTCCCACATTGCCAGGCAGATGCCAGTGTTGTAGCTGTACTGGAACAGCTTGGCTAGGGGCGTGTAATGTTCTTGAGTGCAAGTCATGGTACTATTGCCGGAATATTGTCAGTGTCCATAGCCTTTGCTGTATCCACTGTCTTCAGGCCGGTTCTTGATATCACGTGGGTGAATTGAATTGGTGGAAGACAAGCATCTGTGATGCTGGGGACCTCTCAAGATGGCTAAGATGGATCATCCACTTGACACTTCAAGCTGAAAGTAGTTTCAAATGCTTCAGCCTTATCTTTTGGGCTGCTGTGCTGAGCTCATGGCAATGGGGATATTTGTGGATCCTCCTGCTTCTGTTGTTTAATTGTCCATCGCCAGAGCTGAGATCTGAATTGTTGGTTTTGAGATCGCTTGGCTCTGTGCTCCCAAATCCTTGTACCATCAAATAATGGGAACAGCTTTTCTTTGTCCACTTTATCCAAACCTGTTATAATTCTGTACGTCTGTATCCAATCTCATCTCAGTCCCCTCTCCAAGGAAAACTCCTTCACCTTGTAGCTAAAATCCCTCATCCCTTTACCCATTCTGGTAAATCTCCTCTGCACCTCCTCAAGGACCCCTCCCATCCTTTATAAAGTACTGGCACTCAGTATACACTGCAGGACCGACTCTAACCCATTGTGAACCCCTGCGGAAAGGTGTGACAAACTAGGTTATTTTTTTTTTTTTAAACAGGCTGATTTAGGAAAGAGAATCTAGGAATTTTCTCACTTGCTTCCTTAGACGATCAGTTGTGGAGGTAGCTCGAACCCTGATTGTTCAAGATAGTAGTGACCACTTGTACATGGTCACCTCGAAGGCTACTCCTGCTCCTAACTCTCTTAGCCAGAAATGGGTTCAGCTCTCACTCAACGGAAGTTAGTGAGGCAGCCTAACTGCACAAGGTAAGGCCTTGTTGCAGTGGTCCAACTTCGAGTGCTTTTTATTCGTGCTTAAATCACCAAATGCAGCTTTTAAGCCTTTCTGAGTTTATTCTGCAACCTTGGGAGTTTTTTTCTTCTACAAATTAATTTGTTGCATTGGTTATTTGGGTCTCTGGAGCTGCTTCAGGTCCCCAACGCGAATTATCACCGCTCAGATCTGATTGAAAATTGATAGTAATTTGTTTCTTTCTGCCCTGCAGGCTTCAGGAGATTATGGAAGTGGATATGGACGAGGAACGCAAACGGTAAGGAATAGAATTTCTGAGATTGCACCACAGTGTGTGAGGTACAGTGTTGCAAACTTCAGTCAGTGTTTCTGCTTGCTGTTCATTCTTGCATTTGAATTAAGAGTGAATGGGTTAGGTTTGTGTCATGATATTCAAACACACACATCACGATAGATAGACCAACAGACCAATTAGCACACATAACACGACAGCCAATCACAGACAAGAGCAGACACAGTATAAGACAAGAAACACAACACCTGGTGGACAGTCCATCTAGAGACAAGGACAAGGACAGGACCTGATTAACAAGACACTCACACAGTGACCACGTGCTGAGTACCAAGACAGATCTGTAAATAACAAGTTGGAATAAAACTGCGTTGTACCAATCGCAATCGTGTTGGTTCATCTGTACCTCAGAGCACCCAACACCACATGGTACCAGTGAGTGAATCGATACCTGCCGGCAGTTTGCACTGACAGAAAAATTTGATTCTGGAGAGTCAAATAAGCCAACGGGCAACATGTTTTAATCAATGCTGGTCCCTCTTTTATTTATTTGTTTATTTAATTTTTCCAATTAAGGGGCAATTTAGCGTGGCCAATCCACCTAACCTGCAAATCTTTGGGTTGTGGCGG
Organism: Scyliorhinus torazame; assembly: GCF_047496885.1. Taxonomy (NCBI): domain Eukaryota; kingdom Metazoa; phylum Chordata; class Chondrichthyes; order Carcharhiniformes; family Scyliorhinidae; genus Scyliorhinus; species Scyliorhinus torazame. Next base: position 192,943,485 of record NC_092708.1, read on the forward strand.
TGAGACCCACGCAGACACTGGGAGAATGTGCAAACTCCACACGGACAGTGATCCGGGGCCAGGATTGATCCCGGGTCCTCGGCGCCGTGAGGCAGCAGTGCTAACCACTGCACCACTGTGCTGCCCCCTTCGTTGCCAGTCTCTAACTTAACCTCCGCCAGCTTGCCTGCTACCTAGATTCTTTCCTCCTTTTTTAATTATCTCCTTCTTCTGAAGTACAAATCGACAGTGAAACTTCCATCTATGCAGAAGGATTCCATTAAACTGTGAATGGAAATCGATGGATAGTCCATGGCTCTCAGTTTTCCCCTCAGACTTAAGAGTGTGGCTATACACTCAGAACAAGACCAAGTTCATGGCAATTGAATGAAAACTTGCATTATTGCACCTTAGGATGTGCCAGAGCACGTCATAGCACAGGAAGTTATTTTGAAGTATAGTCACTGTTGTGATGGCGCAAACACAGTAGCCAATGTAAGCACAGTAGGATCCTACAGTAATTTTTAAAATGTTTATTATTTTCATGGGATGTGGGTTTCGCTGATAAGACCAGAATTGTTGCCCATCCCTAATTACACCTAAACTGAGTGGCTCGCTCGGCCATTTCATAGGGAGAGTTAAGAGTCAACCAAATTGCTGTGAAGTCACATTCACATGTAGGCCAGTCCGGGTAAGGATGGCAGATTTACTTCCCTAAGATAAACTAGGTGTTTTTTTTTTAGATTTAGATATATTGTCACGTGTACCAAGGTACCATGAAAATTATTGTTTTGCGTAAAGTCCAGGCAGATAATTCCATGCATGAAAAAAGAACATAGGATATGCGATAAGGATGTGGAGGCTTTGGAGAGGGCGCAGAAGAGATTTACCAGGATGTTGCCTGGTATGGAAGGCATTAGCTATGAGAAGAGGTTGAATAAACTCGGTTTGTTCTCACTGGAACGAAGGAGGTTGAGGGGCGACCTGATAGAGGTCTACAAAATTATGAGGGGCATAGACAGAGTGGATAGTCAGAGGCTTTTCCCCAGGGTAGAGGGGTCAATTACTAGGGGGCATAGGTTTAAGGTGCGAGGGGCAAGGTTTAGAGTTGATGTACAAGGCAAGTTTTCTACACAGAGGGTAGTGGGTGTTTGGAACTCGTTGCCGGAGGAGGTGGTGGAAGCAGGGACGATAGTGATGTTTAAGGGGCATCTTGACAAAAATACATGAATAGGATGGTAATAGAGGGATACGGATCCCGGAAGTGCAGAAGATTTTAGTTAAGATGGGCAGCATGGTCGGCAAAGACTTGGAGGGCCGAAGGGCCTGTTCCTGTGCTGTACTTTTCTTTGTTCTTTGATAAATACACAATGTAAATACATAGACATAAACATGGGGTGAAGCATATGGAATGTAGTGCTACACAGTAGAGAAGATGCGTAAAGAGGTCAATTCAGCATGTAAGAGGGTCATTCAGAAGTCTGGTAACAGCAGGGAAGAAGCTGTTTTTTGAACCTGTTTACGCATATTGTCAGACTTTTGTATCTCCTGCCTGATGGAAGAAGTTGGAGGAGTGAGTAAGCTGGGTGGGAGGGGTCTTTGATTATGCTGCCGCTTTCCCCAGACAGCGGGAGGTGTAGACAGAGGCAATGGATGGGAGGGAGGTTTGCATGATGGACTGGGCGATGTTCACGACTCTCTGTAGTTTCTTGTGGTCTTGTGCCAAGCAGTTGCCATACCAGGCTGTGATGCAGCCAGATAGGATGCTTTCTATGGTGCATCTGCAAAAATTGTTATGAGTCAATGTGGACATGCCGAATTTCCTTAGTTTCCTGAGGAAGTATAGGCGCTGTTGTGCTTTCTTGGTCATAGCGTTGACGTGGGTGGGCCAGGACAGATTCTTGGTGATGTGCACACCTGGGCATTTGAAACTGTCAACCATCTCCACCTCAGCACTATTGATACCATCAGGGGTGTGTACGTGACTTCACTTCCTAAAGTTAATGATCAGCTCTTTAATTTTGCTGAGGGAGCGATTGTGTCATTGCACCATGCCACTAGGTTCTCTATCTCCCTTCTGCACTATGATTCTTCATTGTTTGAAATCTGACCATTACAGTGGTGTTAGCTCAGTGGGCTGGACAGCTGGCTTGTGATGCAGAACTGAGAATTCTGAATTCTCCCTCTGTGTACCCGAGCAGGCGCCGGAATGTGGCGACTCGGGACTTTTCACAGTAACGTCATTGCAGTGTTAATGTAAGCCTACTTGTGACAATAATAGATTATTATATTATTAAAAGATTATTATCATGACAATCGATAGTTTCATGGTCACCATTACGAGACTCGTTTTCAATTCCAGATTTATTAATTGAATTTAAATTCCACCAGCTGCCATGGTACTAGCCCAACTCCAAGCAGCCATCTAATCTCCAGCACTGACCTGTCTTCCCTCCTCCTCCACAACCCGCCACAGCTCGGGGATCCTTTGATGATGTATCCTTGATTCCAACCTCTTCCTTCTCTATACCCTGCCTCTTAGTGCATGTGGATCCACATAGTGGATACAGTGGCGTCGTGGTATTGTCACTGGACTAGTTATCCAGAGACCCAGAGTCATGCTCTGGAGATCTGGGTTCGAATCCCGTCATTGCAGATGGTTAAATTTGAATTCAATAAGAAATATGGATATAAGTCTAATGATGACCATGAAACAATTGTCGATTGTTGTAAAAACCCATCTGGTTCACTAATGTCCTTTAGGAAAGGAAATCTGCCGTCCTTACCTTGTCTGGTGGACATGTGACTCCAGATCCACAGCAATGTGGATGACTCTTAAATGCCCTCCGGGATGGGCAATAAACGTGGGCCCAGCCAGCGACGCCCCATGAACGAATTTTAAAAAAATATCTTTCAAATGGCCGCCATTGGTGCTCGGCTCCATCTCGTCTATCCCTTGGCTGCCCCGTACTGTCACATTGCTTGATGTCGACCTCCACTCAACAGCTGGGAAGACCAGAGCCATTATCTTCAGCCCCAACCTCAAATTCTGCTACCTCATGTCTCTCTTCCCTTCATGGCTGCACTAGCAGACTTGCACTAGCAGACTCTTTCAGGCCATCCAGACGGTTATTTTGTAGTTTAACTTTCAACCCCACATCCAATTCAGCACCTGGACCATTCATACCTACTAGTACTGCAATGTCCACTGATATTCCTATCTCTGCCCTTCTGTTGCTCAGACCTTTAGCTATTCGTCAATGCCCCCTCCCTCCATCCCTTATTGGTTGCAAAGCTTTCAACCATCTTAATCTTAGCCTATGAAGTGTTCCGTGTGAATGTCTTCACCTTTTTCTTTGATCACGTCCATCTAATCTCTCTCCCTCCAATGCCTCTCCTTCTTGCCATATCTCAGTGCATCACCTTCAGATACTTCCTGACATTAATGTGGAAACGAGCTGTTGCTGTTGCTGCAATTGTATGTTTAATTCACCTCTGTCTGGTTTTCCATTTATTATGGGTTTGGCTTTGAGTGTTGGCCCAGTGAGCACAGTGAGGCTTGGACACAGATCCAAAAGAATCTGAACTCAGCGTTAAAACATCTGAGGCAATAATCAATACCCATAGCCCTGAAGCTGTTAAAAACAGGGGCATCATTTTAATTGCATTTCAATCACTAAATTCAGTCACTAGACTGATAGATACTTAAAAGACTTCCCGCATCTAGAGACACAAGAAGTAGGTGATGCACATGCTTACATTGGTGTTGTATTGCTTGTTTGTCCTGGAACAGGTTATCAGCCTGAAGCCAAGGCTTCAAGCATGACGGACCAGAGTCGCCAATCGCATATTTGGAAGGATTTACAAATTGATACTTAACCTGTTTGGCCGCTTTATGAATGTGCCTTCCTCGGCCATCAAATTCTAGGGTGGGACTCAAACCTAGAGCTTCCAGCTCAGAGGCAGGGACGCTACCCACTGCCCACACGACCTGCCCAGAATGATTTGGATGTGTGGCAAATCCAGTGTTACTGAGGCTGTTGAAAGGAACATCTACTCATCTGTTTGGTGGAAGGAATGCGCTATTGGCAAGTTGTTGACTTTCCTTCTGAACCTATGTCTGGTCTTCTCTTCAACTGTGAGGGCTAATGTCAATTTATCCAACAGTTCCTTCTTTGTATTGTTTGTGGTTACCCACAGATTAACTGGTAATGTCAGCACTGCAATCCTCTTCAGTTTTTCCACAGGTAATGAATGTAGGATGTGATCTGCTTTCCAAACTTGTTTTGAATATTTTTTGGGAAAGATCTTTTCTCAATTGTGTTGTTAATGCCTGGAAACATCTTCCGCATACTGGTCGTCTGTGTGCGAAGAAACCGGGAACAGCCCCCGTCCTAAACTTGTCCTTTGAGTCTCTGAGCCTCATGCTTCTGGCTTTACCACTTTGTTAGCTGTCCTCATTTACTGATCCAGCCAAACAAGCCTCCTTCAACGACCACGATCAAAAAGAAAGGCTTGCATTTATATAGCGCTTCTCGTGACCACCGGACGCATTAAAGTGCTTTACATCCAATGAAATACTTTTAAAGCGTAGGCACTGTTGTAATGTAGGAAAGGTGGCAACCAATTTGTGCACAGCAAGCTCCCAAAAACAGCAAAGTAATAATGACCTGATAATCTGTTGGTTAAGGGCTAAAGATTGGCTAGGCCACTGGGGCTAACCACCTGCCCCCACCCCCAAAAAAAACCCCAACTCTTTTTTTGATGTAGTGCCACGGGGTCTTTCACATCCACCTGAGCAGGCAGATGCGAGGCCTCCGTTTCATGTCTCATGTGAAAAACCGCACCTCCAGCAGTGAAGCACTCCCTCTTTGTGATAAAGTGGGCCATAAATAGAAGTTCCTCTTCTTTCTTCCTTCTCAAACCTCCATACAGGACAGTCCCCTCCTTAGCTGTTTCTCAAAACTTTGCCTTTCGATACAAGGGGTGTTACTCGGGGCGGGTGGCACAATAGAAAGCAAAGAGTGGGGATTAATGGGTGTTTCTCTGGTTGGCAATCAGTAGCTAGTGGTGTCCCTCCGGGATCAGTGTTGGGCCCACAACTGTTCACAATTTACATAGATGATTTGGAGTTGGGGACCAAGGGCAATGTGTCCAAGTTTGCAGACGATACTAAGATAAGTGGTAAAGCAAAAAGTGCAGAGGATACTGGAAGTCTGCAGAGGGATTTGGATAGGCTAAGTGAATGGGCTAGGGTCTGGCAGATGGAATACAATGTTGACAAATGTGAGGTTATCCATTTTGGTAGGAATAACAGCAAAAGGGATTATTATTTAAATGATAAAATATTAAAACATGCTGCTGTGCCGAGAGACCTGGGTGTGCTAGTGCATGAGTCGCAAAAAGTTGGTTTTCAGGTGCAACAGGTGATTAAGAAGGCAAATGGAATTTTGTCCTTCATTGCTAGAGGGATGGAGTTTAAGACTAGGGAGGTTCTGCTGCAATTGTATAAGGTGTTAGTGAGGCCACACCTGGAGTATTGTGTTCAGTTTTGGTCTCCTTACTTGAGAAAGGACGTACTGGCACTGGAGGGTGTGCAGAGGAGATTCACTAGGTTAATCCCAGAGCTGAAGGGGTTGGATTATGAGGAGAGGTTGAGTAGACTGGGACTGTACTCGTTGGAATTTAGAAGGATGAGGGGGGATCTTATAGAAACATATAAGATTATGAAGGGAATAGATAGGATAGATGTGGACAGGTTGTTTCCACTGGCGGGTGAAAGCAGAACTAAGGGGCATAGCCTCAAAATAAGGGGAAGTAGATTTAGGACTGAGTTTAGGAGGAACTTCTTCACCCAAAGGGTTGTGAATCTATGGAATTCCTTGCCCAGTGAAGCAGTAGAGGCTCATTCATTAAATGTTTTTAAGATAAAGATAGATAGTTTTTTGAAGAATAAAGGGATTAAGGGTTATGGTGTTCGGGCCGGAAAGTGGAGCTGAGTCCACAAAAGATCAGCCATGATCTCATTGAATGGTGGAGCAGGCTCGAGGGGCCAGATGACCTACTCCTGCTCCTAGTTCTTATGTTCTTATGGTTAGCATTGCTGCCACACAGCTCCAGGGATCAGGGTTCGATTCCGGCCTCGGGTGACTGTCTGTGTGGAACAAAGAACAAAGAACATCAGCACTGGAACAGGCCCTTTGGCCCTCCAAACCTGTACCGGTCATGATACTGCCCTTGGCCAAAACCCTAAAGAACAAAGAGTTGCATTTTCTCCCCATGTCTGCATCGGTTTCCTCCGGGTACTCCGTTTTTCTGCCACAGTCCAAAGATGTGCAGGTTAGGTGGATTGACCATGCTAAATTGCCCCTTAGTGTCCAAAAGGTTAGGGTGGAGGCATGGGCTGAAGTAGGTTCCTCTTTCTAAGGGCCAGTGCAGACTCGATGAGCTGAATGCCCTCCTTTTGCACTGTAAATTCTATGATTCTATTAACGTGTATTCAAGTGGACAGATGGGCGGTTGCTCAAGAATGCGGGTGTTCAGAGGCACTTGTTTGGGCACTGATAATCAAGGAAACTGACGTATTTTGGACATATTGGCTGGATGTTTCCAGCCATTGGGATTCTTTTTTCCCACTGGCAGTGCGCCCTGACGACATGGGGTGGCTTCAATGAGAAATCACATTGATAAGCAGCAAAGAGAGAATCCCGCCTCCAGCGAACAGCACGGCGCTGAGAAACACATGGCTGGGGAACCAGAGATTCCTGCCCATGATGCAAACAGGAAGGGAATATTTGGGAAAAGAGGGGATGCAAGGCAAAACACCGGGGAACTATGTACAAGGAGAGCCAAGATGGCATGGATGGATAATGGCAGAACGTTGGACTGGCCTCTCAGTGGGACAGACAGCAGAAACTAGAAATCCGTGAAGAAAGATTGTTTACCAACCCCTTGACGCGAGGACAGGTGAAAGACAAAATGAGAGATCTACCACATAGTTGTCCTCTGCGCTGCCTTTGGGGCCTTAGTGACTCTTCACCTAACAATGGAATATAGAAACAGGAAGAAGCCATTCAGCCCATTGATTCTGTTCCACTCTTCATTAAGACCATGGCTGATCTGTATCGTAATTCCCATCTACCCATTCTGGACCAATATTCCTGTACCCAACTGAAATCTATCAAGCTCAAGTTTTGAAATTTACAAGACCACGGTCTCCCTCCTTGTGGAGGAGCCCAGAACTAGGGGCGATAATGATTAAGTTAATCACTCATAAAGTCATAAGAAATAGGAGTAGGAGTAGGCCACTTGGCTCCTCGTGCCTGTGCCGCCATTCAATAAAATCATGGCAGAAATGATTGTGGCCTGAACTCCATTTTCCTGATGACCCCCTCTCACTTCACCCCAAAACCCTTGATTCGCTTGTCAATCAAAATCTGTGTAACTCCGCCATGAATATATTCAATGGCGCAGCGTCCACTGCTCTCTGGGGAAGGGATTTCCAAAATCTTAATGACCCTCCTCCTCATCTCCAGCTGAAATGGTTGACCCCTTCTTCCGAAACTCTTTACCCCCTCCATCCCTCTCCCATTCTGTGTTTCCCCATAAGTGGAAACATCCCCCACCACCTCCAGCACGCCCTCTCCCCCACCCTCCCCTTGAAATCTGAGGTGTTTCAATAAGATCACCTCTCATTCTTCTGAACTCTCAACGAGAGCAAGACCCAATCCAGATCGAATGGGGAACTCAGAGGTTCCTCCGGGTGCTCCGGTTTCCTCCCACAATCCAAAGATGTGGATTGGCCATGCTAAACCGCCCATTAGTGTCAAAAGATGTTTAGGTTAGGTCGGGTTATGAGAATAGGGTGGGGGAGCGAGAGAGAAAGGGTGGGAGCGAGAGAGAGAGGGTGGGAGCGAGAGAGAGAGGGTGGGAGCTTGTCTCTCTCGCTCCCCCACCTCCAGTGGCATAGTTTCAGAGCATTGGTGCAGACTCGATGGGCCGAATAGCCTCCTTCTGTACTGCAGGGATTCTGTGACACTTCTTTACCCAGTGAGTGCTGAGAATGTGGAACTCGCTCTCACGGTCAGCGGTTAAGGTGAATTACAAGGATGCGTTTGGGAAGTTAGGCAAACATAGGAGATGGACAGGAACAGGAGGATATGGTGATTGGACGAGATGACATATGAGGGAGGAGACTTGAAAATGAAATGAAAATCGCTTATTGTCACAAGTAGGCTTCAGTGAAGTTACTGTGAAAAGCCCCTAGTCGCCACATTCCGGCGCCTGTTCGGGGAGGCTGGTCCGGGAATTGAACCGTGCTGCTGGCCTGCTTGGTCTGCTTTAAAAGCCAGCGATTTAGCCCAGTGTGCTAAACCAGCCCCATCTGACGCGTGAGGAACATTAACACCAGCATGCACCAGTTGGGCTGAATGGCCTTTTTCTGTGCTGCGAATCTATGGAAATCTATATCTAGGGCGTGAACAGTTTTGTTTTTTTTACTAAGTGAGAAGCGCATTGACTAACCCCTTCAACCCGCACTCCCCACTCCCTGAAGAGTCGCAATGTTCAACAAAGACGTTTGACTGTACTGCCTGCTCGTTGGGACTGTGGGAAAGACAACAACTATGGCAGTAACATGAGCTTCATTGGCTCCCATTGAGCAGTCAGATCTCCCAGCACATTCTAACTGATTTGAAATTGGCCACGCTTGGAGAATCCTTCACATGAAAAGGATGCAGCCATTGAATCATTCCCTTTTAATAAACTCGCAGATGTTTTCAATTTTTCTGCTTTAGTTATCAAGATTAATGTGAGAGAATCTTGCTGAGTGCTCCGGCCAGTTTCTCTCTCCCACCCTCTCTCCCCCTCTCTCCCCGCCCCCCCCCCCCCCCCCCTCTCTCTCTCTCCGACCCTCTCGCTATCTCGCTCTCATTCTCTCTCATTCTCTCTTGCTCCCACCTTCTCTCTCGCTGCCACCTTCTCTCTCTCACTCCCATCCTCTCTCTCGCTCCTACCCTCTCTCTCTCTCGCTCCCAAACACTCACTCGCTCCCACCCTCTGTCTCTCTCTCTCGCTCCCAGCCCTTCTCTCTCTCTCTCTCACTCCCACCCTCTCTCTCTCTCTCTGTCTGTCTCACTCCCACGCTCTCTCTCACTCCCACCCTCTCTCTCCCACTCACACCCTCTCTCTCTCACTCCCATCTTCCCACTCACTCTCGCTCCCTCCCTCTCTCGCTCCCTCCCTCTCTCGCTCCCTCCCTCTCTCGCTCCCACCCTCTCTCGCTCCCACCCTCTCTCGCTCCCACCCTCTCTCGCTCCCACCCTCTCTCGCTCCCACCCTCTCTCGCTCCCACCCTCTCTCGCTCCCACCCTCTCTCGCTCCCACCCTCTCTCGCTCCCACCCTCTCTCGCTCCCACCCTCTCTCGCTCCCACCCTCTCTCGCTCCCACCCTCTCGCTTGCTCCCACCCTCTCGCTCGCTCCCACCTTCTCGCTCGCTCCCACCTTCTCGCTCGCTCCCACCTTCTTGCTCGCTCCCACCCTCTCGCTCGCTCCCACCCTCTCGCTCGCTCCCACCCTCTCGCTCGCTCCCACCCTCTCGCTCGCTCCCACCCTCTCTCTCTCGCTCCCACCCTCTCTCTCTAGCTCCCACCCTTTCTCTCTCGCTCCCACCCTCTCTCTCTCGCTCCCACCCTCTCTCTCTCGCTCCCACCCTCTCTCTCTCGCTCCCACCCTCTCTCTCTCGCTCCCACCCTCTCTCTCTCGCTCCCACCCTCTCTCTCTCGCTCCCACCCTCTCTCTCGCGCTCCCACCCTCTCTCTCGCGCTCCCACCCTCTCTCTCGCGCTCCCACCCTCTCTCTCGCGCTCCCACCCTCTCTCTCGCGCTCCCACCCTCTCTCTCGCGCTCCCACCCTCTCTCTCGCGCTCCCACCCTCTCTCTCGCGCTCCCACCCTCTCTCTCGCGCTCCCACCCTCTCTCTCGCGCTCCCACCCTCTCTCGCGCTCCCACCCTGTCTCGCGCTCCCACACAGTCTCGCGCTCCCACCCTGTCTCGCGCTCCCACCCTGTCTCGCGCTCCCACCCTGTCTCGCGCTCCCACCCTGTCTCGCGCTCCCACCCTGTCTCGCGCTCCCACCCTGTCTCGCGCTCCCACCCTGTCTCGCGCTCCCACCCTGTCTCGCGCTCCCACCCTGTCTCGCGCTCCCACCCTGTCTCGCGCTCCCACCCTGTCTCGCGCTCCCACCCTGTCTCGCGCTCCCACCCTGTCTCGCGCTCCCACCCTGTCTCGCGCTCCCACCCTGTCTCGCGCTCCCACCCTCCCTCGCGCTCCCACCCTCCCTCGCGCTCCCACCCTCCCTCGCGCTCCCACCCTCCCTCGCGCTCCCACCCTCCCTCGCGCTCCCACCCTCCCTCGCGCTCCCACCCTCCCTCGCGCTCCCACCCTCCCTCGCGCTCCCACCCTCCCTCGCGCTCCCACCCTCCCTCGCGCTCCCACCCTCCCTCGCGCTCCCACCCTCCCTCTCGCTCCCACCCTCCCTCTCGCTCCCACCCTCCCTCTCGCTCCCACCCTCCCTCTCGCTCCCACCCTCCCTCTCGCTCCCACCCTCCCTCTCGCTCCCACCCTCTCTCGCGCTCCCACCCTCTCTCGCGCTCCCACCCTCTCTCGCGCTCCCACCCTCTCTCGCGCTCCCACCCTCTCGCACGCTCCCACCCTCTCGCACGCTCCCACCCTCTCGCACGCTCCCACCCCCTCTCTCGCTCCCACCCTCCCTCTCGCTCCCACCCTCCCTCTCGCTCCCACCCTCCCTCTCTCTCTCTCGCTCCCACCCTCTCTCTCTCTCTCTCTCGCTCCCACCCTCTCTCTCTCTCGCTCCCACCCTCTCTCTCTCTCGCTCCCACCCTCTCTCTCTCTCGCGACGCTGGTCCGTCGATTCTCTGGTCGCCGGAGAATCGGCGGCAATGGCGCCGGCATGGTCGCCGCGCCGGCGGTCAAAGACCGCTCCACGCGGGCCCCGTGCGATTCTCCGCGCTCGACGGGCCGAATGCCCGCCTTGTTCAGCCGAGTCCCGCTGGCGTCGTTTACATGTGGTCCTACTCGGCGGGTATGCGGCGCTCATGCTGCTGTGCTGATGATGGGGAGGGGGGCTCCGACTCCGGGGGTGCCTCCACAGTGGCCCGGCCCATGGAGTCCAGAGTCGATGTTGAGGACTCCCAGGACAACTCCTGTTAGACGTTTTAGTTGCTGTGATATGAAGAGTCTAAAGTTTTGCTCCTTTTTCACAAACACACATTTATTTCATTCCAACAGCCTTTGCACAAAACTCTAACTATACATCACCAGACAGAGGCCACCTGAAGCCCCTTTACATATCAGTGTCAATTAATGGATACTTAACATAAATGAGACAACTAATTGCAATGTCTCTTAACCCATTACTTAACAACTCCCTGGACCACTGTGCTGCCGCCTCTGCTGGGTCTGTCCTGCTGGTGAGACAGCACATATCCAGGAATGGTGACAGTGGTGTCTGGGACATTGTACAGTATGATGCTGTGAGAATGACTCTGTCAGGCTGTTGTTTAACTAGTCGGTGAGACAGCTCTCCCAACTTTGGCACAAGCCCCCAGATGTCAGTAAGGAGGGCTTGGCAGGGTCAGCAGGGCTTGGTTTGCCGTTGTCATTTCCGGTGCCTGGTTCGATGCTGGGTGGTCCGTGCGTTTTCATTCCTTTTTGGTGTTTTCGTAGTGTTGGAATACAACTGAGTGACCTGCTGGGCCATTTCAGGGACATTTAAGAATCAAACACATTGCTGTGGGTCTGGACTCGCATGTCGGCCAGACCAGGTAAGGATGGCAGATTCCCTTCCCTAAAGGGATATTCGTGAACCAGATGGTTTTTAAAAAAATGACTATCAACTTTTAATTACAGATTTAAAAAAAATACTAAATTCAAATGTCACCATCTGCCAAGGCGGGATTCGAACCCAGGACCCCAGACTATTGCCCTCTCTGGATTACTCGTCCGTACTACTACTTCCCAGCTCATTTTTGTCTCTTTCCCTACCTGCTTTGTGGGGGTGGGGATTTAAGGAGAACAAAAGAGAGAGAGGCAGAGACAAGTCCTCGAGGCTCGCTGGAAGCCCGACCACCATTAATGCAGCCATTAAAATCCAGGAGGAACAAGGTGCAGGAGTCGGAGGGTTAGCAGGCTGGAGGGAGATCACGGAGATAATGAAGACCAAAGTCGGGACAGGATTTGAACATGAGGAGAGGGTTTTAAAATCCAGGCTTTGATTGACTAGGAGCCAAGGTAGGTCAGCCAGTACGGTGGGGTGAGGGCAGTAGAGTGGGTCTAACTGAGCAGCTCTTACAGAAGGCCGGCACAGACCCAATGGGCAGGATGGCCTCCCATACGGTAACCATGCTACTTGTGAATGGCAAATTTAGATACGGACAGCAGCGTTGCGGGATGTGCTCATATTCACAGGGATTCGAGTCCGGCAGCACTGAAGTAGTAAAGGCTGGAGATAATACAAGTTTCAGCAGGGCTCATTCCCTTAATCCCCTGAGGTGGGTGGACCCTCTGAGAGGGTGGTGTCCCCTGAACCATGTGGTATTTAGCCAAGGCTCGGTTGGCTGGAGGTTTCAGACTAGTAGGACGTTCCATTCTGTTGCCTTGCATTCTGCACTGTGGAATTTATTAATGTGACTGACGAACCGCATTCTGTCCAACTCTGCCTCCTTCTTAAAAGTGACAATAGTCCAAGATATGTTTTTCCACTTAGCAGCTTGAACACATGTTGCTCGTAAGCATGTTTTCCCATAAATGGCTTGGGCACATGGGCAAATGCCTTAAAAGAATGACCTGCCAATGGAAGAATTCAACTGATGCTACAACCTTTCAAGAAATACTCTGCTCCTGGTGAAAGTTATGTAGAACAGTGGCATGGTAGTACAGAACTTGAATATTGCGGAATAGGGAAACATCTTGCTGAAGTTTTTCCTCTCACACTCATCAGGACAAACACAAGAGGCTAGCACTCCTGCCTCACAGGAGTGCCAAGGTACCTTGTTCGAATCCTGGCTCTGGGTCACTGTCCAGTGGAGTTTGCACATTCTCCCCGTGTTTGCGTGGGTTGTCCAAAGATGTGCAGGGTAGGTGGATTGAATACGCTAAATTGCCCCTTAATTGGAAAAAATGAATTGGTACTCTAAATTTATTTTTAAAAAGGACAAACACAAGAATACCAAATTTCAAATGTCCCAACATTTATACTACAGGAGGAAATGGGTACTGATTGGTGGGATGGTTGACTGATTGGTGCCACTTTTGAATTGCATGGGAGCTTGGAGAGCCTATAGTTCCCTGATTTTTTTTTCTCCAGGGCAACCCCTCGACCAATCAGAGTCGATTTGCTGGCTATCCAGCACCCTTTACACCTATAGTATAAATTGTTGTGATTGTTGGAAATTTGGCATTGTTGCATTTGTCCTGATGAGTGCAGCAAGAAATGATTCCGCAACGTGCCTCTCTTTTCAACAAATTGCATAAGTGTTACAGCACAGAAACGGGCCATTCAGCCCATCTAGTCTCTGCAACCTCTTTACTCAACACCAGCTCCTCCCACTAAGGATGATTCCCTCCCCACCCCCACCAACGCTGACCCGTATCCCTCAATTCCCCATGCCATTAAGTAAATGTTCCCGCCAAGCTACACCTTCAACATGTCAACGCTGTACCAGCCCCTGTTGGCAGTACTTCGGAGAGGGGCAGGGGAATGTTCTCCCTGGTGTCCTGGCCAATATTTATCCATCTCAATCAGCAACACACCCAGCAGATCACCAGTGCAATATCACATTGCTGTTTATGGGATCTTACTGTGCACCAATTAGCTGCAACGTTTCCTATACTACAACAGTGACTATGCTTCAGAAGCACTTCATTGGCTGCAAAGCTCTTTGGGACGTTCACCGATCCTGGAAGGCGCTACACAAATAAAAGCCTTCATTCTTTTCACATCCTCACCCCACCCTGTGTAGAGAAACCCCTTTGTTTCAGTTACTGGTGGAGAGTTCTCCCCGGTGGCCTGGCCAATATTAACCCCTCAGTCCACCTGAATGAAACACACTATCTGGTCCTTATTATATGATCATATGTTGCTGGGATCTTGCTGTGGTCAAACATTTCCATCTGCATTTCCTCCATGACAAGAGTGACTACATTCTGGGACATCCTGAGCTTGTGCAAGGTGTGATATAATTCCCTGTCCTCCCACTCTGACCTCGCAATCCTTGGTCTGCTGCACTGTTGGGATGAAACTCCATGAAAGCTTGAGCAACAGCACTTCGCCTTTGGTTCATCACATCTGGCAATTTCCCATCTTCACCATCATCATCTCCCCCCCCCCCCCCCCCCCCCGACTTCTGAAATGAAATGAAAATCGCTTATTGTCACAAGTAGGCATCAAATGAAGTGACTGTGAAAAGCCCCTAGTCGCCACATTCCGGCGCCTGTTCGGGGAGGCTGTTACGGGAATTGAACCGTGCTGCTGGCCTGCCTTGGTCTGCTTTAAAAGCCAGCGATTTAGCCCAGTGCTAAACAGCCCCTCGCACAGAAACTGTTGGTGACAATTTTGTTGGTCGCATCCACATCTCCTCTAGATCAGATTCTGACTCTTTCCTTGCCCCCTTATCACCCCCTGTTGCCTTTCACAATCATCCCTCTCATCATTGAATCTTTCCCTCCTTCCCCCCCCTTGCATAGATTTTCCCTTTTACCTTCATTCCCCCTCCTCCCTTTCCCTGTCTCAGTACTTTTTTTAAAAACCTATTACGTCTCAACCTTTTCAAGTTCTGGCGGAAGGCTAGGGACCCGGAACATTGGACTGGATTTTGGGCACAAAGCGAGTAGTTTGAATTGGGCCAGACCAGCCTCGGTAAAAAAACATCTCCATACACCCAGGTTTTGCTGGAGGTAGGTGAGGGTAGGGTGGGATCAGGCCCACAAAGCCCGGGCACAGAATGTCAGTGGCTACAGGGACAGACAAGTGCCAAGGGGAGGCCTGGTTAGAAGGCTTGTCTTGGTTCTCTGGGACTCTGTACAACTTGTGTTAGATTTGAGGCCCTCGCACCCATTCTCTAAACAAACCCCATGGTCCTTTTTCCCTCCCATGACAACTCGCGCCAACTCATGCTGCCCAACCACCTCCCATAGCCCCACATACTGACATAGCCGCTCACTACCCACAGTCATATCCCACACCAGCAGAAATTGGGGCTGCTTAGAAATGCCAGAATCGCAAATGGGGGTGGGAAGACAGGAGTCCGGATTGGGGGGAAATTCTCGTATTGGGAATGGGGGCGGGAATCAAGGTATTGGGAATGAGGGTGGTTATCCTGGTATTGGAATGGGGGCAGGAAGCCCAGAATCAGAAATGGGAAAGGTATCCTGGTATTGGGAATTGGGGCGGGAATCCTGCAAGGGTGGTGGGAGGCATGATGTGGGTAATTTTGTTTTATTCATTCATGGGATTGTGGGTGTTGTTGGTTAGGTCAGCATTTATTGCTCATCCCTAATTGCCCTCGAGAAGATGATGGTGAGCCATCTTATTGAGCCGCTGCAATCTGTGTGGTGTAGGTACACCCATTGTGCTGTTAGGGAGGGAGTTCCAGAACTCTGACCCGGCGACAGTGCAGGAACGGTGATATATTTCAGTGCGTCAGCTGCGTAGGGCATCAGGATGATAGGATATTTATTGCAGAGGTGTTCAGATATTCCTCCCGAGCTATGGGCCAAGTGCTGGAAAATGAGATTAGTGTAGCGAAGCTTTGAACAAAGAACAAAGAAAATTACAGCACCGGAACAGGCCCTTCAGCCCTCCCAAGTCTGCACCGACCATGCTCCCCGTCTGAACTAAACCCCCCTACCCTTCTGGTGACCATATCCCTCTATTCCCATCCTGTTCATGTATTTGTCAAGATGCCCCTAAAAAGTCACTATCGTATCCGCTTCCACCACCACCTCCGGCAGCGAGTTCCAGGCTCCCTCCAACCTCTTTTGTAAAAAAAACTTGCCTCGTACATCTCTAAACCTTGTCCCTCGCACCTTCATCCTACTCTTCCACCCTGGGAAAAAGCTTCTGACTATCCACTCTGTCCATGTCCCTCATAATCTTGTAGACCTCTATCAAGTCGCGCCTCAACCTCCGTCGTTCCAGTGAGAACAAACTTAGTTTATCCAACCTCTCCCCATAGCTAATGCCCTCCATACCAGACAACATCTTGGTAAATTTTTTTCAGTACCCCCACACCCTTCTGGTAGTGTGGCAACCAGAATTGAACACTCTATTCCAAGTGCGGCCTAACTAAGGTTCTATGAAGCTGCAACATGACATGCCAATTCTTATACTCAATGCCCCGGCCGAAGAGGGTAAGTGTCGTGTTGGATGTTCCGATGCACAAATGATCCAACACGGCTGTAGATGGTACAACTCTGTTTTATTGTCTTAAACAATAACAACTACTAACTGCTTGCTGAGGTTCGTGCTTCATCAGCTAACCTGTGGACCCAACCCTATCACTGTCTTGGTGAGGCACTCAGCACATGGACTATGTCTGAGTGGCACGCTGTGAGCTCTGTGCTCTGAGCTATCTCCTGCTGGAATGAGCGGGAACTGTGGTGTTCCCTGTTGTATAGTGCGTGTGCTCTCACTGGTGATTGGCTGTGATGTTGTGTGTGTGTTGGTTGGTCCAACTACCTGTCCATCAGTGTGTGTGTGTGATTACACCATGATATGCTAATGTGGATATCATGACAGTAAGCATGCCTTATTCCTTCTTAATCACTATTTTAAAAAATATTTTCGAGTACCCAATTATTTTTTTTCCAATTAAAGGGCAATTTAGCTTGGCAATCCACCTAACTTGCATATCTTTGGGTTGTGGGGGTGTAACCCATGCAGACACTGGGAGAATGTGTAAACTCCACACGGACAGTGACCCAGTGCCGGGATTCGAACACGGGTCCTTAGCGCCATAGTCCCAGTGCTAACCACTGTGCCACCGTGCCGCCCTTTGCGTTGCCACTTTTAGTGACCTGTGTACCTGTACACTCTGATCCCTCTGCGTAGCAATACTCTTAAGGGTTCTGCCATTTACTGCATATTTCCCATCTGCCATCGAAATGCATTGCCTCACATTGTCCGGATTAAACTCCATCTGCCATCTCTCTGCCCAAATCTCCAACTGATCTATATCCTGCTGTATCCTCTGACGGTCCTCATCGCTATCTGCAATTCCACCAACCTTTGTGTTGTCCATAAACGTATTAATTAAACTAGTCACATTTTCCGCCAAATCATATATATATATATATTATATATATATATATTACAAACAGCAAGGGTCCCAGCACTGATCCCTGAGGAACGCCACTAGTCACAGCCCTCCATTCAGAAATGCACCCTTCCACTGCTACCCTCTGTCTTCTATTACCAAGCCCCCCCAGTTCTGTATCCAACTTGCCAGTTCACCCCTGATCCCGTGCGACTTCACCTTCTGCACCAGTCTGTCATGCGGGACCTCGTCAAAGGCCTTACTGAAGTCCATGTAGACAACATCCACCACCCTCCCCTCATCAATCATCTTCGTCACTTCCTCAAAAAACTCAATCAAGTTAGTGAGGCATGACCTTCCTTTCACAAAACCATGTTGCCTTTCGCTAAACCTCCACTTATTTCTAAGTGGGAGTAAATCCTGTCTCGAAGAATTCTCTCCAATAATTTCCCTACTACTGACATAAGGCTCATTAGCCTGTAATTACCTGGATTTTCATTGCTACCTTTCTTAAACAAAGGAACAACATTGGCTTTTCTCCAATCCTCTGGGTCCTTCCCTGTAGCCAGTGAGGATACAAAATTTTCTCTCAAGGTCCCAGCAATTTCCTCCCTTGCCTGTCTCTGTATTCTGGGGTAAATCCCATCAGGCGCTAGGGACTTGTCTACCTGAATGCTTTTCATGACGTCCAATACCACCTCCTTTTTGATTTCACATGACTCAAATTATCAACACACCCTTTCTCAGACTCATCCACCAAGTCCTTCTCTTTGGTGAATACTGACGCAAAGTACTCATTTAATACCAAGCCCATTTCCTCTGGCTCCACGCATAGATTCCCTCCCCTGTCCTTGAGTGGGCCAACCCTCTCCCTGGCTACCCTCCTGCTCTTTATATATGTATAAAAAGTCTTGGGATTTTCCTTAATCCTGTTGACCAATTACTTTTTGGGACCCCTTTTAGCCCGCCTGATTCCTTGCTTAAGTTTCTTTCTACTTTCCTTGTATCCCACACTTGCTTCATGTGTTCCCAGCCTCCTAACCTCGGCAAATGCTTCCTTTTTCTTTTTGACAAGGCTCACAATATCTCTTGTTATCTCAGGTTCCCAAAAACTTGCCATACTTATCCTTCATCCTTACAGGAACGTGCCGGTCCTGAATTCCTATCAATTACACTTGAAAGCCTCCCACATGCTAGATGTTGATTTGCCCTCAAACATCTGCCCCCAATCTCTATTCTTCAGTTTCTGCCTAATAATTTTGTAATTAGATTTCCTCCTGGGGATTCCAGCATCCGCAGTAATTTGCTTTTATCTTAGTGCAGTCAGATCTTTGTTGATTGACGTGAACACGGTGGGCCAATTGACCTCCTTCTGTGCTGTAAACATCAATAAATCTATGAATCTGGATTGGTAGGCTGGTGAGGTCAGGTCGGGAGGGGCAGCAGAGGGTCAGGGGAGTTGTTGGGGCGGTGGGAGTAGGAGGGGTACTTGGTGTTTTGGGAGATTCAGTGGTCTAGTTACCAAGGAACTCAACATGGTTTTACCAGTCTGCTATTTCCTGAGGTGGAACCCTCCGAAATTGCTGACTCTAACTCACATTGGAGAAATGTCGGAGGGTCTTGGGCTTGGTGGTGGGGGGGTTGCAGAGGGAGGGAGAAGGAGCACTTTGAAGTTGAATCTTCCTAAGCACATTCCACAGAATATTTGCATTGGGCCTTCCGGGAGGTCCAGTAACACACCCTCAGGATTACCTCTGGGGTGATCACGATCCAGAGACGTACAGATCCAGAGCCTCTGTTTCTCCCTCTGTCGATGCTATCAGACCTGCTATTTAGCTTATCCACAAGTCCTTTTTTTTCTTTCTTTGGCACTTGCAGAGGTTCTGGGACTGACGTCACAAAGTGCATGTTCTGAAATGGACACTGTATTGTAAGAATTCTAACTGCAGAAGTGCCGTTGACAGATGAATTGGGTCAAGTCCAGTTGGGTCCACGATGCAGACTTTACGACCCACCTGGCTGTACCAGTTGAAAACAAAAGGCCTGTTCAAATCCAGCCCCACAGCTACATTCCATGGGACAATGCCCTGCTTTAGGCCGATTGAACCGCTTGACCCAGTGGGGTCAAAGTGCAGACTTCCCTCTTCAGTCTGCCAGCCCGGACCGCACACTAACTCGCTGTTGCGGGGAGACGAGAGGCCCCGTACTTGAAACAGACTGGTTTCCCTTCCTCCGCTTTGATGGCCAGTCAGCGGTCCAGCACCAGGCCTTGCTGGTTACCATTCGCACCCTCCCACCGCCCCTGCTCTCCCCTCCCGAGTCAGAGGTTGTTGTGGGTTCAAATCCCACTCCAGAGAGTTGAGCAGAGTGACATTCCCAGTGCAGTGTCGAGGGAATGCAGTGCTGTCAGTCTTTCAGTTGAGGTATTAAACCGAGATCCCTGTCTGCCCTCTCTGGTGGGTTATAGAAGATCACACAATGCTGGTTTGACGAAGAGAAGGGGAGACGTGTCCACTTCCCACTCCGCCAGTGCTCAGTTGAGCACACAAAACGTGACCAAACCAGATTATCTGGTGGTTATTGCATTTTTGGGGGATGTTGCTTTGTAGCACTTGGCTGCCATTATTTCCACAGCAGTGACTACATTTCCAAAAAGTATTTCATTGGAAGTAAAATGCTTTGAATCATAGAATCATAGAATTTACAGTGCAGAAGGAAACCACACCACATATTATTCGAAAGAAACTCACTTAAAAAATTTTTTTTAAAAATTATGAAAGGTTTTCATAAAATATCAATAACAAAATGAGAAAGAAAAAAGAACCCAACAGGGTTAAGTACAAAACACAATCTAAAAAACCAACCCCCCAAACCCTCCCCCCCCACCTGTACCTAAATAATAAATTAACATTAACACCCCGACTTAAGACAACAGGTGTATACACCCCCTCAAACCCTCCAGTGTAAATAACAGAAACAAAAATAAAATAAACCCCTCCCCCCCACCCCCCGAGCTGCTGCTGCCATTGACCAATGTCTATCGTTCTGCCAGAAAGTCTAAGAACGGTTGCCATCGCCTAAAGAACCCTTGTACCGACCCTCTCAAGGCGAATTTCACCCTCTCCAATTTAATAAACCCTGCCATATCGCTGATCCAGGATTCCACGCTTGGGGGCCTCTCATCTTTCCACTGGAGGAGAATCCTTCGCCAGGCTACCAGGGACGCAAAGGCCAGAATTCCGGCCTCTTTCGCCTCCTGCATTCCCGGCTCCTCTGTCACCCCAAATATTGCGAGCCCCCAGCCCGGTTTGACCCTGGATCCTACCACCCTCGACACCGTCCTCGCTACGCCCTTCCAAAATTCCTCCAGCGTTGGGCATGCCCAGAACATATGGGTGTGATTTGCTGGGCTCCCTGAGCACCTAACACACCTGTCCTCACCCCCAAAGAACCTGCTCATCCTTGTCCCAGTCATGTGTGCCCTGTGCAGCACCTTAAACTGTATGAGGCTGAGCCTCGCGCATGAAGAGGAAGAGTTCACCCTCCCTAGGGCATCTGCCCACGTCCCCTCTTCGATCTCCTCTCCCAACTCCTCCTCCCACTTACCTTTCAACTCCACCGCCGAGGTCTCCTCCTCCTCCTGCATCACCTGGTAAGTTTCCGAGATCTTCCCCACTCCCACCCACCCCCCCGAGAGCACCCTGCCCTGTACTGTGTGTGGCAGTAGCCGCGGGAATTCCACCACCTGCCGTCTGGCAAACGCCCTTACCTGTAAGTACCTGAAGGTGTTCCCCGAGAGGAGCCCGTACTTCTCCTCCAGCTCACCCAAGCTCGCGAACTTCCCGTCCACAAACAGGTCCCCCAACTTTCGTATCCCTGCCCTGTGCCACCCCAAAAACCCTCCACCTGTTCTTCCTGCGGCGAACCGGTGGTTCCCCCGTAATGGGGTCCACGCCGAGGCCCCAACTTCCCCCCTATGCCGCCTCCACTGCCCCCAAATTTTGAGGGCCGCCACCACCACCGGGCTCGTGGTATACCTCCTTGGAGGGAGCGGCAGCGGTGCCGTTGCCAGCGCCCCCAGACTCGTACCCACACAGGACGCCATCTCCAGCCTCTTCCATGCAGCCCCCACCCCCTCCATCACCCACTTGTGCACCATTGTCGCATTGGCGGCCCAGTAATACCCACAGAGGTTGGGCAGCGCCAACCCCCCCCCATATCTCTACTCCGCTCCAGGAACACCCTTTTCACCCTCGGAGTCCCTCGCGCACACACAAACCCCATTATACTCCTGTTAACCTGCCTGAAAAAAGCCTTCGGGATAAACACGGGGAGGCACTGGAACAGGAACAAAAACCTTGGGAGCACCGTCATTTTGATTGACTGCACCCTACCCGCCAGGGACAGCGGCAACGCGTCCCACCTCTTGAACGCCTCCTCCATTTGCTCCACCAGCCTTGTAAAGTTAAGCCTATGCAGGGCCCCACAGCTCCTGGCCACCTGGACCCCCAAATATCTGAAGCTCCTCTCCGCCCTTTTTAGTGGGAGCTCGCCAATCCCCCTCTCCTGGTCCCCTAGCTGAACTACGAACAGCTCGCTCTTCCCCATATTGAGTTTGTACCCCGAAAAGTCCCCGAATTCCCTAAGGATCCTCATTACCTCTGGCATTCCTCCCACCGGGTCCGCCACATACGGCAGCAGGTCGCGAAAGAAACTCACTAAACAAGCTCTGTTTTTTGTCCAGGTGACACCTCCTTCACATCGGCCCCCAGAATTCCCACCAGTTCTTCCGCCTCCCATCGCTGTCGACCGGGATGTCCTCAAGCTCGACAGTGCACCTTTGGAACCAGGTGAGGAAAATGGCAAATGGATCAGGGTCTCAGTGGACATGAGAGGTAAGAGATCTTCAGGTGATCGGTATGGATTCCCGTCTTTGGCAGCTTCGCTCTTGTTGGACCTTGTAGCGGACCAGGAGGCCCAACTCTGTAACATCTGCCTGTTCCCGGCCTCGTCTGCTGCTGAAACTTTGTGGCTACCCCACCTCCCCCAGACTTCCAACTGTCCCGTAGGACTCAGGAGCAGGAGTAGGCCACTTGGTCCTTTGAGCCTACCCCACCATTCATTAGGATCATGGCTGATGATTTAAGAAGCATTTAGATGAGCACTTGAAATGTCACAGTATACAAGGCTACAGTCCCAAGTGCTGGAAAATGGGATTAGAATAGGTAGGTGCTTGATGGTCGCTGCAGACACAATGGGCTGAAGAGCCTCTTTCCATGCTGTAAAAACTAATCTCTTTCTTATTACGACCCCAAACCAGACCCCAACAGTTGCTAGGATACTGAACAGAATCCACAATATTTTATTTAATTCGTAAGACTGTGAGGAAAGGATACTTCGCTCCAGGAGTGATTCCATGCACAAATAGGAATATGGTATTTAAAACAAACTTTATTACTAACTTTAACATCAGAGAAATCTAGATTACAATTACCAGTTAAACAATGTTTAACACTAAGCATTGGTAGCCATGCTTGACAATGAAACACTAAATCCTAACTTCTATCCTTTATCTCCACTCAAGCAAAACCCACCTCTGGTCAAAATCCACTTTTAAATACAGTCAGCCAACCGAGCAATACTTGCTGTAAAGAGATGTCTTGGATTTGAGAGAGATCCTTCAGGAAACAACCTGCTGATTCCTGCCTCTGTCAAACTACCTCGACAACGTCGTCAATGCGTTCCACTCCTCACATACAGTAAACGCCGTTGGCATATCATTAGCAGGCCTGGGGCCTCCGCGATTCTCCGCCTCCACTGGGGCGAATTCCCAACCGTGAGGTTCACTTGTGCTTTTAAAAATTGAGAAACAGGCACCGTGGCTGATGAGGGAGAGAGAGGAGGTAGGACATGGAGAGGAGTGGCTGTGGGCTGCTGGACTGGACACTGGCAAGGCTGGGGGTGACCAGGGGATGGGCCATGGGACTGGGGTGACCTCCCCCATGGGACTGGGGCGGTGTCCAGGCATGGACCGCCATTGCCCTGGCATGCAAGACAGCCATGTTGTTGCGCACCCCACTGACCACTTACCTTGGCCCCTGGTTCTACAGAGTACACTGGACATATGGGTGCTCTCACCCCAGCCCCGACTCTCCCACACCTCCACCCCCACGTCTTCTGGGCTGGCGGCTATGATTTAAAATCTTCACCCATCGCATTGAGGTGTTACAACGCCATGCAGTGGTGGAAAGCAGAAGTTCAGAGCCACTTTGTAAAAATTATGGAAGTCAGCACGAATAAGAGTGTGTGAAGTGGCTGAAGAGCTGCAACTTTGAACTATTAATTGAGTGGCTATATTTAATGGTTTTCTGTAGTGTTCCTCTGGACTGACAATAGCAGCCCATGTGCATACGGACATACCAAATAAGAGCATGAGTAGGCCATTTGGCCTCTCGAACTTGCTCCGCCATTCAATAAGGTCATGGCTAATTTGTTTGTATTTCAGGTTCTACATTCCCATCTGCTCCCGATAACCATTGATTCCCTCACCCAACAAGAATCTATCTGTCGCCGTCTTAAAAATAATCAGTCGGTCCCCACCACCTTAGAATTATAGAATCCCTATAGTGTAAAAGGAGTCAATTCGGCCCGTCGAGTCTGCACCAACCCTTCAAAAGAGCATTATATCCATGTCCACTCACACATCTTCCCGGTCCTATCCCCATAACCTGACCTATACATCCTTGGACATTAAGGGTAATTTTTAGCATGACCAATCCATCTGGATAATTGGAGCGCATTCTGGGGAAGGTGGGACCTGTACAAGCAGGACGGGTTGCATCTGAACCAGAGGGGCACCAATATCCTGGGAGGGAGGTTTTCTAGTACTCTTCGGGAGGGTTTAAACTAATTTGGCAGGGGAATGGGAACCGGATTTGTAGTCCAGCAACTAAGGTAGCCGATATTCAGGACGCCAAAGCGTGTAATGAGGCAGTGGGGAAGGGAACACTGACAAAGGAGAGTACTTGCAGGCACGGAGATGGGTTGAAGTGTGTATACTTCAACGCAAGAAGCATCAGGAATAAGGTGGGTGAACTTAAGGCATGGATCGGTACTTGGGACTACGATGTGGTGGCCATCACGGAAACTTGGATAGAAGAGGGGCAGAAATGGTTGTTGGAGGTCCCTGGTTATAGATGTTTCAATAAGATTAGGGAGGGTGGTAAAAGAGGTGGGGGGGGGGTGGCATTATTAATTAGAGATAGTATAACAGCTGCAGAAAGGCAGTTCGAGGAGTATCACCCTATTGAGGTAGTATGGGTTGAAGTCAGAAATAGGAAAGGAGCAGTCACCTTGTTAGGAGTTTTCTATAGGCCCCCCAATAGTAGCAGCGATGTGGAGGAACAGATTGGGAAACAGATTTTGGAAAGGTGCAGAAGTCATAGGGTAGTAGTCATGGGCGACTTTAACTTCCCAAACATTGAGTGGAAACTCTTTAGATTAAATAGTTTGGATGGGGTGGTGTTTGTGCAGTGTGTCCAGGAAGCTTTTCTAACACAGTATGTAGATTGTCTGACCAGAGGAGGGGCAATATTGGATTTAGTACTGGGTAATGAGCCAGGGCAAGTGATAGATTTGTTAGTGGGGGAGCATTTTGGAGATAGTGACCACAATTCTGTGACTTTCACTTTAGTAATGGAGAGGGATAGGTACGTGCAACAGGGCAAGGTTTACAATTGGGGGAAGGGTAAATACGATGTTGTCAGACAAGAATTGAAGTGCATAAGTTGGGAACATAGGCTGGCAGGGAAGGACACAAGTGAAATGTGGAACTTGTTCAAGGAACAGGTGCTACGTGTCCTTGATATGTATGTCCCTGTCAGACAGGGAAGAGATGGTCGAGTGAGGGAACCATGGATGACAAGAGAGGTTGAATGTCTTGTTAAGAGGAAAAAGGTGACTTATGTAAGGCTGAGGAAACAAGGTTCAGACAGGGCATTGGAGGGATACAAGATAGCCAGGAGGGAACTGAAGAAAGGGATTAGGAGAGCTAAGAGAGGGCATGAACAATCTTTGGCGGGTAGGATCAAGGAAAACCCCAAGGCATTTTACACATATGTGAGAAATATGAGAATGACTAGAGCGAGGGTAGGTCCGATCAAGGACAGTAGCGGGAGATTGTGTATTGAGTCTGAAGAGATAGGAGAGGTCTTGAACGAGTACTTTTCTTCTGTATTTACAAATGAGAGGGGCGATATTGTTGGAGAGGACAGTGTGAAACAGATTGGTAAGCTCAAGGAAATACTTGTTAGGAAGGAAGATGTGTTGGGCATTTTGAAAAACTTGAGGATAGACAAGTCCCCCGGGCCTGACGGGATATATCCAAGGATTCTATGGGAAGCAAGAGATGAAATTGCAGAGCCGTTGGCAATGATCTTTTCGTCCTCACTGTCAACAGGGGTGGTACCAGGGGATTGGAGAGTGGCTAATGTCGTGCCCCTGTTCAAAAAAGGGACTAGGGATAACCCTGGGAATTACAGGCCAGTTAGTCTTACTTCGGTGGTAGGCAAAGTAATGGAAAGGGTACTGAAGGATAGGATTTCTGAGCATCTGGAAAGACACTGCTTGATTAGGGATAGTCAGCACGGATTTGTGAGGGGTAGGTCTTGCCTTACAAATCTTATTGAATTCTTTGAGGAGGTGACCAAGCATGTGGATGAAGGTAAAGCAGTGGATGTAGTGTACATGGATTTTAGTAAGGCATTTGATAAAGTTCCCCACGGTAGGCTTATGCAGAAAGTAAGGAGGCATGGGATAGTGGGAAATTTGGCCAGTTGGATAACGAACTGGCTAACCGATAGAAGTCAGAGAGTGGTGGTGGATGGCAAATATTCAGCCTGGATCCCAGTTACCAGTGGCGTACCGCAGGGATCAGTTCTGGGTCCTCTGCTGTTTGTGATTTTCATTAATGACTTGGATGAGGGAGTTGAAGGGTGGGTCAGTAAATTTGCAGACGATACGAAGATTGGTGGAGTTGTGGATAGTAAGGAGGGCTGTTGTCGGCTGCAAAGAGACATAGATAGGATGCAGAGCTGGGCTGAGAAGTGGCAGATGGAGTTTAACCCTGAAAAGTGTGAGGTTGTCCATTTTGGAAGGACAAATATGAATGCGGAATACAGGGTTAATGGTAGAGTTCTTGGCAATGTGGAGGAGCAGAGAGATCTTGGGGTCTACGTTCATACATCTTTGAAAGTTGCCACTCAAGTGGATAGAGCTGTGAAGAAGGCCTATGGTGTGCTCGCGTTCATTAACAGAGGGATTGAATTTAAGAGCCGTGAGGTGATGATGCAGCTGTACAAAACTTTGGTAAGGCCACATTTGGAGTACTGTGTACAGTTCTGGTCGCCTCATTTTAGGAAGGATGTGGAAGCTTTGGAAAAGGTGCAAAGAAGATTTACCAGGATGTTGCCTGGAATGGAGAGTAGGTCTTACGAGGAAAGGTTGAGGGTGCTAGGCCTTTTCTCATTAGAATGGAGAAGGATGAGGGGCGACTTGATAGAGGTTTATAAGATGATCAGGAGAATAGATAGAGTAGACAGTCAGAGACTTTTTCCCCGGGTGGAACAAACCATTACAAGGGGACATAAATTTAAGGTGAAAGGTGGAAGATATAGGAGGGATATCAGAGGTAGGTTCTTTACCCAGAGAGTAGTGGGGGCATGGAATGCACTGCCTGTGGAAGTAGTTGAGTCGGAAACATTAGGGACCTTCAAGCAGCTATTGGATAGGTACATGGATTACGGTAAAATGATATAGTGTAGATTTATTTGTTCTCAAGGGCAGCATGGTAGCATTGTGGATAGCACAATTGCTTCACAGCTCCAGGGTCCCAGGTTCGATTCCGGCTTGGGTCACTGTCTGTGCGGAGTCTGCACGTCCTCCCCGTGTCTGCGTGGGTTTCCTCCGGGTGCTCCGGTTTCCTCCCACAGTCCAAAGATGTGCGGGTTAGGTGAATTGGCCAATGATAAATTGCCCTTAATGTCCAAATTGTCCTTGGTGTTGGGTGGAGGTGTTGGGTTTGGGTGGGGTGCTCTTTCCGGGGGCCGGTGCAGACTCGGGGGGCCGAGTGGCCTCCTTCTGCACTGTGGATTCAATGATAATCTATGATTAATCTTGGACAAAGGTTCGGCACAACATCATGGGCCGAAGGGCCTGTTCTGTGCTGTATTTTCTATGTTCTATGTTCTATGTTAACCTGCACATCTTTGGACTGTGGGAGGAAACCGGAGCACCCGGAGGAAACCCACGCAGACACGGGGAGAATGTGCAAACTGCACACAGCCACCCAAGGCTGGAATTGAACCCAAGTCTCTGGCCCTATGAGGCAGCAGTGCGAACCACTGTGCCACGATGCCACCTTCTGAGGCAGAGAGTTCCAAAATTGCACAATCCTCTTTGGACAGCAATAAGGAGAATTTTATTCTCTCAAAGGGCGACCCCTAATGTTAAAAAAGTGACCCCTAGTTCTGGACTCGCCCTCGAGGTGACATCCTCTCAATGGCCACCATATCAAGATCTTTCAGGATCTTATATACTTTAATCCAAGTTGCTCATGATATTGGCTGACAGTAGCAAAGGCTTCTTGGTGGTCTGTGCAATGATAGTTGGGGGTAAGGGAAGGAGTATCACAATCAATCCTCAGCTCCTGTCCATACTGCAGATTTCCTACTGGCTTCACCTCTTCCAAATTCCCACTGCCGTTAACAGCCAGTGAATTTAATTTTCGCTTCACCCCTGCTTTGGTCACAGCGTGTGAAGGGAATGCTCGTTCTCATCTGGGGTAGCAAGTCAGATTGTGCATTTAGACAGTACCTTGCACGCCTTATAGCCAACAAGTACACCTTGTCAGCGTCGCTGCTGCTTTAATGGCAGGATTGTAACAATTGCAGTTTGTGCACAGCAGGATCCCACACTGACCAAGATCAACAATTTCCAGTGATGTGTTTGCAGGCTAGATATTGCGCCACATTGGCTCACTGGCTTCTCTTTTAAACTAGCGGCCACCATATCTTTTACATCCCCCGAGAGGGCAGTCAGGACCAGTCAATGGGGGGTGCGCGAAGCCTAGAATTGGAGGAACTTAATGGGTGAGAACAGAGTTTGATGGACGGAAGGAACGTGGTGCGTGTTGGGAAAGAGTCGGTGATCTTTAGGTGATGCTCATATTCATGGAAGTTGTGCAGCTCAGGAGACCTATCAGGAAAGAGCGTTGGGATTGTCTTGGGTTTTTTTCTTGCAAGGGGTTTGGAGCACAGGGTTAAGATCATGAACCGAGGGCGGCATGCGGCACAGTGGTTAGCACTGGGACTGCGGCGCTGAGGACCCGGGTTCGAATCCCGGACCTGGGTCCCTGTCCGTGTGTGGAGTTTGCACATTCTCTCCATGTCTGCGTGGGTTTCGCCCCCACAATCCAAAGATGTGCAGGGTCGGTGGATTGGCCACGCTAAATTGCCCCTTAATTGGAAAAAAAAAATTGGGTACTCTAAAATTTATAATATTAAGAAAAAGATCATTTGGGCAGCACGGTAGCACAAGTGGATAGCACTGTGGCTTCACAGTACCAGGGTCCCAGGTTCGATTCCCCGCTGGGTCACTGCCTGTGCGGAGTCTGCACATTCTCCCCGTGTCTGCGTGGGTTTCCTCCGGGTGCTCCCGTTTCCTCCCACAGTCCAAAGATGTGCGGGTTAGGTGGATTGGCCATGATAAATTGCCCTTTGTGTCCAAATTTGTGTCCAAAAAGGGTAGGAGGGGTTATTGGGTTATGGGGATAGGGTGGAAGTAAGGGCTTAATGTGGGTCGGTGCAGACTCGATGGGCCGAATGGCCTCCTTCTGCACTGTATGTTCTATGTAATTATCTATGTAAAGAACCAGGAGTAGGCAGTTCAGCCCCTGAAACCTGCCCCACCATTCAATTGGATCACGACTGATCTGACATTCCTCCCGTCCACTTTCCTGCCCTTTCCCCGTAACCCTAGAGTCCCTTAATGATCAAGGATCTATCTCAGCCTGAAATATACACTATAATAAAGAAACCTTGTTACAATTTTACTGGGTTTTGGTGATACCACATCCGGAATAATGTGCGCAGGTTTGGTTCTATAACTAAAGATTAGACACTTGAGACCTGCCGTACTTCGTATGGCTGAGATTTCTACCTCAGATTTCTCCCTCTCTTCAGCTCTGTAAAAGAGTTATAAGGACTCGATACTATAACTCTGTCCACTGATGTTCCCTGACCTGCCGAGTTTGTCTATCACTTTCCGTTTTTGTTTCAGATTTCCAACATCTGCAGTATTTTGTTGATATAATATTATTATGGCTGCATTTTGCTTGTGGAGATTTAGCTCTGATGGAGCCAATGCTCACAGGGCCAGGGTCAGATGAGGGTTCATTGGATTGTGAATGCGGGTGGCTTTTGAACATTGACTGCTCACGGAGTGTGCAGCCATTGCAGGTCACTGATGAAGGCAATCACTTGATTGGCTGTTCTCTCCTTCAAAGGTTCTGCAGGAGAGCATGGGAGTCGCATTCACAGCGGATCGAAAGGAGATGGCGGCTCTGGGTTAGCCACTATGTTCAAAGGAGCCAAGGTAGGTGTGTAATGGGCCTTCCCAGAAAGTTATGGGGGGTGGGGGGAGTGGATTTACAGCCTCCTTCCCCAAAGACCATTAGTGGACCAATTTCATGCGCGTTCTCACTGGTCCCAACTGTTTTGGGGATTGTGGCGATTGTGGAAATGCAGTAGTGGAAACGGATGAGGATCTGCGTCCCGGCGGGGGATCCAACTAGATCCCCTTGTCGCCTCTTTTCGAAGGCCCATTTGATCTTGTGCACTCAGGCACTTATCGAGCCAGCAGCCGCACCCCCTCCCCTCACGATTCAATGACCCGGGGAAGGGGGGGGGGGCGGCGGGGGACGACGACACGGACCCCACCCACCCACCGAGAGTTGTCACCCTCAGGCCAGCAGCTCTTTTGTATTCTGGTGGGGAAGGGGCGGGGGGGGCGGAAATTGGTGGCTGCTGCCAGTAGAACACTCACCCGAGGCCTCAGAGCGAGGAGGAACAGGTTACGAGCCAGGGGTCGCAGTGGGGAAGGGTCTGCAGGAGGGTGGCTTTTGGGGCCACCAGCCCTTCCTGACGCCAGGCACGGAGTGCTTTTGATCGAAGGACACGGCCCGGAACCCATAAGTGAGCTCTGTAGAGTTGCTCTTGGAGCTCCCCTAAAAAATACACTCTCCTTCCCACTGCTGGTTAATACCAGTGTCGGTGGAATGAAGCCACCGGAATGTATGGAGGAGGTGGGGAGGCTGCAGAAAGGTTTAGACAGTTTAGGAGAGTGGTCCAAGAAATGGCTGATGAAATTCAACATGGGCAAGTGCGAGGTCTTGCACTTGGGAAAAAAGAATAGAGGCATGGACTATTTTCTAAACGGTGACAAAATTCATAATGCTGAAGTGCAGAGGGACTTGGGAGTCCTAGTCCAGGATTCTCTGAAGGTAAACTTGCAGGTTGAGTCCGTAATTAAGAAAGCAAATGCAATGTTGTCATTTATCTCAAGAGGCTTGGAATATAAAAGCAGGGATGTACTTCTGAAGCTATATGAAGCATTAGTTAGGCCCCATTTAGAATACTGTGAGCAATTTTGGGCCCCACACCTCAGGAAGGACATACTGGCACTGGAGCGGGTCCAGCGGAGATTCACACGGATGATCCCAGGAATGGTAGGCCTAACATACGATGAACGTCTGAGGATCCTGGGATTATATTCATTAGAGTTTAGGAGGTTGAGGGGAGATCTAATAGAAACTTACAAGATAATGAATGGCTTAGATAGGGTGGACGTAGGGAAGTTGTTTCCATTTGCAGGGGAGACTAGGACCCGGGGGCACAGCCTTAGAATAAAAGGGAGTCACTTTAGAACAGAGATGAGGAGAAATTTCTTCAGCCAGAGAGTGGTGGGTCTGTGGAATTCATTGCCACAGAGGGCGGTGGAGGCCGCTACGTTGAGTGTCTTTAAGACAGAAGTTGATAAATTCTTGATTTCTCGAGGAATTAAGGGCTATGGAGAGAGAGCAGGTAAATGGAGTTGAAATCAGCCATGATTGAATGGTGGAGTGGACTCGATGGGCCGAATGGCCTTACTTCCGCTCCTATGTCTTATGGTCTAAGCCATGACCTGGGCATTAATTGGAAAACAATCTTGGGTTTTGTTGTGCCTCTTGGGGCCCTGTGGCAGAGATCGATGTAGAATGGCTAACGCAGGTTGGTGCAGCCGCTGTGGCGCACTCTTCGCCAACCAATCGCTGGAACATTGGTGCATGCGAATGACGGAACATTGGAACACACCTCATCAGCCAGGCAGCCCGGCTTGCCATAGTCTGACTGAGCGTTCCACAACACACACAGGCCTCTCAACCTCCAGGTGAGACAAACCTAAATCAGATTCTGGAGTTCAGCCACCATGAGGCCCAGAGCCTAACTAACCTTTGTTATGACACCCTGGGCGAGTGCACGGTCAATTTCAGCCCCACAGACCCTGGAGTCTTAACGTCAGTGACACCAGATTTATTAATAAAAAAGGAGAAAAGATGAACATGTAAGGAAATAACAGGATAACCGTCTACCAGACTAACTAATCCCAAGACCCCGTCCCACCCTCTACTCAGACATACACAAGGTAAGGGTTAGCGGGGAATAAAATAAAATGGGGATTAAAGGGATAAGTCTGAGTGGTTAGGAGGGTTTTTGGGTTATGGGGACAGGGTGGAAGTGAGGGCTAAAGTGGGTCAGTACAGACTCGATCGGCCGAATGGCCTCCTTCTGCACTGTATGTTGTATGTATGTTCATGTATCTATGAGTCTTCAATACTGTGGCTGCAGCCTCTGGGAAATAGGTTGACTCCAGAGGTTCAGGTTGGCGCAATTCCATCCTTCGGCCACCAGATGGAGTTTCATGTAAGAATTCCAGGTCAATGCAATTCTGCTCTTTAGCCACCAGGTGGAGCTAAGTCTGGGAAGATCAGACCAGTGCCGCCTTGTCGCTGGCCACCAGATGGTGCTGTACACAGGATTCTCCGACCAGTGCATTTCCATCTTTCTACCACCAGTTGGAGCTTTCACCTCCCTGTGAGAATACAGCTCTGGTCCTGGAGTTTAGCAGTTTCTTACGAGCCTGATTCCTGTATAATGCTAGCGGTTTTATCACGTATGCTCCCACTTTAGGCCTTCATTCTTCTGGTCATCCCAGCCCCTGACACACACAGTTCGAAGGTAACTGACCTTTGCGAAAACTTGTATTTTCACACTCAAGATCTCTTTCCCAGTCCTGTTGGCAGTTCAGTGCACCTTTAACACAGGAACGTCTTCACAGATTTGGCTAGGATACTTCTTAAAATCAGGGAGAGTGAGGGAGGAGGAGAGAGGGCGACTTCAGGATCCTTGCTGAACAAAAGATGGCACTCTCCAGAAGACCCACCTTCTTCCCTGAAAGTTACTGACTGGCTGTGGTGAATTTATTGCTGTAACAATTCACCATGTGCATATCTGTATTACGCTGTTCCCAATGTGGGCTCCACCTATGGACCATTGTAAGGTATTACCTATGATGTAGCATGTTGGGGCTTGTGTGGGCTCTGCCCCTGGCTCCACCCCTTGAGGGGAGGTATAAAGAGCAGTAGCCCTGTAGGCGGCTCCCACTAACAGATCAGTCGCAGGCAGGCACTGTTCTAGTTGATTAAAGCCACAGTTTACTTCTACTCCTGGTTTTGTGTGAATTGATGGTCGCATCACTGGCTTCACCATCCCCCGGCCCCGACAGGAGAACATTGAAAATTACACCTGTATCGATTGGCCGCTTGCCAAGTCTATCAAATGGCACCACAGGTTCCGCCACACAACCCAAAGGGGATGTTTTCAGACCAGCCCATCTGAAAGGGGAGGCTTTTCCAGCGTCCAAAGACTACAATTTAAACAGAAATTCCAAAGGGTGCAGTAACTTTGCAGTGGTTAACCTGAAGAATGTAAATAGGAACAGGATGCAGGTCAGGGATTAAAAGAGAACACAGGGCAGACAGACCATATTCTCTGATTGAGGCAGGAATTCAGCAAACTCCATTTCCTTTTAAATGTCCAATTGCCTTTTGAAGATGACGTTCGCATTTGCTTCCACTGCCCTTTCAGACAGAGCCTTCCAGATCCTGAACACTCACCGCCTAAACAAACAGTTCTCCTCATCTCCCATTCTGGTTCTTTTGACAATCACCTTAATCACTCTCCCTTTGTCTTATGTCCATGGTGCCTTTGTTACATCTCTCCTATCCCTGACGTTCTGTTCCCCTCTTCTACAGTACAAAATCCATCACATTCCTCCTTCTCTTCAGCTCTGAAGAGGCGTCACACAGACTCGAAACGTTAACTCTGTTTCTCTTTTTTTTTTAAATATATTTTATTAAAGTTTTCAAACACAATTTTTTCCCTTACAAATCAACAAAAATGGTAACATGATAACTGCTATATAACATTGTTTAACTAACATAGTAAACTAACCAAATAACGCGAAGTAATGCTCCCCCCACCCCCTCTCCCCCTCCAAAAACACAAACAATTTACCCCCCCCCCCTGGGTTGCTGCTGCTGGCCATCTATCTTCCCCCTAACGTTCCGCTAGGTAGTCGATGAACGGTTGCCACCGTCTGGTGAACCCTTGAGCCGATCCTCTCAGCGCAAACTTCATCCGCTCCAGTTTTATGAACCCCGCCATATCGTTTATCCAGGCCTCCAGTCCGGGGGGTTTCGCTTCCTTCCACATGAGTAAAATCCTACGCCGGGCTACTAGGGACGCAAAGGCCACAACAGCAGCCTCTTTCGCCTCCTGCACTCCCGGCTCATCCGCTACTCCAAATATAGCTAACCCCCAGCCTGGCTTGACCCGGACCTTCACCACCTTCGAGATCACTCCCGTCACTCCCCTCCAATACCCCTCCAGTGCTGGACACAACCAGAACATATGTGTGTGGTTCGCCGGGCTTCCCCCGCACCACCCACACTTGTCCTCCACTCCGAAGAACCTGCTCAACCTTGCTCCCGTTATGTGTGCTCTATGCAGCTCCTTAAATTGGATCAGGCTAAGCCTGGCACACGAGGAAGAGGAATTTACCCTGCTTAGGGCATCAGCCCACAAACCCTCCTCAATCTCCTCCCCGAGCTCTTCTTCCCATTTTCCCTTCAGTTCGCCCACCAGCTCCTCCCCCTCTTCTCTCATCTCCCGGTATATCTCTGACACTTTGCCCTCCCCGACCCACACCCCCGAAAGCACCCTGTCCTGGATCCCTTGTGTCGGGAGCAGCGGAAATTCCCTCACCAGTTGTCTCGTGAACGCTCTCACCTGCATATATCTAAAGAAATTTCCCCGGGGCAGCTCATACTTTTCCTCAAGCGCTCCCAAGCTCGCAAACGTCCCATCTATAAATAAATCTCCCACTCTCCTGATTCCTGCCCGGTGCCAGCTCTGGAATCCTCCGTCCAGCCTCCCTGGGGCAAACCTATGGTTGTTCCTGATCGGGGACCACACCGAGGCTCCCAGCACACCCCTCTGTCACCTCCATTGCCCCCAGATACTTAAATGTTGCCGCCACCACTGGGTTCGTGGTAAAATGTTTTGGGGAGAGCAGTAGCGGCGCCGTCACCAGTGCTTTTAAGCTCGTTCCTTTACAGGACGCCATCTCCAGCCTTTTCCACGCCGCTCCCTCTCCCTCCATCATCCACCTACGAATCATCGCCACGTTGGCGGCCCAATAGTAATCGCCCAAATTCGGCAACGCCAGTCCCCCTCTGACTCTGCTACGTTGTAGGAACCCCCTCCTTACCCTCGGGGCCTTCCCTGCCCACACGAAGCTTGTGATGTTTCCATCTATTTTTTTGAAAAAGGCCTTAGTGATCAGTATAGGGAGACATTGGAACACAAATAGGAACTCCGGAGGACCATCATCTTAATCGCCTGCACTCTGCCCGCCAGCGACAGCGGCTGCATGTCCCACCTTTTGAAATCCTCTTCCATTTGTTCCACCAGTAGTGTCAGATTGAGTCTGTGTAAGGTTCCCCAACTCCTGGCTATCTTAAATCCCCAGGTATCGGAAGTTTCTTTCCACTCTCCTTAGCGGTAGGCCATCTATCCCTCTACTCTGGTCCCCAGGGTGTATCACTAAAAGCTCACTCTTTCCCATGTTAAGCCTATATCCCGAGAAATCTCTAAACTCCCTCAATATCTTCATGACCTCTGTCATCCCCCCCACTGGGTCCGTCACATACAGCAGTAGGTCATCCACGTAGAGTGACACTCGGTGTTCCTCTCCCCCTCTAATCACCCCTCTCCATTTTCTGGAGTCTCTCAGCGCTATGGCCAGTGGTTCAATTGCCAGTGCAAACAGTAATGGGGACAACAGGCATCCTGTCTTGTTCCCCTGTGTAGTCGAAAATACTCGGACCTTTGCCGATTTGTGACCACACTTGCCGTTGGGGCCCCATATAGGAGTTTAACCCAGCTGACAAACCCCTCCCCGAACCTCCTCAGCACCTCCCATAGATACTCCCACTCCACCCTATCAAATGCTTTCTCTGCATCCATTGCCGCCACTATCTCTGCCTCCCCCGCTGCTGGGGGCATCATTATCACCCCTAATAGCCGTCGCACGTTGACATTTAATTGTCTCCCCTTTACGAACCCTGTCTGGTCTTCGTGCACCACCCCCGGGACACAATCCTCTATCCTCGTTGCCAGCACCTTTGCCAGCAACTTGGCGTCCACATTTAGCAGTGAGATAGGCCTATAGGACCCGCACTGCAGCAGATCTTTATCCCGCTTCAAGATTAGCGATATCGTCGCCTCCGACATTGTCGGGGGTAGGGTCCCCCCTTCTCTGGCCTCGTTAAAGGTCCTTACCAGCAGCGGGGCCAACAAGTCCACATATTTTCTATAGAATTCCACCGGGAACCCATCTGGTCCCGGGGCCTTCCCTGCCTGCATGTTCCCCAGCCCCTTGGTAACCTCGTCCACCCCAATCGGCGCCCCCAGGCCTTCCACCTCCTGCTCCTCCACCCTCGGGAACCTTAATTGGTCCAAAAACTGCTGCATCCCCTCTTTTCCCTCCGGAGGTTGGGACCTATATAGCCCCTCGTAAAAGGTCTTAAACACCTCGTTTATCTTCCCTGCTCTCCGCACCGTGGCTCCCATTTCATCCCTAATTCCCCCTATCTCCCTCGCCGCTGTCCTCTTTCGCAGCTGATGGGCCAACAGCCGACTCGCCTTTTCCCCATATTCGTATCTCATCCCCTGTGCCTTCCTCCACTGTGCCTCCGCCCTCCTTGTGGTCAACAGATCGAACTCCATCTGGAGTCGTCGCCTCTCCCTGTATAGTCCTTCATCCGGGGCCTCGCATATTTTTTATCTACCCTCAAAATCTCCCCCAGTAGTCTTTCCTTTTCCTTGGCCTCTGTTTTCCCCTTGTGGGCCCTGATGGAGATCAGCTCTGCTCTGACCACTGCCTTTAGTGTTTCCCATTTTCTTTTCGATCACTGCAGCAGCAACCCAGTTATCCCCTACTCTCGCCCCCCCCCCCCCTCCCCCCCTCCGCTAGATCCCCATCTAGCATGGTTACTCCCCCCATATTGCTTCCGAAAGTCAGCTGACTTCAACTGACCCCGGCTTCTCCCGCTCTCTCCATGACCCCCCCCGTGTGGGGAACTCCCATCCACCTTGCGCCTATCTTCCCGCCATCATCTTACTGGCGCGGGAACAAGAAAAATAAGCCCCGTGTTCTCTCGAGCCGTCCCGCCCCTCGTGGCGCAGCTCCCTCTGCCGCCCCACTCCCATCCCCCGCCTATATCTCTTCTTCCCCCCCACCGGCGCCCACATTTCTCAGTGTCCCCCCCTCCCCAATTTACATCTCTGTATACATCAGCATTGTCGTTTCCCCTCCAACATCAGTCCCTCCGTTCTGATCCAGTTTCTCGTTTTTAAAAAATTATATATTTTATTCAAGTTTTTCGATCAATCAAGAACTTTTCCATTTTTACAACTTTGTAACAATATATACATTGATCGTTTTTAAAATAATATATTAACTAACGGCAAGTGCCAACACAAATAAAAAGAAAAACGAAAAGAAATAGTAACATTGAGAAGATAACTATGAACAACAAATATGTAACAACACACAAAAACCCCCAAAGACCCGAATGCACCCCCCCTCCCCCCTGGGTTGCTGTTGTTGCCTTTCCTATTTTCCTTTATCGCTCTGCGAGATGGTCGAGGAACGGTCGCCACCGCCTGGTGAACCCTTGAGCCGAACCTCTTAGTGCGTACTTTATCCGCTCCAATTTTATGAACCCTGCCATGTCGTTTATCCAGGCCTCCACGCCCGGGGGTTTAGCTTCTTTCCACATAAGTAGAATCCTTCGCCGGGCTACTAGGGACGCAAAGGCCAGAACATCGGCCTCTCTCGCCTCCTGCACTCCCGGCTCATCTGCAACCCCGAATATAGCCAACCCCCAATTTGGTTCGACCCGGACCCCCACCACCTTTGAAATCACTTTTGCCACACCCACCCAGAACCCGTGCAATACCGGGCATGACCAAAACATGTCGGTGTGGTTCGCAGGGCTTCCCGCGCATCTCCCGCACCTATCCTCCACCCCAAAAAACCTGCTCAATCTTGCTCCCGTCATATGCGCCCTGAATTGGATCAGGCTGAGCCTGGCACACGAGGACGAGGAATTTACCCTACTTGGGGCATCTGCCCACAGCCCTTCCTCAACCTCTTCCCCCAGCTCCTCCTCCCATTTTCCTTTCAGTTCCTCTATCATCGTCTCCTCCTCGTCTCTCATTTCCTTGTATATATCGGACACCTTACCATCACCCACCCATGCCCCGAAATCACTCTGTCCTGGATCCCTTGCGCCGGGAGCTGCGGAAATTCCCTCATCTGTTGCCTCACAAATGCCCTCACTTGCATATAACGAAATGCATTCCCAGGTGACAACCCGTATTTTTCTGTCAGTGCTCCCAGACTCGCGAACGTCCCGTCCAAGAACAAGTCCTTCAGTTGCGCAATTCCTGCTCGCTGCCAAGATTTAAATCCCACGTCTATCCTTCCCGGGACGAACCTGTGGTTGTTCCTTATCGGGGACCACACTGAGGCCCCTGTCACTCCCCTATGTCGTCTCCACTGCCCCCAAATCTTCAGAGTCGCCACCACCACTGGGTTTGTGGTGTACCTTTTCGGGGAGAACGGCAGCGGCGCCGTTGCCAGTGCTTTTAAGCTAGTTCCCCTACAGGACGCCATCTCCAGTCTTTTCCACGCCGCTCCTTCTTCTTCCCTCATCCACTTACATATCATAGATACGTTAGCGGCCCAATAATAATCACTCAGACTCGGCAGTGCCAATCCCCCTCTATCTCTACTGCGCTGCAGGAACCCCCTCTTTACCCTTGGGGTCTTTCCGGCCCACACAAAGCTCATGATGCTCCTGTCCACCTTCTTAAAAAAGGCCTTTGTAATCAGTATGGGGGGGCACTGAAACACAAAAAGAAACCTCGGGAGGACCACCATTTTAACCGCCTGTACTCTGCCCGCCAATGACAGGGGCACCATATCCCACCTCTTAACGTGTCAAGTTAAGCTTATGCAAGGTTCCCCAGTCCCTGGCCACCTGGATCCCTAAATACCGGAAATATCTTGTTACCCTCCTCAGCGGCAACTCATCTATTCCCCTGCCCTGTTCCCCGGGGTGCATCACAAACAGTTCACTCTTCCCCATATTCAATTTGTATCCCGAAAACTCTCCAAACTCCCTGAGTGTCTGCATTATCTCAGGCATCCCTTCCACTGGGTCCGCGGCATATAACAGCAGATCATCCGCGTACAATGACACCCGATGTTCTTCTCCTCCTCTAAGTACCCCTCTCCACTTCCTAGAGCCCCTCAGCGCTATGGCCAATGGCTCAATTGCCAACGCAAACAGTAACGGGGACAGGGGGCACCCCTGTCTTGTGCCCCTATATAGTCGGATGTAGTCGGATCGTTGCCTGTTCGTAATCACACTTGCCACCGGGGCCCCGTATAGGAGCCGAACCCATCTAATGAACCCCTCTCCAAATCCAAATCGCTTCAGTACCTCCCACAAATAGTCCCACTCCACTCTATCAAATGTCTTCTCTGCATCCATAGCCACCACTATCTCCGCCTCCCCCTCCGGTGGGGGCATCATCATCACCCCCAACAACCTCCGTATATTGGTATTCAATTGCCTCCCTTTAACAAATCCTGTTTGGTCACCATGCACCACCCCAGGGACACAGTCCTCTATCCTTGTCGCCATCACTTTGGCCAATAACTTGGCATCTACGTTCAGGAGGGAGATGGGCCTGTATGACCCGCACTGCAGCGGGTCTTTGTCTCTTTTCAGGATCAGCGATATCGTTGCCTCCGACATCGTCGGGGGTAGTGTCCCCCTTTCATTAGCCTCATTGAAGGTTCTCGTCAGGAGTGGGGCCAGCAGGTCCACATATTTCCTATAGAATTCCACCGGGAACCCATCTGGTCCCGGGGCCTTCCCTGCCTGCATGTTCCCGATTCCTTTTACCACCTCCTCTACCTCAATCTGCGCTCCCAGTCCTGTCCTCTCCTGCTCCTCAACCTTCGGGAACTCCAACTGGTCTAGGAAATGCATCATTCCCTCTTTCCCTTCCGGGGGTTGGGCCTTATACAACCTCTCGTAGAATACTTTAAATACCCCGTTCACCCTCTCCGCTCTCTGTTCCATCCTTCCCTCCTCGTCTCTAACTCCTCCGATCTCTCTCGCCGCCCCCCTCTTCCTAAGTTGTTGGGCCAGCAGTCGGCTCGCCTTCTCTCCGTATTCATACTGTACTCCCTGTGCCTTCCTCCACTGTGTCTCCGCCTTACCCGTGGTCAACAAGTCAAAGTCCGTGTGTAGTCTCCGTCTTTCCCTGTATAGCCCTTCGTCCGGAGCCTCCGCATATTGCCTATCCACCCTCAGAATCTCCCCAATCAGTCTCTCCCTTTCTTTACCCTCTTGTTTCCCCTTATGGGCCCTTATGGAGATCAGCTCCCCTCTCACCACCGCCTTCAGCGCCTCCCAGACTACTCCCACCTGGACCTCTCCGTCATCATTGACCTCTAGGTATCTTTCAATACATCCCTTCACCCTTCCATATACCCCCTCGTCGCCAACAGTCCCATGTCCAATCTCCAAATTGGGCGTTGCTCCTTTTCCTCCCCTAGTTCCAGATCTACCCAATGTGGGGCATGATCTGAAATGGCTATAGCCGAATACTCCGTTCCTGCCACCTTCGGGATCAGCGCCCTTCCCAGGACAAAGAAATCTATCCGGGAGTACACTCTATGAACGTGGGAGAAGAAGGAAAACTCTTTACTCCTCGGTCTAGTAAATCTCCAGGGATCCACTCCTCCCATCTGCTCCATAAAGAAAGCCCTTAAGCACCTTGGCCGCTGCCGGCCTCCTCCCGGTCCTAGATCTGGACCGGTCCAGCCCTGGGTCCAGCACCGTGTTGAAGTCCCCCCCCCCCCCCCCCCCCCCCCCCCAATACCAACTTTCCCATCTCCAGGTCCAGGATGCGCCCCAACATACGCTTCATAAAGTTCGCATCATCCCAGTTCGGGGCGTGCACGTTCACCAGCACCACCGCTTCACCTTGCAGTCTGCCACTCACCATCACGTATCTACCCCCACTGTCCACCACTATGGTCTTCGCCTCAAACAATACCCGTTTCCCCACCAATATTGCCACCCCTCTATTTTTCGCATCCAAGCCCGAGTGGAATACCTGTCCCACCCATCCTTTTCTTAATCTGACCTGATCCGCCAGTTTCAGGTGCGTCTCCTGAAGCATGACCACGTCTGCTTTTAGCTTCTTTAGGTGTGCAAATACCCTTGCCCTCTTAATCGGCCCATTCAACCCCCTCACGTTCCACGTGATCAACCGGGTTGGGGGGCTCTTTACCCCCCCCCCCCCCCCCCTCGTCGACTAGCCATCCCCTTTTTTAAACCAGCTCATCACCCGGTTCCCACGCAACCGCTTGTCCCCCAGACGGCGCCCTCCCGTCCCGACCATCCCATCCCGTAACAGCACCCCCTTCCCCTTAGCAGCAGCAATCCAGTTAATTCCCCCCCCCCCCCCCCGCTAGATCCCGCTCTAGCTTGATTGCACCCCCCATATTGCTTCCCGGAGTCAGCAAACTCTGGCTGACCTAGGCTTCCCCCGTTTATCCTTAGCCTCCCTGCGTGTGAGGCCCCCTCGTTCCTACGCCCCCTTTTCCCGCCACACTTTCCATATCGCGGGAACAGAGCTCGCGCTTCCCTCTCGGCCCCGCCCCTAATGGCGCAGCTCCCTCTCTCCTTCCCCATCCCCTTCCCCACCGGCGCCCACATTTCTTCATGTCCCCCTCCTTCGAGGGGAAAAAATTCCCCCATCTGATTTACAATTTCTTGCCACCACCTCGCTACTTCATTCCAAACATCCTTTCCCAAATCTAGTCCAACTTCTCCTCTTGAATGAATGTCCACGCCTCCTCTGCCGTCTCAAAGTAGTGGTGTTTGCCCTGGTGTGTAACCCACAGTCTTGCCGGCTGCAACATTCCAAATTTCACTTTCCTCCTGTGGAGCACCGCCTTGGCCCGATTGAAACTCGCCCTCCTTCTCGCCACCTCCGCACTCCAATCTTGATACACACGGATCACCGCGTTCTCCCATCTGCTGCTCCGTGTCGTCTTAGCCCATCTCAGGACCATCTCCCTGTCCTTGTAGCGGTGGAACCTCACCACTATTGCTCGAGGTATTTCTCCTGCCTTTGGTCTTCTCATGAGGACCCGGTACGCTCCCTCCACTTCCAGGGGGCCCATCGGGGCCTCAGCTCCCATTAAGGTATGGAGCATCACGTTCCCGTACGCCCTAACGTCCGCTCCCTCTGCCCCTTCGGGAAGACCCAAAATCCTTAAGTTCTTCCTCCTCGAGCTATTTTCCAGGGCTTCCAATCTCTCCATACACCTCTTGTGTAGCGCCTCGTGCGTCTCCGTCTTCACCACCAAGCCCTGTATCTCGTCCTCACTTTCGGCAGCTTTTGCCTTCACTCCACGGAGCTCCATCTCTTGGGTCTTTTGCGTCTCCTTCAGCCCCTCAATCGCCTGCAGCATCGGCGCCAGCACCTCCTTCTTGAGCTCCTCCACACATCGCCGGAG
The DNA here is from genome assembly GCF_047496885.1 of Scyliorhinus torazame. Taxonomy (NCBI): domain Eukaryota; kingdom Metazoa; phylum Chordata; class Chondrichthyes; order Carcharhiniformes; family Scyliorhinidae; genus Scyliorhinus; species Scyliorhinus torazame. The sequence continues at coordinate 192,986,129 of NC_092708.1, forward strand.
GAACCCCTGCTGTTCCAGGCCCCATACCAACTGGGCTCCCTCAGCCGACATCTTGCTTCTCCCTTCCCTTCTCTGCCACTGCTCCAGAGGATCCTCCACAATCTGGCCACTACTATCACTTCTTTTCATCCACACCCGGGGGGACTCCTTCCTATGTCGCCTCACACTGGGTTTAGCCTTTGAAAATTTCCGTTGGGGCTCCCGATAAGAGCCCAAAAGTCCGTTGAAACGGGAGGTGCCGAAACGTGCGACTTAGCTAGTCATCGCCGCACCCGGAAGTCCACCCAGTTTCTCGTTTTTAATGAAGGTCCATGCTTCTTCTGCCGTTTCGAAGTAGTGATGCCTCTCCTGGTGCGTGACCCACAGTCGCGCCGGCTGCAACATCCCAAACTTCACCACCTTGTGTAGCACCTCCTTGGCTCGATTAAAACTCGCCCTCCTTCTCGCCACCTCCGCACTCCAATCCTGGTACACCCGTACCACCGCATTCTCCCATCTACTACTTCGTACCTTTTTGGCCCATCTCAGAACCACCTCTCTGTCATTGAAGCGATGAAATCGCACGATCATCGCCCTAGGTGGTTCTCCCGCCTTTGGTCTCCTCGCAGGGGCCAGATGGGCCCCTTCCATTTCCAAGGGGCGCGAGGGGCCCTCAGCTTCCATTAGCGAGCGCAGCATCGTGCTCATGTAAGCCCCGCCGTCCGCTCCTTCCACTCCCTCGGGGAGACCCAGGATCCGGAGGTTCTTTCTCCGTGATCTGTTTTCTAGGACTTGAATCCTTTCAATGCACTTTTTGTGGAGCGCCTCGTCCATCTGCATTTTGACCGCTAGGCCCAGGATCTCGTCCTCGTTGTCCGTCACCTTCTGCTCCACCACACGGAGCTCCATCTCCTGGGTCTTTTGTGTCTCCTTGAGCCCCTCAATTGCTTGTAGCATCGGGGCCAGCACCTCCTTTTTAAGCAGCTCCACACACCGTCTCAAAAATTCATCTTGGTCCGGCCCCCATGTCGCCTGGGCTCCCTCCACCGCCATGTTCCTCCTTTTTTCCTTCTGCCCCTGTCCTCGAGGATTCTTCGCGATCTGGCCGCCGCCGCCGATATTTTTCTTTTTCGTTGGGGGGGGACTCCCTGTTGTCTCACCCCACACCGGGTTTCGTCCCGAAAAAATTCCCCGTTGGGGCTCTTAAAAGAGCCCGAAGGTCCGTTCGAGCTGGAGCCGCCGAAACGTGCGGCTTAGCTGGTCATCGCCGCAACCGGAAGTCAACTCTGTTGCTTTCTCAACAGCTGCGGTCAGACCTGCTGAGCTTTTCTGGCATTTTCTGTTTTTATTTCAGATTTCCAGCATCCGCACTATTTTGATTTACCTTGAATCTGTGTCCACCCACTGACCCTTCAGTCACTGATTTCCCCTCTCTCTGTCAAAACCCCTCATCCTTCTGAATAGCCCGAGTAAATCTCCTCCTCTAGTCTCCTGGCCGGACATTTTTAGTCTCCAACTGAAGAGGCCCGAAAGTGGGGGGGGGGGGAAGGACCCATTTGGGAAGGCCCTAAACCAATTCCTAGTTGTCATATGCCCAATACTCAAAAAAGAGGTGGGCCGCGATGACTTTATCTGCAAGAGCTCTGGATTTTGTTCCTTATATCGGGCTGCCTGTGGGAGTGGTGGTGATTGGGAACGTTCGTTAACAATTCTGGGCTTGGGGGTGGGGTGGGGACGAATTAAGTCACCTGACCCCCTGGCAGCTTTCAAAATGTCACCTCTCGTGCTCCTAACATGTCCATATTTTGTTTGTGTGCTTATAGGGCGACAAAGGGGATCCAGGTGAAAAGGTACAGTATTTCCTTAAAATTCTTTCAGCTGTATAGCTCCCTGTACTGCACAGGGGGAGGCCCTTCTGCCCATCGCGCCTGTGCCGGCTCTTTAAAAGAGTGCTATCCAATTAGGCCCCGGCTCCTCTTCCCGGCCCCGGGGAATTTTTCTTCCCAGTTTTCGTCCAATTCTTAGTTCCTGTTGAATCTGCTTCTACCGCCTCTTCAGGCAGCTCCTTCCAGATCATGACAACTCGCTGCGTTTTAAAAATGACTCTTATTTCACCCACCCTCCCAGCGCACAGCCAGTGGAAACATCTTCTCCTGATCTGCGCTATCAGGAACCGTTATTTTTTGAAGCCAAGAGGGTCTCATCTTCCTGAGGAATTGATGTGGGTGACAGCACTGAGACCCCAGAATCTGCTGACGAGCGGTCAGACTCGTTCCATCAGTCCTGGTTGACCCTTCTGGAATGTTCTCTCATTAACCCATCACCCAGCCGCCAGAAGGACGGCCTTCTCAGCTCGCTCCTCTTCATTTCACCAGGGAACTGGCATTGGGAGCACTTAACGCCCGCGTCCCCTAGATTAAGACAGAATCCCTCTCAGGTTCTTATTGGGCCCCGAGCAGTGTGACCGAGCCAATGGGTATTGGTGCGTCAGTGGGCAATAGCCTTTCCCTTCCCAGGCCGGGCACCGGGACCCTCGCTGTCACGTATGTGCCAGTATGCAGGGCCCACCTGAAGTAAAATCTGCAGCTCATCCCACAATAAGTCCCCGCTACCCATCACCACTCTGCCGCACCCCCCCTCCCCCTGCCTTGATTTTAAAATCGATTTTCTCCTCGTTTCCAAATCTCTTCATGCCCCACCACCTCCTCCAGCCACACAGGCCTCACAGACCTCTGCGCTGCTCTGACTCAGGCCTCTTGAGCACCCTGATTTTAATCACTTCACCATTGGCGGCAGTGCCTTCAGCTGTCTCGACCAAAGCTCTTGAATTCCCTCCGTACCCCTCCCCGCCTTCTAGGATGCCCCTTAAAACCTACCTCTCTGGCCGAAGCTTTGTTCACCAGGTTAAAAATGGGGTGGCTTGGAGTTGGGCGTCAATGCTCCTGCGAAGGGCCCTGGGGCTATCTAAATGGAGGCCGTTGAGGTGGAAAATGAACCTACGAGCTGAAGACCATGGTTTGAATCCCTCTTCTTCCTCTTCCCTCCGGTAGGGCACAGCTGGATTTGGCTATCGTGGTCCGAAAGGGGAGAAGGGATCCCCGGGAATCCAGGGACCTCCAGGTGTTCCTGGACCCTCTGGTTCTGCTGTCCAGGAACGTGGTGATGGAGTTGTCGTGGAGTCGGTTGTTGGTGTGCAAGGACCACCTGGGCCGGAGGGACCACCTGGCCATCCTGGAAGAGACGGGCAGCCAGTGAGTTACAATAACGATTCCGCCAGCCCCCCCCCCCCCCCCCCCCCCCCCCCCCCCCCCGGCGTGCAACAGTGTAATCTGGCCGTCTCTCGTGTGAGCTCTCATTGGTTGTGTAATAAACAATTGTGTCATACAGAACTTGATTATTACTGAAAAGAGAGACGTGTTGCTGAATCTTTTCCTCTCTCACCCATCAGGACAAACACAAGAATACCAAATTTCAAACTCGCACAATTTATACTACAGGTGAAAATGGTGTTGATTGGGGGATAAGGTGACTCTGATTGGCCGAGGGGTAGCCATGGAGAAAGCAACAGGGGGCAATAGGTCCCAAGCTTTCGAGTAATTCGAAAAGGTACAAGGCTTGAACATATTGGACAGGATTTGAACACTGATGATATTCGAGCCTTGTGCCTTTTATGAATGAGTTGGGAGTTCTCCAGAAGGACCTATCCTGCAATTGACGCAGTGATTAGATCAACCGGACTTGATTGGCACCCTTTCTCCGCAAGACACTGGGAGTATTCTCTGCTCTCCTTTGACACCTCCATGGTAACTTAATCCTGTCCACCTGGCCCACCAGAACGGGCGGTCGAGAGCTCCGACAGGATGGGCTTACAGGACTCTCCTTACCTTGCCCCCTGCCCACTCCTCTCTCACTGGTGTCTATGTCTACAATACACGAGTCCTGTCACAGTGCACAGCTGGACTTGGCCCCAATTTCCAATGGAGGAGAGCAGGGCCAAAGTAGGGTGGGCTTGAATGGGTTATTAGGCGCTGTGACTCCAGCAGTAGAACTTTCACAGGACACTGGTTCACCTTGAGATCAAGTACATCCAAGACAAAAGCTTTCACCATCCAGCTCCATTCAACAACCTCGGGCCTGAATGGGCTCGAGGGGCTGAATGGCCTCGTCAATATCCCCAAATCATCCACAACTGGACTGGTGTATCTGCAATCAGCGATGAGCCCCTCATGTGTCTTGTGTCTCCAGTTTGGACGTTGTTAATGAAGGTGCAGTGAATTTAAGACCTCTTGTAACACTGGTGTAATGACATGCCTTCTCCTTGCAGGGTGACCCTGGTGAAGATGGCAAGAGGGTGGGTAACTCGTTTTTAAATTTTATATAATTTGTACTATTGATAACTCAAGTTTACAAAATGACTGGGCTACTGAGCAACCGATAGTTACAGAATCTCACAAGACAGCAGTAGAGTCACTGACAGAATGTGTGCGCTCAAATCTGTCAATCCCATTGCCAGGGAGATCTCAGAATCCCTACAGTGTGGAAGGAGGCCATTTGGCCCATCGAGTCTGCACCGACCCTCTGAAAGAACACCCTAGCTTTTTAAAAAATAAATTTAGAGTATCCAATTCTTTTTTTTCCAATTAAGGGGCAATTTAGCGTGGCCAATCTACCTACCCTGCACATCTTTGGGTTGTGGGGGCAAAACCCACTCAAACACGGGGAGAATGTGCAAACTCCACATGCACAGTGACCCAGAGCCGGGATCGAACTTGAGACCTCGGCGCCGTGAGGCAGCAGGGCTAACCCACTGCGCCACCGTGCTGCCCCAAGAACACCCGACCTAAGCACACTCCCTCGTCTTATCCCTGTAACCCCACCTAACCTGCAATTCTTGAGACTCTTAAGGGTCAATTTAGCATGGCCAATCCATCTAACCTGCACATCTTTGGACTGTGGGAGGAAACCGGAGCACCCGGAGGAAACCCACGCAGACACGGGGAGAACGTGTAAACTCCGCACAGACAGTGACCCAAAGCTTGAATTGAACCTGGGACCCTGGTGCTGTAAGGTGGCAGTGTTAACCACTGTGTCACCATGCCGACCACCGATCACTCCACACAAACTATCTATTCTAATCCTCTCTCTTGTTCACTTTCAGAACCCTTTTTGAGCAGTCTGTCCCACCCCTTTCCGGGAGAGGTTCCCCCTTAGTGACAGTGAGTTCTACTCTGAAAAACGTGCTGATGATTAAGCATCATTTAGTGGAAACAGTCTCTCACAGTTTACCTAATCATGTCCCATTGTGATCAGATCACAACATCATTCACGTTGGCTCCAGTGAAAAAGAGTTCTGACCAGGCAAATCTTTCTTCATGAATCCATCAAATTACATCACAGGTTCGGCAGCACGGTGGCGCAGTGGTTAGCATTGCTGCCTCACGGCGCCGAGGTCCCAGGTTCGATCCCGGCTCTGGGTCACTGTCCATGTGGAGTTTGCACATTCTCCCCGTGTTTGCGTGGGTCTCACCCCCACGACCCAAAGATGCGCAGGTAGGTGGATTGGCCACGCTAAATTGCCCCTTAATTGGAAAAAAAAAATGAATTGGACACTCAAAATTTTTTTTAAAAATTCTTTGCACTGTGGAAGGAGACCGGAGCACCTGGAGGAAACCCACACAGACACGGGGAGAACGTAAAACTCCATGCAGACAGTGACCCAAGACTGGAATTGAACCCGAGGCCCTGGTGCTGTGAAGCAACTGTGCTAACCACTGTGTCAATGCATCACCCATTTCTCCTGTGTATGTTCTTGAATTTATTAGCGGCTATGTGATACTCATGGCTCCAATTTTGGTCTGCCCACAAGTGAAAACATCTTCTCTGTGTCTCCTCTGTCGAACCACATCATAATTTTTAATGCCTCTGACAGGTCACCCGTCATGGAGAGAAAAGAGCAGCAAATTATTCAGTCGAGCGTCTCTCTCCATATTTTCAATACCTTCATCAATCGCCACATTATATATCGTTCTTATAACAGAGTACTCAATAACTGCACCTGTACGCCAACAATCTCCCGAACGTCGAGCACAAGTTCAACTTTATCTCCTTTCTGTTATATTTAACATCTGCTAGAAAATGGAGGATTTTTAAAAATGATATTTACTCGCACTGGTATCTTTAGAAGAAGGACTTGCATTTACATAGCACCTTTCACAATAATGGTGCATCCCAAATCCCTTGAATTAAGCTATTTTGAACTGTCATAATCTTGGAAACACAGCAGCCAATTTGTGCACAGCAAACTCCACAACGTGATACTGACCAGACGTGTATTTTCAGTGATGTTTGGTTGAGGGACAAATGTGGGCCTGGAAACTGGTGTGGGCGAACTTTGTCTCCTCTTCATTGAAATAGTGTCAAGTTATCTCCACCCCAGAGATCAGGCAGGGCTTCGGTTTAATGTCTTGTGTGAAGAACGGCACCTCCAACAGAGCAGCACCCCTTCATGTGTACTATTCAAGGGTGGATGGAAGATAACAGATCGACCTCAATTCGATAGAATGGCAGAATAGTCTCGAGAGGCCGAGAGGCCTGTACTCCTATTCCTCTGTTCCTATTCCTCTGTTCCAGTACTGCTCCGATGTCAGCCATGCTGTCACCCGATCTATTTTTAAAAACGTTTCTCCACAAATGTCTCGGCACTGTTTTTGAACTGGATTACTTGTGAAGATGGGGTTTCAGTGTATTCAAGGTTTTGTTTTCCTTCCTTTGACTAGGGCGAGATTGGTCCTCAAGGCTTCCCAGGGACCCCTGGCGATCATGGATCCAAAGGAGATAAGGTCAGCCTTCAATCAGATCAGTTTTCATTGCTCGATACTTTCCTTTTTCTCGTGTTGTTCGAGTTACCCATTGCTATGTAGTGTGGCTGATTTCAATAAATTTGAAATGATCGAAAAAACAGGTAACCCTTAAGTCTAAGATTCCCCTGAGCAAAGAGACTTGAGGAATAATTTAGTTTTTAAAAATAAATTTAGAGTACCCAATTCATTTTTTCCAATTAAGGGGCAATTTAACGTGTCTAATTCAACTACCTTGCACAAACATGGCGAGAATGTCCAAACTCCACACGGACAGTGACGGAATAATTTAGTTGATGTGTTGAAGGTAAATACTGGATTTGATGAGGTGGATCGCAAAACGAAACCATTTCCTCTGGTTGAGGGGAGTTGCCAAATAGGAGCCAGACTCTGTTCAGAGTGATGCCAGGAAGCACTTCCTCACACAGAGTCCCCCCACCACCACCAAAAAGCTGCTGAGGCTAGAGGGGGTCAGTTGTGAATTTCAAAATTAGAGACTGTTAGATTTTGGTTAGGCAGGGGGATTAAGGGATGTGGGACTGAGGTGGGTCAATGGTATTGAGATAGAAATCAACCATGACATAAATGAAGAGTGGAACAGACATGAGGGCCTGATTCATAGAATTTACAGTGCAGAAGGAGGCCATTCGGCCCATCGAGTCTGCACCGGCCCTTGGAAAGAGCACCCTACTGAAGCCCACGTATCTGCCTTGTCCCCGTAACCCAGTAACCCCCACGTAACATTTTTTTGGACACTAAGGGCAATTTATCATGGCCAATCCTCCTAACCCGCACATCTTTGGACTGTGGGAGGAAACCGGAGCACCCGGAGGCAACCCACGCAGACATAGAGAATGTGAAAACCACACAGACAGTGACCTAGCCAGGAATCGAACCTGGGACCCTGGAGCTGTGAAGCAACTGTGCTAACCACTATGCTACCGTGCTGTCCCTATGATTGATCTCGTCCGTACTGAAATAGAGAAAATGTCTGTCTTGATAGGCTTCTTTTTTCGTTATTTCTTTCATGGAGATGCGGGTGTGGTTGGCATAGCTGGCATTTGTTGCCCATCCCTAACTACTCATGAACTGAGTGGCTTGCTCAGACATTTGCAAGGGCAGTTTAGAGTCCGTCACATTGCTGTGGATCTGGAGTCACAGGTAGGCCAGACCGGGTAAGGATGGCAGATTTCCTTCCCTGTAGGACAATAATGAGCCACATGGGCCCTAGCTACAATACAGACTCTTTTTTTTTTTATTCCCGATTTATAAATTAATTGATTTTAAATTCTCCCTAATGCCGTGGTGGGATTTGAATTTGTGCCTCTGGAGTATTAGCCTAGGCCTCTGGATTACTAGACAAAGTATTACCACTGCAACCACCACCATGTGTTTTAACTCCCAAGTGGACTACATGAGCCTAGAATTGAGCATGAGGTAGAGTAGAGTGCAGGACAATGTTGCAGGTTTGTGACCCGTTGTAATTTAGCTGGTTCTCTTGGCCTCTGACTTCTAGTGTACACTCAAATCGGATTGGCGCCTGTCAGATTGTGTGCAAGTCTAAACCATTTGCTTTCATATATTCCCTGCAGGGTGACCCGGGGATCGGAGTCCCAGGACCAGTCGGACCTCCTGGACTACCTGGGCCACCAGCTACAATCACCAAGATGGACAAACTAGTAAGTTAATCCTGCCAAACGGTTCAAGTGAAGGGAAGGCGGAATAAGCATTGCATTTGTATAGCACCCTTCATGACCCAAAATACTTTACAGCCAATGAAGTGCCTTTTGAAGTCTGATTACTCTTTCACATCAACTGCAATGTGATCATGTGCAAGATAATCTGCTTTTCAGGATGTTGATGCGAGGTACGTATTGGCTGGAGTATTCTGTTGATCTTCAAAATACTGCCGTGGGGTATTTTATGCCCACCCAAGAGGATGGATGGGCCCCTCGATTTAACAAAAAAACTCGGCACCTGCAACAATGCAATTCTCCCTCAGTGCTGACTGACAGTGTCAATGTAGATTATCGGCTCAATTATCCAGAGAGGCATTTGAACCTGTAACCTTCTGATTTCAATGAGTGTTACCCATTGGCCACAGCTGTCGAACACAGCCAGCTCCAAAAGCCTGCTCTCCTAAACATGACTGTTAAAACCAGTGGTCCTCCTGGGGTGGTATATTCCAGAAGACCCAGCTGGTGAAAGAAGATACTAGAGCCAATCCTTACACAATATAACGTTTAATAATAATCTTTATTATTGTCACAAGTAGGCTTACATTAACACTGCAATGAAGTTACTGGGAAAATCCCCTAGTCGCCACATTCTGGCAGCTGTTCGGGTACACAGAGGGAGAATTCAGAATGTCCAATTCACCTAACAAGCACGTCTTTTGGGACTTGTGGGAGGAAAGCGGAGCACCCGGAGGAAACCCAGGCAGACACAGGGAGAACGTGCAGACTCCACACAGACAGTGACCCAAGCAGGAATCGAACCCGGGACTCTTGGCGCTGTGAAGCAATAGTGCTAACCACTGTGCTACAGTGCCGCCCATTTATTTGCAGAGTAAAACATTACAAGCGTGTTCCCCTTAACTCAACTTCACCCCAGTTTCAGTGAGCATCTCTTTATGCATGCTCAAGTGAAACCCCCATTAATGCCCTCCACCTGTATATAATAATCATTCCAGTTGATATACAATTAACATAAATGATTTTCCATTCTGAGGCGCAGCCAAGCCAGTTTTTTTATGTTGTTACTGTCATGATATTCAGGTAAACATCATGGTGCAAACATACATACATACTGATGGACAGATCAACAGACCAATCAATATACACACAACACCACAGCCAATCACAAGCAAGAGCAGACACACTATAAAACGGGGAACACGACACTTCCCACTCATTCCAGCAGGAGACAGCTCAGGGCACAGAGCTCACAGCAAGCCACTCAGACATCACCATATGCTGAGTGCTTCTCCAAGATAGTGTTCGGCATAGGTCCACAGATTCAAGGGTAATGAACGAACCACAGTAACCAGTTTACCACTGTAAATATTGTTAGTAATAAAACTGAGTTGTACCATCCGCAACCGTGTTGGTTCGTCTATGTAGCAGAGCACCCAACACGACAGTTACGTTCCACAGTGACTGTAGACCCATCCATTAAGATCATTTCTAGTTACTGATGATTTTGCGATCCTCTCCAGCCATTTTCAGATGCCCTAACAGGAATCGGCGAAGGTTTCAGACCAATAGGAATTGATAGCTTGGCTTTGTGTTGTTTATTAATGAGTGTGTTTGAGTGCGGTGCGCTGACGTTTCCTTTCGTCCTCCTTTCTCCCAGAAGGCTGACGGTCATGGACCCCCACCTCTGCCTGCCCACTTGCGCATTCCCATAGCTCAGCTGCACCCAGTCCATTATATCCGGCTTCCATTTTCTCCTCTGCTTTCCCTCCTACATTTTCCCTCAATCTTCCTCTGCAGTAATTGTCTATTCTCTGCTCCAATGATGTGACTGGAGTATTGTATCTCGCTCTCTTTGATGTTCTGCACTAATTTCCTCTGATCCCCAGTCATTTCCACCACTTGCTCATTAGTCTCTCTGTCTATGTGGAAAAGCCTCAAATATATTCAGCTGAACAATAATCTCTTCGTTTGTTGCCCGTGTCCCAGAGGTTTTTGAAGCCTCAGCATTCTTTCATTTAATCCATTCATGGGATGTGGGTAAAGCTGGCTAGGCCAGTACTTATCAACTATCCCGAATTGCCCTTGAGTAGTTGCTTGTGAGCTCCCTTCTTGAACTTCTGCAGTCCATGTGGTGTAGATACATCCACAGTGCTGTTAGGGAGGGAGTTCCACGTTTTCCCCAAGATTCAGGTGCAGCTTCTTTTAAATTAATATAGAATCCCTACAGTACAGAAGGAGGCCATTTGGCCTATCAAGTTAGCACCGGCCTTCAGAGAGCACCCTACCTAGGCCCACTCCCCTGTCCTATCCCTGTATCCCCGCCTAACCTGCACATCTTTGGACTGTGGGAGGAAACTGGAATGCCCGGAGGAAACCCATGCACACACGGGGAGAAAGTGCAAACTCCACACAGACAGTACCCCAAGGCCGGAATTGAACCTGGGTCCCTGGCGCTGAGAGACAGCAGTGATAACCACTGTGCCACCGCGCTGCCCTGTCCTCTGACCTGACAAAGCTGCTCCTTGCTACTCAGTTCGACTGGTGTTTGCAAGCACTCTATCAGGGAGTCATAAGAGATCTGTCCCATGGCACTCTGATTTATTGAGTTTTTGCACAACAATTTACACGTGGAAGTGGTTTTTAGGAGCAAAGGAAATGTGAAAGCAAGACAGGTCCCACAAATATGACCCCTTTGTCCTTCTAACTCCCTCCTGATTATAATAATAACCTTTATTATTGTCACAAGTAGGCTTACATGAACACTGCAGTGAAGCTATTGTGAAAATTCCCTAGTCGTCATACTCTACAGAATTTGCCAAGCATTTGTGTACATTCACTCAGTGAGGTAAACAGTCAATGTGTAACGGCAATTAATTCACAAGCCCTCCTGTAAGCTGCCCTAACAGATTCCCTTTGTCACTCGCAGATTCAGCTCTACTAAGTCACCCTCCCAAATATCCACTTGCCCTTTGATGAGCATAAAACTTCGAGATGGAGTATATGCCAAGCAAGAATGTGTCTTTTCACCACCTTTTTTTCTTCCCCAGACCTTTCTCGATATGGAAGGTTCAGGATATGACGGCAACCTAGAAAACATTCGGGTAAGTGCCTCTTTCCAGGAGGTTTACACGATTAGACTCCAAGGTCAAAATGGCAGTTTGGGATTGTGCTTTGCGGGTCTTAAGAGGTGACAGTCTCAGATGCCGAGCAGAATGGCTTTGACTGAGATCCATTTGCATGCAAATGAACTTGAAGAAGCAGGAATGAAGTTCCTTGGGCTGGATCCTCCGCACCCCGACCCCAAAATCGCGTTTGGCGACGGGGCAGAGAATCCAGCTTCCCGCATGAAATCGGGACAGGTGCCGGTTCGGCGATTCTCCGCCCCCGAAAAGTGGTGTACTCGGAGAGTACGCCGTGCAGATTATCCACCATCGGAGGTCATTGCCAGATGCCCGCCCCGCTATTCTGCGCCCCCGGCCAGCCGAATTCCCGATGGGAATTTCTAATGTGGTCCCAGCCGTTTGGGAAACTCGTGAGGCGACTGCAGACTCAGTCCGCGGCCACCACAGTCAAGGATGGGCTGATCGGAGGACAGGGGGAGCCTAATTCGGGATTGGGGTAATATTGAGCAGGCGGTCCGGGTGAGCGGCCGATCGGGGGCACTATTTTGGTGGTCCAGTTCCGCGGTCCGAGTCCGCCATGGAGCACGGCGTGGCCGCTGGAGGCCACCGCAGTGTGCGTACGAGACCTCTGACCCGGAAGTGCAGGGGGCCGTATTTGCAGCTGGAGCTGCGAGCTTCACGACGGCTCCCTGCGAGCCCCCTGCAGGGCTGTGAATCTGTGGTCTTTTGGCACCAGTTTGTCTGGAGTAAAAGACCACAGTTTTCACAATAGCATGGGGACACAGTCCCTGAAACGGAGAATCCAGCTCCTTGTGTCTCAGGCAGGTAATAATAATTTATTAGTGTCACAAGTAGGCTTACGTTAACACTGCAATGAAGTTACTGTGAAAATCACCTAGCTACCACACTCCGGCACCTGTTCAGGTACACTGAGGGAGAATTCATAATGTCCAATTCACCTAACCAGCACGTCTTTTGGGACTTGTGGGAGCAAACCGGAGCACCCGGAGGAAACCCACACAGACATGGGGAGAACGTGCAGACTTCACACAGACAGTGACGCAAGCTGGGAATCGAGCCAGAGACCTTGGTGCTGTGAAGCAGCAGTGCTAACCACTGTGCTACCGTACCGGCCATAGTCTCCCACAATACCTAAAAGGGGTAATAGTAACAGAAAACAATGCTAGGAGCTGGCTGCTGAGAAAGAGAATTTGCGTTTGTCTAGCAACACTTTGCTGGAATTTCCCAGCCCCTGAAGGTGAAGCACTGCCAACTTTGCTGCTCAACGTATTCCCGCCTCCGTGCACTTGTCTGCGAGGCGGAGGCTCCCAGTGGCAAAGGCTACCTGTTCATCCATTCATCGGTCCATGGACGTTAACCAATTAAAGTTGATAAGTCCTTAATTCTCGGCCATTTCCTGATAGGAAAGCCAGGAACGCCCGGGTCCCCTGCGTGTCAAGCGTTCGGGAGTGCGTTGTAGACAGGAGGACAGGGCACTATTACCTGATCTTGCAGAGTTGTGTCTAAAGAAGTAGAAAGGTTGTATGAAGCAGATGTAAAGGCATTTCCCCTGCACTCTGATCCCTGAGATGGCACTAGCTGTTATTTATAGGAGGCTGTTTGGACCTTCAGGTGAGTGCCATCTGTCCCTCGATTGGTGCTCCATTTTGGCCCCTCGCAATAGCCGTCCCACATGTGCGCCTCGCTCGTCAATTGGCTGCATCCGGTAAAATTAAGCCAGCGGACGGTACCAAAATAGTCAAGCTTGGGAACCCGGGAAAGTTCCTGAGGTTGGGTTCCCGATGGGAAAATCCAGTCCTTTGTGTCCTCCACAATTCCCCCAAAACAGCTGAAAGTGCGGAGGCTGAATGCTGCCCATTGGTGCAGAGAAAGCTCCCACAGATAGCCATGATATAAATGACCCGCAAGTACATTTTGTAGTTGGGCAAATCCCACTGGTTAGAGAATCCAGGAGAGTGGGTTACTTCACTAGACTTTTATATTCAAAATGCAATGCTTTCTGTGTGGTCTTGAAACCCCTGGACCTTTTGAAGGGTTTTATCTAATCTGGACCTTTCCTCTCCCCTCCCCTCTTTAGCTCAGTGAACGACAGAGTGTGAAAATGGAAAGATTAATTCTATTTTATCCTTCAGGGACTGCCTGGGCCTCCTGGGCCACCCGGACTCCCTGGTCTTCCCGGTCGTCCTGGAGTGTTTGGTATGAACGGCACAGTGATCCCTGGACCACCTGGAGCAAATGGGATACCTGGTCTGCCCGGATTACTGGGACACCCGGTAAGTGAAATGTTAACGACAACTAATCTGCAGCACTTTCCGTGTTAATTCAACTAACCAGCATTCGGATTTATGAGTCTCACTTTATCCCAGCTTATTTTAACAGAGGGCATTAAAAACATTTTGGGATGCAAGCTGAAAATATCAGTATTATGACCCCAGACCAGACCCCCAACAGTTGCTAGGATACTGGCAAAAACCCAATATTTTAATTTAATTTTGTAAGACTCCAGGAGTGATTCCAAGCACAAATAATGATACGATATATTAAAACAACCTTTGTTACTAACACAGCATTAAAATATCTTTCATAATACACAAGAAAATTGTTTAAAATTACCCCTTAAAGAACGCTTAACAATGACAATGCAATACTACATCCTAACTGCTATTTTTTATCTCCATTCAAGCAAAACACATCTCAGGTCACAATCCCCTTTAAATGCAGTTAGCAGACTCCGGGATACTGCTATAAAGAGATGTCTTGGATAAACCACTTTTAGAGAAAGATCCTTCAGGAAACAGCTTGCAGAGTCTTGCCTTTTCAGAAACCTCTGTTCTGTTTACAGGCAAAAAAGCTTTTTGATCTAAACTGCTGGGAGAAAAGAAGCTAGTCTGTTCACAGACAGATCCAAAACTGAACTGAACCTCCAGAAACTGATTCAGCCTCTGGCTCCTCCCATTACTTATATCATCTTACTAAGCTGAACACACTGGGCACGATCGAATGACCTCATCGCACCCAACTTGGTGACTAGACAAGGTCATTGAATCTCACGAGAGGCCTCTCGCGGGATTTGCAATGCACAGAACGCCTCATGAGGTCTGACAAGATCTTGCAAAACATTGTGATCTGGATCTTGCCCTCACTGGGCGAGATTCAGATTAACATATTCCAACAAGCCACTAGGCTCATTAAAAATGTTTATTCCTGATTATCCCGAGATCCGGTATAGAACGCATGCACCAGGGAGACCTCGCTATGGTGCCTTTAGGTGTAGCAGCACCTTGGCGGGGGTCTCCCAAGTAACAGAGCCCCCGGAAGGTTGGGCTCTGGGGCGGTGGTACCATGGCAATCACGCAGGCACCCGGGCACTTTGGCACTGAAAGCCTGGCACCCTGGCAGTGCAATACAGGCACTTGCCAAGCTGGCAGGGGCACTGCCAGGATACCAGGCTGGTGGTGCCAGGTTGCCCCTTCCAGGGATCGGGCCATGGGGTGCAATGTCCTTGAGAGGTGGGGGGAGGGGGGGGGGGGGCTCGAGGAACCCCAAGAGGTATTTTGGGGGTTGGGTCTGGAGGCCGGGGTGAGGTGGTCAAGAAATTGGGGCGCCATTTTTAAATGTCTCTCCTGCACAGCTCGTCAGTACAGGAAGTGAGGTAAATGTGGTCTCAGCGGGGCCCCCCCCAAAAACAATCACCGAGGCCCCCAAAAAAACAAAGCCCTGTTTAAGAGGTTGTTCTCGGCATTGTAGGCGTCACGAAAGACCCCGCTATTCGTGCCCAAAATGGGACTCTGGGGTTGTTTGTGTTAATTCGAGCCCAGTGTCTCTAATTATCTACTCCCTAGGGAACCTGCTGAATATAAACAAAAGTCCATGTAGTAAACACCAAGGGGGAGTCTGAAGAGTTCATAAGAAAGACATTTATTTTGCATAACAGCAGTGTTTACACAGGACCCAGTTACACATCTCAGGGTCCTCACTCCTTTGTAACAGCTGACCTGTTATACTAGTGCTGGTTAACTCACAACCCAATCAGCACTTAGGGAACAATCATCCCCTGCTGAATGAGTGCCTTGCAGGGCTATAACAGTCCATTAGCCCAAACCTTTATGATGCTTTAATTGCACCTCTGTCTCCAAAAGGCCTAGGATTTTTAAAACACTACTGCTGCAGTCACACACACAGTAACCCAGGCTTTTAACCCTCACTGCACCAAATACCGAAAATACTATATGTCTAAAATTCCTACATTCATCACATCAGTGGAACCAAACGATTAGCACCTTAAATGTAGCAGAATTGTCCCAAGGTGCTTCACAGGAGTGTTAGCAAATTAAATTTGCCAACTGATCCACATGAGATGTTAGAACAGTATCAGCCCATGAGGTAAGTTTAAAAGTGCATCTTAAAGAGGGGGCCGAGATTGAGAGGTGAAGAGATATAGGGAAAGAATCCCAGAGCTTGGGGCTCAGGCAGCTGAAGGCCCGGCTGTCGATGGGGCAGAGGCAATGGGAGATGCTGAACAGGCCACAATTGGTGGGCCGCAGAAATCTTGGAGGGATGTGGAGCTGGAGGAGGTTAGAGAGATGTATAGAGGTGCAAAGAGGCCCTGGAGGGATTTGAAACCAGGGATGAAAATTTTAAATCGATGGTGTTGAGGAACTGTGAGCTGAATCTCCCCCTAGGTGCAAGTTAGGACTGGAACGGGTGGAATTTTGGATGAGCCGATATTTTTGGAGGTTAGTAGATGAAAGGTTGGCCAGACGAACAGCACAAAAAAACAGTGGTCAACCCCTACACCCACACTGGGTGGCACTGTGGTTAGCATTACTGCCTCACAGCACCAGGGATCCAGGTTTGATTCTGACCTCGGGTGACTGTGTGCCGTTTGCACTTTCTCCTTGTGTCTGTGTGGGATTCCTTAGGTTTCTCCACTTTCCTGCCATAGTCCAAAGTTGTGGAGGTTCGGTGGATTGGCCATGCTAAATTGTCCCTTAGTATCCAAAAGGGTAGGTTGGTTACGGGGGTAGGGGAGTGGGGCTGGAGATTGGAACTAGGTGGGTGCTCTTTCGAAGGGTTGGTGCAGACTTGATGGGCCGAATGGCCTCCTTCTGCAGTGTAGGGATTCTATGATAACTACCTTTGAAAGAAGCAAGCGCTATTATTAAACCATCAGCTCAATATCTGATTTAAAGTATCATCGAATCTCAGACTTTCCTCATTCTGACCGCTCTCTCGGAATTTTCTTACCTATGACGTGCAGAGGATTTGCCTTTTCTGCTTTGATATAAACCGCTTTTTACAATCCCAGCACCATGTATCATTTTGACATTTGTCTCCTTCACTCCAACATCAGCAAGCAGGCCCCTCTTCCACTCCAACCCTGATGTTCATTTAAATTACGGCATTGATTTATTTATTTTTCTAATGCCTGACTGGGTTGCCATAGTGATCCTTTTTTCTTTTCTCCCTTCCTTTCAGGGGCCTAGTGGGCCACCTGGACAAGATGGCCGACCAGGAGTGCCAGGGGAGAAAGGAATGCAGGTATGTCACCTAGGTTTGACAGTGACATGAAGTCTTGTTCGGATTTGCTCCTGTTCTGTCCATTGATGAAGCGTGACTTGTATTTTCAGGGCGAGTCTGGTGATCTGGGTCTCCCGGGAGCGCAGGGGCCTAAGGTAAGACCTCATTACTACTAGGCCATGGTTCATGACCCTGGGTGTTCAGTGGATGGCTGGAGGCTGGAGGTTTGGGAAACAGAAGGTCTAGATTTTCTGCCCCTACAGTGTTTTTTTTCCTTTATTCATTCATAAATTGTGGGCGTCGCCCATACCTAATTGCCATTGAATCGAGTGTCTTGCTCGGCCATTTCAGAGGGCAGTTAAGAGTCGACCACATTACAATGGGTCTGGAGTCACACCTAGGCCAGACCAGGGGCACGATTCACCGATTGCGGGACTAAGTGTCCGCGCCGTCATGAATGCCGCCGCGTTTCATGCCGGCGCGAAACAGGCGTGGGCAGTAGGGATTCTGGCCCCCACAGAGGGCCAGCAGGGCACTGGAGCGGTTCACGCTGCTCCAGTCTTACATCCTGGCGCGGACTGGGGGCGGCGCCAACCCGCACATGCGCAATGGCGAAGAGCCAACCGACACATACGCGGTAGACTCACGGAACGCTCCGGCCCCGATGCAACATGGCACGGGGGTTCTGGGGCCGGAAGCGCATCAAAGTAGGGCCGGGGGGGAGAGGCCGGCACGCCGATCGGTGGGCCCCGATCATGGGCCAGACCTCATCGGAGGCCCCCCCCCCCGGTTAAGGAGCGCTTTTCCCCGCCCCACAGGCCGCACCCCGACCCTTCGTGCAGAGTGCCCGCCGGCAGCGACCAGGTGTGAACGGCGCCGGTGGACTCTGCCCTTTCCGTGCGGTTGCTCGGCCCATCCGGGCCAGAGAATCGGCGGCCCAGCCGCGGACAGCGGCCCGCGACCGGCGCCGCACCAAACGTGCCGGCGCAAATGCCGACGATTCTCCGCATCTTGGAGAATCGCGCGCAGGCATTGGGACAGCAATTCTCCGGCCCGGCACAGTGCTGGGAGAATCGCGCCCCAGGTATGGATGGCAAATTTCCTTCCCTAAAGGGGATTAGCGTACCCGATGGGTTTTTATGACAATCGACGGTAGTTGTCAAGGTCACCATGACTGAGGCTACCGCTCAATTCCTGATTTTATAAACTGAATTTAAATTCCACCAGCTGCCGTGGTGGGATTTGAACCCATGTCCCCAGGTCTGGATTGCGAGTTCAATGACATTACCACTGTTTCCAAAGCTGGGCAACCATCTCATGATAGAAAAAGCATTGGGCTTAGCTGTCAGTGAGGGAAGAAGTCTGTTAACTTTCTCATTAATCGAATTACACAGCATATATAGCACAGAAACAGGCCCTCGGCACAACAGCTCCACACGAGCCTCCTCCCGTCTCTCACAATCATAGCATATCAGCGTATCCTTCTATTCTTTTCTCCCTGATTTGTTTATCCACAAATGCATCCATACTGGTTGCCTCAACCATGGTCTGTGGGAGCGAGTTCTGCATTCTCCTCGCTCTCTGAGTAAAGAAGTTTCTCGTGAATTACCTATTGGATTTATTCAGGGAAGGGGTAGCGCAGTGGTGCTGTCACTGGACTGGTAATCCAGAGACCCAGGGTAATCCTCGACTCCCACCATGGCAGATGGTGGAACTTAAACTCAACTAAAACATCTGGAATTAGAAGTCTAATGGTGGCCATGAAGCCATTGTCGATTGTCGTAAAAAAAAATCTGGTTCACTAATGTCCCTTTTGGGAAGGAAATCTGCCGTCCTTACCCGGTCTGGCCTACATGCGACTCCAGACCCACAGCAATATGGTTGACTCTTAACTGCCCCTCTGCAATGTTGTATCAAACCGCTGCAAAGAAACCACAAAGGAATGAAACCGGCCGGAACCCAGCATCGACCTAGGCACCGGAAACAACAACGGCAAACAGTACTACACTGGAGTGTCAGCCTAGGTTTTGTGCTAGAAGTTGGGATCTGTATGTAGCACCTCCGGACTATTGAGGCGAGGCTGTTACCAATGAGCCCCAAGGGGAAGTTAAACAAATAAAGATAACTATGTGAAGAAGGTAATGCGGTATGAAAATGGAATGGTAGGATTTTATCATTGCTACAAATCTTCACCCCGGTTGGTGTCTTGCTAAGGTGTGACTCTGATAATTGACCAATCACATGCTGCAGTTGACCTATTTTCCTCCCATGCTTACTTCTCTCTCTTCCATTCAGAGCTCATTCTGTTCTCTTGTTCCTTAGTTATTGACGTTTTCGAGCACTGCTCCCCCATTTGGATCCTTGTATGTATCGGAGTGGATAATTGTCTGTGTTGCATGCTGGACTAACCCAGAATCTTGGGGATGTTGAATTGGCCGGCTGCTGAAGCAGAGTTGATATAGTCTGTCGCTGGGGCAAAGGAAGTTGCCACTCATGAGAAAATTTCCATTCACTCATCATATGGAGATCTCAGCAAATCATAGCCCACACTTCTGTCACTCGAAGATGAAGAAGGGTCCAATCCACAGTGTCCAAGGTTTTTGTAGTGGGACCTGCTTCCTTCATTCACTTACCATTATCGTCGCCGGAGAGAGGGTTTGAGAGGGTTTTAACTTCAATTTCAGATTAAATATGGGGTCTCTACAAAGAAATTGCTGATTATGGGTTACAGATAATTTCACTTGAGTTACATCTGTTGAACCCTACAACCAGATGTTATTCCTTTGCCACCTCAAGGGACAAGTGTACCAAGGAATGGGAAGCATCACCAGCTCCAAGTCCTTGTATTTGAATTTCTCTGACCCATCGATGGAACATCAAATGTACTCGGATGTCATAAGATTGATATGCCTGGTGTGTGCCTACAGTCATGGATGACATTAACACATTGACTATCAGACAGGAGAACGTGGCTGATCTTGGAATTCAACTCCATTTCCCTACCTGCGCCCCATATCCCTCTATCTCTCTCTCTCACTCCTGCTTACGCTCACTCTGCCTTTCTCTCACCTTCATTCACTCTCACCCTCTCTCTCTTTCCCTCACTCTTTCTCTTTCTTTATCTCTCTATCTTTCTCACTCGCTTACACTCACTCTCTTCTTCGCTCTATCTCTCTCCCACTCTCACCCTCTCTCTCTATCTCTCTCACTCTCACTTCACACTCTTTCTTTATCTCTCTATATCTCTCACTCACTCCCACTTCCTCTCTCTATCTCACCCTTTCTATCTCACTCTCTCCTTCTCGTTCTCTCTCTTTCTATATCTGTCACTCTTGCTCACACTCTCACTCTTTTTCGCGATCTCTCATTTTCTTTCCCTCTCTCTCGTTCTACCACTCTCTTTCTCTCCTCCATATGTACTGCAATAAGTAGTTGCATGCTCTGCTGTTCTAACCAGGGACAGATTGTGTTTGCCTTTGCAGTGTTCTGTTCCATGAAGTGTGCTGAATGTTTTTAAGCCAGTTGCATATCAGTGCTAAGGAGAAATTTATGCCTAATTTGTGATCCTTTTCGCCCTCCTTCTCTTCAGAATAATGTTACAGGATCTTTTACATTCACCTGAGAGGCCAGACAGGGCATCCGTTTAAAAACACATCCGGAAGAGAGCACTTTTGACAGTGTAGCACTCCCTCAGCCTGGATTGTTATGCTGGAGGATGTAGACAAGTTGATGGAGTGGGCAGAAAAGTGGCAGACGAAGTTCAATGCAGAGAAATGTGAAGTGATTAATTTTGGTTGGAAAAACATGGGAAGACAATATTAAATAAAGGGTATGATTCTAAAGGGCGGTAAGGAGCATGAGCAGAGGGACCTGCGTATATGTGCATAAAGCATTAAAGGTGACAGGACAGGTTGAGTAGGTGATAAAGAAAACAGTATGCTTGGCTTTATTAATAGGGATAAAGAGTACTAGCATAGCCAAGCTATTGATGCCCACATCCCAAGAATGAACTAAAGAAAAAAACAAGAACAAGGAAGTGATGTTGAACTAGTACAAGATACTAATTCGGCCTCAACGGAGGAACACTGCGTCTAGTTCCGGGCGCCACACTATAGGAAGGGTGTGAAGTCATTGGAGAGAGTGTGGATGAGGTTTACAAGGATGGTTCCAGTGTTGAGAAACTTCAGTTATGAGGATCGATTGGGGAGGTTGGGACTGTTCTCATTGGAGAGAAGAAGGCGAAGAGATTTGAAAGAGAGAAGGGGTCTGTGCAGAGTAGATAAGGAGAAACTGTTCCCTCTCGTGAACAGATCTAGAACAAATTCTAACGGGACTAAACAGGGTAGTTGCAGGGAAGATGTTACCAATGGTGGGTGTGTCCAGAACCAGGGGTCACAGCCTGAGGATTCAGGGTAAACCATTTTGGACAGGGATAAGGAGACATTTCTTCACCCAAAGAGTGGTGAGCCTGTGGAATTCATTACCACAGGAAGTAGTTGATGCTAAAACTTTGAATATATTCAAGAGGCGGCTGGATATAGCACTTGGGGAGAATGGGATCAAAGGCTATGGGGAGAAAGCAGGATTAGGTTATTGAGTTGGATGATCGGCCACGATCGTGATGAATGGCGGAGCAGGCTCGAAGGGCCAAAAGGCCGCCTCCTGCTCCTATCTTCCGTGTATCTATGTAAGAGGTCACAGATTTAAAATAATTTGTAAAAGAAGCAGAAGCGACAAAAGAAAAATGCTTCTCACACAGCGCGTGGTGGAGGCAGGTTCAATTGAGGCACTCGGGAATTGGATTATTCTCTGAAAAAGAAGAACGTGTGGGGTTAGGGGAGAAGGCGGGAGAATGGCACCAGGGAAATTGCTAATCTGGAGAGCCCTTAGAGACATGATGGGCTGAACAGCCTCTTTCTGTAACTGTAACAATTTTTAGAAGGGGTGGACCTTGAGCCTGTGAGCTTCTGATTCCAAAGTGAGAGCGCTGCCCACTAAGTCACCTTTGATATGGTTTTAAAGAAGTAGAAAAATTAACCCAAATTTTAAGAGATTTTTTTTTTTTAAATCAAGAAGGTTGTACTGGTTCTGATCGAACATTATTTCACCCTCACACTTATTCATTTTGTATCTTCTCACCTTCTGTTTGCAGGCTTCCCCAGGACAGGATGGGCCTCCAGGTCAACCTGGCTTGGCTGGCTTGCCAGGACCAATAGGACCCCGAGGACCTCCAGGTCCTCCTGGACCACCATCATTGAGTCTCCGAGCTGGCTTCGTAAGTTCTTGTAACCCATGTTTTGCTAGAGTTGTTCTCTACCTGCAAAGACTGCATGGCCAACCTATGCCATTTCATGATTAAAAATTGTCGCCAGGGTCATTGGGATTTGATGGCGGGCGAAAAAAATAATCAAGACCTTTTACAAATTCGTTCTCAGGATGGGAGCTTTACTGGCAGGACCAGTTTTAATCGCACATCGCTGGTTATCCTACATGAGGCAGTAGCGAACTACCTTCTTCACCTGTTGTAATCTATGGGGTAAAGTATTCCCATAGTGCAATTGCAACAACTCAAAAATGGCATCACCACCCAGGATAAAGCAGCTCCTCTTGATTGGTACCCCGTCCGCCACCTTCAACATTCGCTCCCTCTACTACCGCAAACAGTGACAGCCATGTGTATCGTCTACAAGATGCACTGCAGCAACTCACCAGGGCTCCTTAGGCAGCACCTTCCAAATATACAACCTCTACCACCTAGAAGGACAAGGGCAGCAAATGCATGTGAACACCACCACCTGCAAGTTCCTCCCCCATCCTGACTTGGAACTATATCACCGTTCCTTCACTGTCACTGGGGCAAAATCCTGGAACTCCCTCCCTAACAGCACTGTGGGTGTACCTACACCTCATGGACTGCAGCCATTCAAGAAGGCAGCTCACCACCACTTTTCAAAGGGCAATTTGGGATGGGCAGTAAATGCTGGCCTAGCCAACGACGCCCCCATCATGTGAAAGAATAAAACAATGAGGTTGGGAGTGCCAGGAATTTTGACCCAGTGAGAATGGGGGAATAGTGTCAAGTCAGGATGGAGGGTAATGTAGGGGTGGTGATGTTCCCATCGCCCTGCATTCCTTGCACTTCAAACTATCTTGGCTGTGCCTTCAAGGTCCTGAATGTAATCAACGTTATCCTATGAGGAATAATTGGGCAGACTGTGCCTGTATCCATTGGAGTTTAGACCAATAAGAGATGATCTTATTGAAAGATGTAAAATCCTGAGGGGACGGGACAGGGTGAATGCTGGAAGGATGTTTCCAGAGAGCTGGGGAGACTGGGTAAGTGAATATTTTTAAGGCAGAATGTGGTGAACGTATTGGACTAACCATTCACCACTGTATATAGAAAAAAAACATAGAAAAATACAGCACAGAACAGGCCCTTCGGCCCACGATGTTGTGCCGAACCTTTGTCCTAGATTAATCATAGATTATCATTGAATTTACAGTGCAGAAGGAGGCCATTCGGCCCATTGGGTCTGTACCGGCTCTTGGAAAGAGCACCCTACCCAAAGTCAACACCTCCACCCAACACTAAGGGCAATTTATCATGGCCAATCCACCTAACCTGCACATCTTTGGACTGTGTATTACACTGTATCACGCTGTTGCCCATGTGGGCTCCACCTATGGACCATTGTACTGTACTACACGGAATGTATCATGTTGATGCCCTTGTGGGCTCCGCCCCTGGCTCCACCCCCTTGAGGGGAGGTATATAGAGCAGCTGCCCTGTAGGCGGCTCTCACTGGCAGAGCAGTCGCAGGTAGGCACTGTTCTAGTCGATTAAAGCCACTGTTCACTTCAACTCTGTCTCGCGTGAATTGATGGTCGCATCACAGAATAAGATAGATTCTTGACTGACAAGGGAGACAAATGTTATTGGGGGGCGGGGGGAAAGACGGGCAGGAAAGTGAGTTTCAGCTCACAATCAGATCAGCGATGATCCAATTGAGTGACGAAGCAGACTCAAAGGGCTGAATGGCCTACTCTTCCCAATTTGTGTGGTTAAATGGAAAACTAAACATAAGAACTGTGAGCAGGAGTAGGCCATCTGGCCCCTCAAGCCTGCTGCGCCATTCAGTAAAATCATGGCTGATCTTTTTGTGGACTCCGCTCCATTTACCCGCCCACTCACCATAACCCTTAATTTCTTTACTGTTCAAAAATCTATCTATCTTTGCCTTAAGAACATTCAACGATGTAGCATCAACTGTTTCATTGGGCAGGGAATTCCACAGATTCACAACTCTTTGGGTGAAGAAGTTCCTCATCAACTCAGTCCAAAATCTGCTCCCCCTTATTTTGAGGCTATGCCCCCTAGTTCTAGTTTCACCCGCCAGTGGAAACAACCTCCCTGCTTCTATCTTAACTATTCCCTTAATAATTTCATATGTTTCTATAAGATCCCCCCAATCATTCCTCTAAGTTCCAATGTGTATAGTCCCAATCTACTCAGTCTCTCCTCATAACCCAATCCTCTCAACTCCGGAATCAACCTAGTGAATGTCCTCTGCACACCCTCCAGTGCCAGCACATCCTTTCTCAAGTAAGGAGACCAGATCTGTACACAGTACGTCAGGTGTGGCCTCATCAGCACCCTATGCAGCTGCAAAATAACATCTGTTTTTTTTAAACTCCATCCTATTAGCAATGAAGGACAAAATTCCATTTGCCTTCTTAATTACCTGCTGCACCTACAAACCAACTTTTTGCGATTCATGCACAAGGACACACAGGTCCCTCTGCACAGCAGCATGCTGCAATTATTTACCATTTAAATAATAGTCCATTGTATTCCTACCAAAATGGATGACCTCACACTTACAAACATTGTACTGCGACCTACGAGTATGGGGAAAAGGCTAGTCGGATGCTGGCACACCAGCTCCGTAAGAGGATGGCAGCGAGGGAAATAGGGGGAGTCAAAGATGGAAGGGGAGCCACGGTTCGGAGTGCGACGAAAATAAACGAGGTATTCAAGGCCTTTTATGAAGAGCTGTACAGATCCCAGCCCCCAGCGGGGGAAGAGGGGATGAGACGATTCCTAGATCAGCTGAGATTCCCGAGGGTGGAGGAGCAAGAGGTGGCTGGTTTGGGGGCACCAATTGGGTTGGAGGAGCTGAGCAATGGTTTGGGGAGCATGCGGGGGGGAAGGCCCCGGGACTGGACAGATTCCCGGTGGAGTTCTACAGGAAGTACGCAGACCTGTTGGCCCCGCTACTGGTGAGGACCTTTAATGAGGCAAGAGAGGAGGGGACCCTGCCCCCGACAATGTCGGAAGCGACAATTTCTTTGATCCTAAAGCGGGACAAGGACCCACTGCAATGTGGATCGTACAGGCCGATCTCGCTCCTCAATGTGGATGCAAAGTTGCTGGCAAAAGTGCTGGCCACGAGGATCGAGGACTGTGTCCCGGGGGTAATTCACGAGGACCAGACGGGATTTGTAAAGGGCAGGCAACTAAACACCAATGTGCGGCGGCTCTTAAACGTGATAATGATGCCATCGGAGGAGGGAGAGGTGGAGATAGTGGCAGCTATGGACGCGGAGAAGGCCTTTGACCGAGTAGAGTGGGAGTACCTCTCGGAGGTGCTGCGCAGGTTTGGGTACGGGGTAGGGTTTATCAATTGGGTTAAGCTCCTTTACAGAGCCCCGATGGCAAGTGTAGTGACGAACCGGCGGCGGTCGGAGTACTTTCGACTGTACCGAGGGACGAGGCAGGGGTGCCCGCTGTCCCCCCGTTATTCGCATTGGCGATCGAACCATTGGCCATGTCATTGAGGGAGTCTAATAAATGGAAGGGGGTGGTCCGAGGGGGAGAAGAGCATCGGCTGTCGCTATATGCGGATGACCTGTTGCTGTACGTGGCGGGTCCAATGGAGGGGATGGTGGAGGTCATGCAGACTCTAAGGGAGTTTGGGGAGTTTTCGGGCTATAAGCTCAATGTAGGGAAGAGTGAGCTCTTTGTATTACAGGCGGGGGACCAAGAAAGAGGGATAGGGGACCTACCGCTGAGGAGGGCGGAGGGGAGCTTTCGGTATCTGGGGATCCAGATAGCCAGGAGTTGGGGGACCCTACATAAACTGAATCTGACGAGGTTGGTGGAGCAAATGGAGGAGGATTTCAAAAGATGGGACATGTTACCGCTCTCGCTGGCGGGTAGAGTGCAGTCGGTCAAAATGGTGGTCCTTCCGAGGTTTCTGTTTGTGTTTCAGTGCCTACCCATCGTGATCACTAAGGCCTTTTTTAAGAGAGTAGGCAGGAGTATTATGGGGTTTGTGTGGGCGAATAAGACCCCGAGAGTAAGGAGAGGGTTCCTGGAACGCAGTAGGGACCGAGGAGGGTTGGCGCTGCCAAACCTGGGGAGCTACTACTGGGCAGCAAATGTGGCGATGATCCGCAAGTGGGTTATGGAGGGAGAGGGGGCGGCATGGAAGAGGATGGAGATGGCGTCCTGTAAAGGAACGAGCCTGGGGGCGTTGGTGACGGCACCGTTGCTGCTCTCGCCGACAAAGTATACCACGAGCCCGGTGGTGGCCGCAACGCTAAGGATCTGGGGCCAGTGGAGACGGCACCGGGGTGCAATGGGAGCATTGGTGTGGTTCCCGATCAGGCATTCTGGCCTTTGCGTCCCTAGTAGCCCGGCGAAGGATCTTGCTAATGTGGAAGGAGGCGAAGCCCCCCAGCCTGGAAACCTGGATAAATGATATGGCTGGGTTCATAAAGTTGGAGAGGATTAAGTTCGCCTTGAGAGGGTATGCACAGGGGTTCTACAGGCGGTGGCAACCGTTCCTAGACTATCTCGTGGAGCATTAGAGGAAGGTCGGTCAGCAGCAGCAGCAACCTTGAGGGGGGGGGGGGGGGGGGGGGGGACGTCCTGGGAGGGGGGACGTCCTGGGAGGGTGGATGAGCAAGAGATAACATGAAGGGTTGGGGAAACTGGCACGTACGGGTGAGGGCCAGTGTACAAAGCTGTGTGAATATATCATTTTGCCATGTATATATCTTGCTCTGCGCGATTTCTCGTTTTTTGTTGTTACGGGGGGGGGGGGGTTATTGTTTGTAAGGGAGAAAAATTGTGTTTAAAAAGCTTTAATAAATATATTTTTTTGAAAAACAAACATTGTACTGCATCTGCCAGACCCTCGCCCACTCACCTGAACTATCTATATCCCTCTGCAGACTCTACCCTCTGCACACTTTACTCTACCACCATTTTAGTGTCATCTGCGAACTATGGCACATTACAACTCCAAATCATCTATGTAAATTGTAAACTATTGCGGTCCCACTAGCCACAAATCGGCAACTAGAAAAACACCCATTTTTTCTAATTAAGGGGCAATTTAGCGTGACCAATCCTGCTACCTCGCGGCGCCGAGGTCCCAGGTTCGATCCCGGCTCTTGGTCACTGTCCATGTAGAGTTTGCACATTCTCCCCGTGTTTGCGTGCGTTTCGCCCCCACAACCCAAAGATGTGCAGGGTCGGTGGATTGGCCACGCTAAATTGCCCCTTAATTGGGAAAAATGAATCGGGTCCTCTAAATTCATTTATTTTTTTAAACGGGCTGGTGGCTCCCACCCCTGGACCCTTGATTCCTCCACTGATTTCCCCCCACCCCTCTACCCAGAACACCCCTGGCTCGCACATCCGTCTGCAGCGGGCCCCCCTCACTGTATCCCAGACCCGGTATCCTGGTCACCGGCTCACATTGTTACCTGGACCGGGCGCTGGTCCCTTACCCGTGGCACCCACCCATCGTCCGGCCGTGGACGTGTCCCCGGAGCTGTGTCCCATCCCATGGGTATTCGGATATTGGCTGCTGCGTGTGTGGTGTCGCCTCCCGCAGTGTTCAGGTACACTGTCCGGGCATCGCCGTCTGATTGGATTGCTGGGAAATGACTCCCACATGCTACATGGCCCGCCCACCCAGGGGAATCGACTTGGGTTGTGTGAAGTGCTCACTTAACCATGATTGCCAATTCCCCAGAGGCTATAGCCTTCAGCTGCACGTCCAGGGGCCTCAGCAGTCGGTGGGGATTATGGGTGGCCGTTGGGGCAGAAGGGCAGGGACAAGGGTTGGCCCTGGATCGGGTAAATGATCCAGGGTTTGACATTTCTTTTTTCAAATTCTCCTTTTTCACATTTTCTCCCAAATTTACACCCAACAATAAACAATAATCAGTAATGAATACAATGTTAATCCCCATATCAATAATCCAGGGGTTGACATGCTGGTGCCCCCCCCCCCCCCCCCCCCCCCCCCCCCCCCAGCGCCCGCCCACCCTTCCATGGCGGCCCAACCCTGCAGAGGGTCCTCCACTCTCAGCCGAGTGTCTGCCACCCTCAGCCGAGGGTCCCTCAGCCGAGGGTCCCCCACCCCCGCCGAGCACTAGGGCAGCAAGCCCAGCCCCCCCGGTCTCTTTGCCTGTGAGTAAAGATGGCTACTCACCACTTCGGCTCCACACAGAAGCCCTTCTGCCAGGTTCGCATTTTTGAAAAGGAGTACTAATCGACACCAGCGTGACGTGACTACTTGCTGGGGAGGCCGCTGAATGACGGGAGGCCATTGGATAAGGGGTGGCTCCCGTTAATTGTACGGAAATGGGGCTTAAGTGTTGATAATTGGTTTCTCGCCACATTACGGCAAAATCCCGATTTTGCCAATGGGAGCGGGCCGGTTGCATCGCAAACTGTTTGGTGCCTGGTGCGGATCTCGTTTTGGCCTCTCCCGCTATTCACCAGCTTCGTTTTATTTGAGCAAGATGTAACGAGGCCAGAAGATTGACCATGAATGCGCACAGAGTGGTCAGGGGGTGGGAGCACATCTCCGCACTTGAGGTTCTCTGTTGAGAGACTTAAAGATGTGGGTAGCCTTTCTGGTTGGTTGGCCAGAGGGTTGTGTGGGAACAACCGAGGTGAAATATAATATCAGATTGCTTAACTGGTAGGAGGAAGCTGTGGTGACTTTCTCTCAAAACCAGAAACCCATCCAGGGGTGGGGCAGTGAGGAGGAGGCGGGAAGAAAAAACATTCAAAGTCGGAGTTGGCATTGAAACAAAAGTGTTCTTGCTGGCAAAGGGGGTGAGGTGCATGATAATCTTTATTAGTGTTCAAGTAGGCTTACATTAGCACTGCAATGAATTTACTGTGAAAAGCCCCTAGTTGCCACATTCGGCTACGCAGAGGGAGAATTCAGAATGTCCAATTCACCTAACAGCATGTCTTTCAGGACTTGTGGGAGGAAACCGGAGCAACCAGAGGAGCATG
Source organism: Scyliorhinus torazame (assembly GCF_047496885.1). Lineage (NCBI taxonomy): Eukaryota > Metazoa > Chordata > Chondrichthyes > Carcharhiniformes > Scyliorhinidae > Scyliorhinus > Scyliorhinus torazame. Next base: position 193,015,656 of record NC_092708.1, read on the forward strand.
CAGACACGGGGAGAACGTGCAGACTCCGCACAGACAGTGACCCAAGCGGGAATGTTAACCCGGGTCTCTGGTGCTGTGAAGCAACAGTGCTAACCACTGTGCTACCGTGCCACCCATGGCAGAAGTTAGGTTTTCAGCCTTGTCTAGTTTGTGTGGATAGGACGCTCGAGTCCAGATTGAGTATGAAAGACTCTTATGGGCAGCACGGTGGCACAGTGGTTAGCGCTGCTGTCTCATGGCGCTGAAGACCCAGGTTCGATCCTGCCCCGGTGGACTTTGCACCTTCTCCCCGTGTTTGCGTGGGTTTCACCCCCATACCCCAAAGATGTGCAGGTTAGGTGGATTGGCCACGCTAAATTGCCCCTTAATTGGGAAAAAAATAATTGGGTACTCTAAATTTAAAAAAAAAAGACTCATTTGTAACGTACCTTCCACAACCTCAGGCTGGCTGAAAGTGCTTTAAAACTCTTGAAGTACAGTCAATGTTGTAACGTGCAAAACCCAGCTGCCAATTTGTGCACAGCAAGCTCCCACAAACAACGTAATCTTCACCAGGTTGTCTTTTTAGTAATGATTCGTTTATAGGATGTGGGTTGTTCTGGCTCGACCAAAATTTATTACCCATCTCTAATTGGCCTTGAGAAGGTGGTGGTGAGGCCACACGTGGAATGTTATGTGCAGTTTTGGTCTCCTTATCTGAGGAAGGATGTTCTAGCTATAGAGGGACTGCAGCAAACGTTACCAGATTGATTCCTGGGATGAGAGGACTGACTTATGAGGAGAAATTGAATCAGTTAGGATTGTATTCGCTGGAGTTCAGAAGAATGAGGGTGGATCTCCGAGAAACCTATCAAATTCTAACAGGACTGGACAGGGGAGATGCAGGAAGGATGTTCCCGATGGTGGGTGTGTCTAGAACCAGGGGTCAGAGTCTGAGGATACTGATCATTTAGGGCAGATCATTTTGGACAGGGATGAGGAGAAATGTCTTCACCCAGAGAGTGGTCCCTTTTGCCCAGTCCAAACACAATATAGGAGGGTCCCCAGCCCAATCGGCGCACGATCCTGCCCATTGTGGGCGGTATATCACAATGTCTTGCGATATCGCGTTGAATCTCGCGAGCCGGGTAGATCCCGGGAGCGGGGTCTCCCGGCTTTCAGCGGGCACGCTGCGCCGCAACCAGATGATTTTGGGGCCCGGCGTGGCTGTTGGATCGTGCCCTGTAAGCTTTCAAAGAGCACTTAGATCTAGCACTTGGAGTGAAGGGGATCAAAGGAAATTGGGGGAATGCAGGATGGCCTCCTGTCCTATTTTGTATGTTTCTGAGTGCGAGGGGAGTTTGTCCCAGGATGCTAACATGTTGGAATTCTCTTTATAGGAGGACGCTGAGGGTTCGGCACTCCCAACAAACACTGGACTACCAGGGGAGCGAGGACTAGAAGGTGTTCAGGTAAAGCTGAAAACTCAGTGAGAATAAGCCACTCTGACCTGGCATTGGCACACTGCCGTTTTTGATTCTTTTAATCCTACCCCACCCCAAATTAAAACCATCAGTCACCAGCCACTCCATCTTGCATAGTGCTTCAATCTCCATGTTCCTATTTTAATCTATTCAGTTGGATATTTCCTGCCCAGTTCAATAGCAGTGCCCTTCCACGGCACAAGGAGCCTTCACCCAAAGAATCATTCCCAATCCTACCGAGTCCAGGCAGCAAGACCCTGACACTGGCAGGCATCATTGTGGGCGGGCCGGGACAATTTGGACAGCTGCAAAAGCTCCACAAATGTTTTCCGTCTCACCCGTAACAATGCCTGCTGGTATCAGAGGCTGGAATATCCCACCCATAGAGTCATTGTGTTGTCCACCATCCACAAGGCACAAGCCAGGAGTGTAATGGAATACTCTCCCACTTGCCTGGATGAGTGCAGCTCCAACAACACTCAAGATGCTCGACACCATCCAGGCCAAAGAAGCCCGCTTGATTGGTGACCCTTCCACAAACATCCTCCAAAGAACAGCAGCAGTCCTGTGTACCATCTACAAGGTGCACTGCAGGATCTCACTAAGGTTCCTTAGGCAGCACCTTCCAAACCCACGACCACTACCATCTAGAAGGACAAGGGTAGTAGACACATGGAAGTTCCCCTCCAAGTCACTCACCACCCTGACTTGCAAATATATCGCTGTTCCTTCACTGTTGCTGGGTCAAAATCCTTGAATTACCTCCTGACAGCATAGTGGGTGTACCTATACTTGAAGGACTGCAGCGGTTCAAGTAGGCGACACAGTAGCACAGTGATTAGCACTGCTGCCTCACAGCATTAGAGACCCGGTTCGTTTTCGGCCATGGGCGACTGACTGTGTGGAGTTTGTATCTCCCCGTGTCTGGGTGGGTTTCCTCTGGGTGCTCCGGATGCTTTCCCCTGTCCAAAGATGTGCAGGTCAGGTGGATTGGCCATGATCAATGTGTGGGGGAGTGGGCCTTGGTAGGGTGCTCTTTCGAAGGGTTGGCGCAGATTTGATGGGCCGAATGGGCTCCTTCAGCACTGTAGGATTCTGTGGAAGGCAGCTTACCACCTGAAGGGGAACTAGGGATTGGCTATAAAAGTTGGCAAAGCCAGCGACACCCACATCCCATAAATGAATTTTTAAGAAGGGGGCCATAAAGTCCATGCCAGCTCTCTGTGGACCAGTCCCATTTACCACCCCCCCCCCCCCCCCCCCACCCCCCCCCCACCCCCATTCTATCGAGTAACCCTCAAAGTTTATCTCCCTCAAATCCCCATCAATCCCCTTTTGGAAATCATTCACTGTCTCCACTTCCACCGCCCTCTTGGACAGCGAGCTCCAGATCGTTTACTCTGTAAAAAAAAAAAGAAGAAGTTATTTCTCACCCCCCCCCCCCCCTTTCCCAACACATTAAAACTGTGACCCCCCACTGGTCCTTGTCCTGTCAGCCAATGGGAGCAGCTTTTCTTTGTTGACCACCTGCTCTATCCGCCATAATGGCTGCAGCTAAAAATCTGACTAAACGCTCTGCCCCAGATGCACCCAGCAACCCCACATCACCACAGCCATATACACTCCAAGGGAGGAGATAACTGTCCAGAGTGCAGGGATTGCCTCTTGTGGGATCTTGCTGTGCACAAATGGTCTGCCATGTTTCCTACATTTCCCTGTTGAATAGTTCATTGGCTGTTTGGGAACGGCACTATACAAATGCAGGTCTCCTTCCTTTAGCCACATGGTGACCGTCCCAGCACCCCCGAGGGCAATTTTAACTGGGACCCTCCCCCCCCCCTTTTTTTGAAGTGCAGCTGTAGCTGTTGTGTAGGAAATGCACAGCAAAATTCCACAACCTCTAATTCCAAGCATCTTGATGATGATGGTTGAGTGAGTGATTTGGGCCACAGTCCCCTCCGCACTCCCCAGCTCCCTCCGCACTCCCCAGCTCCCTCCGCACTCCCCAGCTCCCTCCGCACTCCCCAGCTCCCTCCGCACTCCCCAGCTCCCTCCGCACTCCCCAGCTCCCTCCGCACTCCCCAGCTCCCTCCGCACTCCCCAGCTCCCTCCGCACTCCCCAGCTCCCTCCGCACTCCCCAGCTCCCTCCGCACTCCCCAGCTCCCTCCGCACTCCCCAGCTCCCTCCTCACTCCCCAGCTCCCGCTTCACTCCCCAGCTCCCTCCGCACTCCCCAGCTCCCTCCACACTCCCCAGCTTCCTCCACACTCCCCAGCTCCAACTCCTCTTCAAAATAGCACCATAGGATTTTTGAAATCCGCCCAGGAGGGCCGACAGAGTCCCAGTGTAATTTTCTCATCTCGGAGATGGCTCCCCCAACAATGCAGCGATCCCCCGACAGTGCAGCGATCCCCCGACAGTGCAGCGATCCCCCGACAGTGCAGCGATCCCCCGACAGTGCAGCGATCCCCCGACAGTGCAGCGATCCCCCGACAGTGCAGCGATCCCCCGACAGTGCAGCGATCCCCCGACAGTGCAGCGATCCCCCGACAGTGCAGCGATCCCCCGACAGTGCAGCGATCCCCCGACAGTGCAGCGATCCCCCGACAGTGCAGCGATCCCCCGACAGTGCAGCGATCCCCCGACAGTGCAGCGATCCCCCGACAGTGCAGCGATCCCCCGACAGTGCAGCGATCCCCCGACAGTGCAGCGATCCCCCGACAGTGCAGCGATCCCCCGACAGTGCAGCGGCCACCGACAGTGCAGCGATCCCCCGACGGTGCAGCGATCCCCCGACGGTGCAGCGGCCACCGACGGTGCAGCGGCCACCGACGGTGCAGCGGCCACCGACGGTGCAGCGGCCACCGACAGTGCAGCGGCCACCGACAGTGCAGCGGCCACCGACAGTGCAACGGCAACACCCCCTCCTGACAGTACGGCGCTCCCCCGACAGTGCGGCGCTCCCCCGACAGTGCGGCGCTCCCCCGACAGTGCGGCGCTCCCCCGACAGTGCGGCGCTCCCCCGACAGTGCGGCGCTCCCCCGGCAGTGCGGCGCTCCCCCGACAGTGCTGCGCTCCCCCGACAGTGCTGCGCTCCCCCGACAGTGCTGCGCTCCCCCGGCAGTGCAGCGCTCCCCCGGCAGTGCAGCGCTCCCCCGGCAGTGCAGCGGCCAACCCCCCGACAGTGCTGCGCTCCCCCCCCCCCCCCCCCCCCGACAGTGCTGCGCTCCCCCGACAGTGCTGCGCTCCCCCGACAGTGCTGCGCTCCCCCGACAGTGCGGCGCTCCACCGGCAGTGCGGCGCTCCCCCGGCAGTGCAGCGGCCAACCCCCCGACAGTGCTGCGCTCCCCCCCCCCCCCCCCCCCCGACAGTGCTGCGCTCCCCCGACAGTGCTGCGCTCCCCCGACAGTGCTGCGCTCCCCCGACAGTGCTGCGCTCCCCCGACAGTGCTGCGCTCCCCCGACAGTGCTGCGCTCCCCCGACAGTGCGGCGCTCCACCGGCAGTGCGGCGCTCCCCCGGCAGTGCGGCGCTCCCCCGACAGTGTAGCGGCCACCCCCCCCCCCCCCCCCCCCCCGACAGTGCAGCCTCTTCCCCCCCCCCCCACCCGACAGTGCTGTGCTCCCCCGACAGTGCAGCGGACACCTCCCCCAGACAGTGCAGCCTCCCCCCCCCCCCCCACCCGACAGTGCTGCGCTCCCCCAACAGTGCAGCGCTCCCCCAACAGTGCAGCGCTCCCCCGGCAGTGCAGCGCTCCCCGGCAGTGCAGCGGCCACCCCCCCCCCGACAGTTTTCCTCCCCCCCCCCTCCACCCGACAGTGCGGCGATCCCCCGACAGTGCTGCGCTCCCCCGACAGTGCTGCGCTCCCCCGACAGTGCAGCGCTCCCCCGACAGTGCAGCGCTCCCCGACAGTGCAGCGCTCCCCCGGCAGTGCAGCGCTCCCCGACAGTGCAGCGCTCCCCCGACAGTGCTGCGCTCCCCCGGCAGTGCAGCGCTCCCCCGGCAGTGCAGCGCTCCCCCGGCAGTGCAGCGCTCCCCCGGCAGTGCAGCGCTCCCCCGGCAGTGCAGCGCTCCCCCGGCAGTGCAGCGCTCCCCCGGCAGTGCAGCGCTCCCCCGGCAGTGCAGCGCTCCCCGACAGTGCAGCGCTCCCCCGACAGTGCAGCGCTCCCCCGACAGTGCAGCGCTCCCCCGACAGTGCAGCGCTCCCCCGACAGAGCAGCGCTCCCCGACAGAGCAGCGCTCCCCCGACAGAGCAGCGCTCCCCCGACAGAGCAGCGCTCCCCCGACAGAGCAGCGCTCCCCGACAGCGCCGCGCTCCCCCGACAGCGCCGCGCTCCCCCGACAGCGCCGCGCTCCCCCGGCAGCGCCGCGCTCCCCCGGCAGCGCCGCGCTCCCCCGGCAGCGCCGCGCTCCCCCGACAGTGTAGCGGCCACCCCCCCCCCCCCGACAGTGCAGCCTCCCCCCCCCCACCCCCCACCCGGCAGTGCAGCGCTCCCCCGGCAGTGCAGCGGCCACCCCCCCGACAGTGTTCCTCGCTCCCCCCTCCACCCGACAGTGCAGCGCTCCCCCGACAGTGCAGCGCTCCCCCGACAGTGCAGCGCTCCCCCGACAGTGCAGCGCTCCCCCCGACAGTGCCGCGCTCCACCGACAGCGCCGCGCTCCCCCGACAGCGCCGCGCTCCCCCGACAGCGCCGCGCTCCCCCCGACAGCGCCGCGCTCCCCCGACAGCGCCGCGCTCCCCCGACAGCGCAGCGCTCCCCCGACAGCGCCGCGCTCCCCCGACAGCGCCGCGCTCCCCCAACAGCGCCGCGCTCTCCCGACAGCGCCGCGCTCCCCCGACAGCGCCGCGCTCCCCCGACAGCGCCGCGCTCCCCCGACAGCGCCGCGCTCCCCCGACAGCGCCGCGCTCCCCCGACAGCGCCGCGCTCCCCCGACAGCGCCGCGCTCCCCCGACAGCGCCGCGCTCCCCCGACAGCGCCGCGCTCCCCCGGCAGCGCCGCGCTCCCCCGGCAGCGCAGCGCTCCCCCCGGCAGCGCAGCGCTCCCCCGGCAGCGCAGCGCTCCCCCGGCAGTGCAGCGCTCCCCCGACAGTGCAGCCTCCCCCCACCCCGACAGTGCTGCGCTCCCCCGACAGTGCTGCGCTCCCCCGACAGTGCTGCGCTCCCCCGACAGTGCTGCGCTCCCCCGACAGTGCTGCGCTCCCCCGACAGTGCTGCGCTCCCCCGACAGTGCTGCGCTCCCCCGACAGTGCTGCGCTCCCCCGACAGTGCTGCGCTCCCCCGACAGTGCTGCGCTCCCCCGACAGTGCAGCGCTCCCCCGACAGTGCAGCCTCCCCCCACCCCGACAGTGCTGCGCTCCCCCGACAGTGCTGCGCTCCCCCGACAGTGCTGCGCTCCCCCGACAGTGCTGCGCTCCCCCGACAGTGCTGCGCTCCCCCGACAGTGCTGCGCTCCCCCGACAGTGCTGCGCTCCCCCGACAGTGCTGCGCTCCCCCGACAGTGCTGCGCTCCCCCGACAGTGCAGCGCTCCCCGACAGCGCTGCGCTCCACCGACAGCGCCGCGCTCCCCCGACAGCGCCGCGCTCCCCCGACAGCGCAGCGCTCCCCCGACAGCGCCGCGCTCCCCCGACAGCGCCGCGCTCCCCCGACAGCGCCGCGCTCCCCCGACAGCGCCGCGCTCCCCCGACAGCGCCGCGCTCCCCCGGCAGCGCCGCGCTCCCCCGGCAGCGCCGCGCTCCCCCGGCAGCGCAGCGCTCCCCCGGCAGCGCAGCGCTCCCCCGGCAGCGCAGCGCTCCCCCGACAGCGCAGCGCTCCCCCGACAGCGCCGCGCTCCCCCGACAGTGCAGCCTCCCCCCACCCCGACAGTGCTGCGCTCCCCCGACAGTGCTGCGCTCCCCCGACAGTGCTGCGCTCCCCCGACAGTGTAGCGGCCACCCCCCCCGACCCCCTGACAGTGCAGCCTTCCCCCACCCCCCCCCCCCGACCCCCTGACAGTGCAGCCTTCCCCCACCCCCCCCCCCCCCAACCCGGCAGTGCAGCCCCCCCCCACCCGGCAGTGCAGCGCTCCCCGGCAGTGAAGCGGCCACCCCCCCCGACAGTGTTCCTCGCCCCCCCCTCCACCCGACAGTGCAGCGCTCCCCCGACAGTGCAGCGCTCCCCCGACAGTGCTGCGCTCCCCCGACAGTGCTGCGCTCCCCCGACAGTGCTGCGCTCCCCCGACAGTGCTGCGCTCCCCCGACAGTGCTGCGCTCCCCCGACCCCCTGACAGTGCAGCCTTCCCCCACGCCCCCCCCAACCCGGCAGTGCAGCCCCCCCCCCCCCCCACCCGGCAGTGCAGCGCACCCCCGCAGTGAAGCGGCCACCCCCCCCGACAGTGTTCCTCGCCCCCCCCTCCACCCGACAGTGCAGCGCTCCCCCGACAGTGCAGCGCTCCCCCCGACAGTGCAGCGCTCCCCCGACAGTGCAGCGCTCCCCCGACAGTGCAGCGCTCCCCGACAGTGCAGCGCTCCCCCGACAGTGCAGCGCTCCCCCGACAGTGCAGCGCTCCCCGACAGTGCAGCGCTCCCCCGACAGTGCTGCTCTCCCCCGACAGTGCTGCGCTCCCCCGACAGTGCAGCGCTCCCCCGACAGTGCTGCGCTCCACCGACAGCGCCGCGCTCCCCCCGACAGCGCCGCGCTCCCCCGACAGCGCCGCGCTCCCCCCGACCAGCGCCGCGCTCCCCCGACAGCGCCGCGCTCCCCCGACAGCGCCGCGCTCCCCCGACAGCGCCGCGCTCCCCCGACAGCGCCGCGCTCCCCCGACAGCGCCGCGCTCCCCCGACAGCGCCGCGCTCCCCCCGACAGCGCCGCGCTCCCCCGACAGCGCCGCGCTCCCCCGACAGCGCAGCGCTCCCCCCGGCAGCGCAGCGCTCCCCCGGCAGTGCAGCGCTCCCCCGGCAGTGCAGCGCTCCCCGGCAGTGCAGCGCTCCCCCGGCAGTGCAGCGCTCCCCCGACAGCGCCGCGCTCCCCCGACAGTGCAGCCTCCCCCCACCCCGACAGTGCTGCGCTCCCCCGACAGTGCTGCGCTCCCCCGACAGTGCTGCGCTCCCCCGACAGTGCTGCGCTCCCCCCGACAGTGCTGCGGCTCCCCCGACAGTGCTGCGCTCCCCCGACAGTGCTGCGCTCCCCCGACAGTGCTGCGCTCCCCCGACAGTGCTGCGCTCCCCCGACAGTGCTGCGCTCCCCCGACAGTGCTGCGCTCCCCCGACAGTGCTGCGCTCCCCCGACAGTGCTGCGCTCCCCGACAGTGCTGCGCTCCCCCGACAGTGCTGCGCTCCCCCGACCCCCTGACAGTGCTGCGCTCCCCCGACAGTGCTGCGCTCCCCCGACAGTGCTGCGCTCCCCCGACAGTGCTGCGCTCCCCCGACAGTGCAGCGCTCCCCCCGACAGTGCTGCGCTCCACCGACAGCGCCGCGCTCCCCCGACAGCGCCGCGCTCCCCCGACAGCGCAGCGCTCCCCCGACAGCGCAGCGCTCCCCCGACAGCGCTGCGCTCCCCCGACAGCGCTGCGCTCCCCCGACAGCGCTGCGCTCCCCCGACAGCGCCGCGCTCCCCCGACAGCGCCGCGCTCCCCCGACAGCGCCGCGCTCCCCCGACAGCGCCGCGCTCCCCCGACAGCGCCGCGCTCCCCCGACAGCGGCGCGCTCCCCCGACAGCGGCGCGCTCCCCCGACAGCGCCGCGCTCCCCCCGACAGCGCCGCGCTCCCCCGACAGCGCCGCGCTCCCCCGACAGCGCCGCGCTCCCCCGACAGCGCCGCGCTCCCCCGACAGCGCCGCGCTCCCCCGACAGCGCCGCGCTCCCCCGACAGCGCCGCGCTCCCCCGACAGCGCCGCGCTCCCCCGACAGCGCCGCGCTCCCCCGACAGTGCAGCCTCCCCCCACCCCGACAGTGCTGCGCTCCCCCGACAGTGCTGCGCTCCCCCGACAGTGCTGCGCTCCCCCGACAGTGCTGCGCTCCCCCGACAGTGCTGCGCTCCCCCCGACAGTGCTGCGCTCCCCCGACAGTGCTGCGCTCCCCCGACAGTGCTGCGCTCCCCCGACAGTGCTGCGCTCCCCCGACAGTGCTGCGCTCCCCCCGACAGTGCTGCGCTCCCCCGACAGTGCTGCGCTCCCCCGACAGTGCTGCGCTCCCCCGACAGCGCCGCGCTCCCCCGACTGCGCCGCGCTCCCCCGACAGCGCCGCGCTCCCCCCGACAGCGCCGCGCTCCCCCGACAGCGCCGCGCTCCCCCGACAGCGCCGCGCTCCCCCGACAGCGCCGCGCTCCCCCGACAGCGCCGCGCTCCCCCGACAGCGCCGCGCTCCCCCGACAGCGCCGCGCTCCCCCGACAGCGCCGCGCTCCCCCGGCAGCGCCGCGCTCCCCCGGCAGCGCCGCGCTCCCCCCGGCAGCGCAGCGCTCCCCCGGCAGCGCAGCGCTCCCCGGCAGCGCAGCGCTCCCCGGCAGCGCAGCGCTCCCCCGACAGCGCCGCGCTCCCCCGACAGTGCAGCCTCCCCCCCACCCCGACAGTGCTGCGCTCCCCCGACAGTGCTGCGCTCCCCCGACAGTGCTGCGCTCCCCCGACAGTGCTGCGCTCCCCCGACAGTGCTGCGCTCCCCCGACAGTGTAGCGGCCACCCCCCCCGACCCCCTGACAGTGCAGCCTTCCCCCACCCCCCCCCCCCCAACCCGGCAGTGCAGCCCCCCCCCCCCCCCCCCCCCCACCCGGCAGTGCAGCGCTCCCCCGGCAGTGAAGCGGCCACCCCCCCCGACAGTGTTCCTCGCCCCCCCCCTCCACCCGACAGTGCAGCGCTCCCCCGACAGTGCAGCGCTCCCCCGACAGTGCAGCGCTCCCCCGACAGTGCAGCGCTCCCCCGACAGTGCAGCGCTCCCCCGACAGTGCAGCGCTCCCCCGACAGTGCAGCGCTCCCCCGACAGTGCAGCGCTCCCCCGACAGTGCTGCGCTCCCCCGACAGTGCTGCGCTCCCCCGACAGTGCTGCGCTCCCCCGACAGTGCTGCGCTCCCCCCGACAGTGCTGCGCTCCCCCGACAGTGCTGCGCTCCCCCGACAGTGCTGCGCTCCCCCCGACAGTGCTGCGCTCCCCCCGACAGTGCCGCGCTCCCCCGACAGTGCCGCGCTCCCCCGACAGTGCCGCGCTCCCCGACAGTGCCGCGCTCCCCCGACAGTGCCGCGCTCCCCCGACAGTGCCGCGCTCCCCCGACAGCGCCGCGCTCCCCCCGACAGCGCCGCGCTCCCCCGACAGCGCCGCGCTCCCCCGACAGCGCCGCGCTCCCCCCGACAGCGCCGCGCTCCCCCGACAGCGCCGCGCTCCCCCCGACAGCGCCGCGCTCCCCCGACAGCGCCGCGCCTCCCCCGACAGCGCCGCGCTCCCCCGGCAGCGCCGCGCTCCCCCGGCAGCGCAGCGCTCCCCCGGCAGCGCAGCGCTCCCCCGGCAGCGCAGCGCTCCCCCGGCAGTGCAGCGCTCCCCCGACAGTGCAGCCTCCCCCCACCCCGACAGTGCTGCGCTCCCCCGACAGTGCTGCGCTCCCCCGACAGTGCTGCGCTCCCCCGACAGTGCTGCGCTCCCCCGACAGTGCTGCGCTCCCCCGACAGTGCTGCGCTCCCCCCGACAGTGCTGCGCTCGCTGCGCTCCCCCGACAGTGCTGCGCTCCCCCGACAGTGCAGCGCTCCCCGACAGCGCTGCGCTCCACCGACAGCGCCGCGCTCCCCCGACAGCGCCGCGCTCCCCCCGACAGCGCAGCGCTCCCCCGACAGCGCCGCGCTCCCCCGACAGCGCCGCGCTCCCCCGACAGCGCCGCGCTCCCCCGACAGCGCCGCGCTCCCCCGACAGCGCCGCGCTCCCCCGGCAGCGCCGCGCTCCCCCGGCAGCGCCGCGCTCCCCCGGCAGCGCCGCGCTCCCCCGGCAGCGCAGCGCTCCCCCGGCAGCGCAGCGCTCCCCCCGGCAGCGCAGCGCTCCCCCGACAGCGCAGCGCTCCCCCGACAGCGCCGCGCTCCCCCCGACAGTGCAGCCTCCCCCCACCCCGACAGTGCTGCGCTCCCCCGACAGTGCTGCGCTCCCCCGACAGTGCTGCGCTCCCCCGACAGTGTAGCGGCCACCCCCCCCGACCCCCTGACAGTGCAGCCTTCCCCCACCCCCCCCCCCCCCAACCCGGCAGTGCAGCCCCCCCCCACCCGGCAGTGCAGCGCTCCCCGGCAGTGAAGCGGCCACCCCCCCCGACAGTGTTCCTCGCCCCCCCCTCCACCCGACAGTGCAGCGCTCCCCCGACAGTGCAGCGCTCCCCCGACAGTGCAGCGCTCCCCCGACAGTGCTGCGCTCCCCCGACAGTGCTGCGCTCCCCCGACAGTGCTGCGCTCCCCCGACAGTGCTGCGCTCCCCCGACAGTGCTGCGCTCCCCCGACCCCCTGACAGTGCAGCCTTCCCCCACGCCCCCCCCAACCCGGCAGTGCAGCCCCCCCCCCCCCCCACCCGGCAGTGCAGCGCACCCCCGGCAGTGAAGCGGCCACCCCCCCCGACAGTGTTCCTCGCCCCCCCCTCCACCCGACAGTGCAGCGCTCCCCCGACAGTGCAGCGCTCCCCCGACAGTGCAGCGCTCCCCCGACAGTGCAGCGCTCCCCCGACAGTGCAGCGCTCCCCGACAGTGCAGCGCTCCCCCGACAGTGCAGCGCTCCCCCGACAGTGCAGCGCTCCCCGACAGTGCAGCGCTCCCCCGACAGTGCTGCTCTCCCCCGACAGTGCTGCGCTCCCCCGGACAGTGCAGCGCTCCCCCGACAGTGCTGCGCTCCCACCGACAGCGCCGCGCTCCCCCGACAGCGCCGCGCTCCCCCGACAGCGCCGCGCTCCCCCGACAGCGCCGCGCTCCCCCGACAGCGCCGCGCTCCCCCGACAGCGCCGCGCTCCCCCCGACAGCGCCGCGCTCCCCCGACAGCGCCGCGCTCCCCCCGACAGCGCCGCGCTCCCCCGACAGCGCCGCGCTCCCCCGACAGCGCAGCGCTCCCCCGGCAGCGCAGCGCTCCCCCCGGCAGTGCAGCGCTCCCCCCGGCAGTGCAGCGCTCCCCGGCAGTGCAGCGCTCCCCCGGCAGTGCAGCGCTCCCCCGACAGCGCCGCGCTCCCCCGACAGTGCAGCCCTCCCCCCACCCCGACAGTGCTGCGCCTCCCCCCGACAGTGCTGCGCTCCCCCCGACAGTGCTGCGCTCCCCCGACAGTGCTGCGCTCCCCCGACAGTGCTGCGCTCCCCCGACAGTGCTGCGCTCCCCCGACAGTGCTGCGCTCCCCCGACAGTGCTGCGCTCCCCCCGACAGTGCTGCGCTCCCCCGACAGTGCTGCGCTCCCCCCGACAGTGCTGCGCTCCCCCCGACAGTGCTGCGCTCCCCCGACAGTGCTGCGCTCCCCCGACAGTGCTGCGCTCCCCCCGACCCCCTGACAGTGCTGCGCTCCCCCGACAGTGCTGCGCTCCCCCGACAGTGCTGCGCTCCCCCGACAGTGCTGCGCTCCCCCCGACAGTGCAGCGCTCCCCCGACAGTGCTGCGCTCCACCGACAGCGCCGCGCTCCCCCGACAGCGCCGCGCTCCCCCGACAGCGCAGCGCTCCCCCGACAGCGCAGCGCTCCCCCGACAGCGCTGCGCTCCCCCGACAGCGCTGCGCTCCCCCCGACAGCGCTGCGCTCCCCCCGACAGCGCCGCGCTCCCCCGACAGCGCCGCGCTCCCCCCGACAGCGCCGCGCTCCCCCGACAGCGCCGCGCTCCCCCGACAGCGCCGCGCTCCCCCGACAGCGGCGCGCTCCCCCGACAGCGCCGCGCTCCCCCGACAGCGCCGCGCTCCCCCCGACAGCGCCGCGCTCCCCCGACAGCGCCGCGCTCCCCCCGACAGCGCCGCGCTCCCCCCGACAGCGCCGCGCTCCCCCGACAGCGCCGCGCTCCCCCCGACAGCGCCGCGCTCCCCCGACAGCGCCGCGCTCCCCCGACAGTGCAGCCTCCCCCCACCCCGACAGTGCTTGCGCTCCCCCGACAGTGCTGCGCTCCCCCGACAGTGCTGCGCTCCCCCGACAGTGCTGCGCTCCCCCGACAGTGCTGCGCTCCCCCGACAGTGCTGCGCTCCCCCGACAGTGCTGCGCTCCCCCGACAGTGCTGCGCTCCCCCGACAGTGCTGCGCTCCCCCGACAGTGCTGCGCTCCCCCGACAGTGCTGCGCTCCCCGACAGTGCTGCGCTCCCCCGACAGTGCCGCGCTCACCCCGACAGCGCCGCGCTCCCCCGACTGCGCCGCGCTCCCCCGACAGCGCCGCGCTCCCCCGACAGCGCCGCGCTCCCCCGACAGCGCCGCGCTCCCCCGACAGCGCCGCGCTCCCCCGACAGCGCCGCGCTCCCCCGACAGCGCCGCGCTCCCCCGACAGCGCCGCGCTCCCCCGACAGCGCCGCGCTCCCCCGACAGCGCCGCGCTCCCCCGACAGCGCCGCGCTCCCCCGGCAGCGCCGCGCTCCCCCGGCAGCGCAGCGCTCCCCCCGGCAGCGCAGCGCTCCCCCGGCAGCGCAGCGCTCCCCGGCAGCGCAGCGCTCCCCGGCAGCGCAGCGCTCCCCCGACAGCGCCGCGCTCCCCCGACAGTGCAGCCTCCCCCCACCTCCCCGACAGTGCTGCGCTCCCCCGACAGTGCTGCGCTCCCCGACAGTGCTGCGCTCCCCCGACAGTGCTGCGCTCCCCCGACAGTGTAGCGGCCACCCCCCCCCGACCCCCTGACAGTGCAGCCTTCCCCCACCCCCCCCCCCCAACCCGGCAGTGCAGCCCCCCCCCCCCCCCCCCCCCCACCCGGCAGTGCAGCGCTCCCCCGGCAGTGAAGCGGCCACCCCCCCCGACAGTGTTCCTCGCCCCCCCCTCCACCCGACAGTGCAGCGCTCCCCCGACAGTGCAGCGCTCCCCCGACAGTGCAGCGCTCCCCCGACAGTGCAGCGCTCCCCGACAGTGCAGCGCTCCCCCCGACAGTGCAGCGCTCCCCCGACAGTGCAGCGCTCCCCCGACAGTGCAGCGCTCCCCCGACAGTGCAGCGCTCCCCCGACAGTGCAGCGCTCCCCCGACAGTGCTGCGCTCCCCCGACAGTGCTGCGCTCCCCCGACAGTGCTGCGCTCCCCCGACAGTGCTGCGCTCCCCCGACAGTGCTGCGCTCCCCCGACAGTGCTGCGCTCCCCCCGACAGTGCTGCGCTCCCCCGACAGTGCAGCGCTCCCCCGACAGTGCCGCGCTCCCCCGACAGTGCCGCGCTCCCCCCGACAGTGCCGCGCTCCCCCGACAGTGCCGCGCTCCCCCCGACAGTGCCGCGCTCCCCCGACAGTGCCGCGCTCCCCCGACAGTGCCGCGCTCCCCCGACAGTGCCGCGCTCCCCCGACAGCGCCGCGCTCCCCCGACAGCCGCCGCGCTCCCCCGACAGCGCCGCGCTCCCCCGACAGCGCCGCGCTCCCCCCGACAGTGCAGCGGCCAACCCGCCGACAGTGCAGCCCCCCCCCCCCGACAGTGCAGCGGCCACCCCCCCGACAGTGCAGCCCTCCACCTCCCCCACCCGACAGTGCTGCGCTCCCCCGACAGTGCTGCGCTCCCCCGACAGTGCAGCGGCCACCCACCCCCCCACCCCCGACAGTGCAGCCTTCTCCCCCCCCCCCACCCGACAGTGCTGCGCTCCCCCGACAGTGCTGCGCTCTCCCCGACAGTGCTGCGCTCCCCCCGACAGTGCTGCGCTCCCCCGACAGTGCTGCGCTCCCCCGACAGTGCCGCGCTCCCCCCGGCAGTGCAGCGCTCCCCGGCAGTGCAGAGGCCAACCCCCCGACAGTGCAGCCTCCCCCCCCCCCCCCACCCGACAGTGCCGCGCTCCCCCGGCAGTGCTGCGCTCCCCGGCAGTGCAGCGGCCACCCCCCCCGACAGTGTTCCTCCCCTCCACCCGACAGTGCAGCACTCCCCCGACAGTGCAGCGCTCCCCCGACAGTGCAGCGCTCCCCCGACAGTGCAGCGCCCCCTCGGTACTTCACCCAAGAGTTTGCCGTCAGGTGTCGAGTGGGATTCAAACCCACAACCCCTGCTGACTGGAGAGGTGAGAGTGCTACCCATTGAATCACTGCTGACACAGTTTGTGGTTTTCTATTTCTGGATGTGAACATCAGAAAGACCATTTCTAGGGTTTAACGCTTAAGCCTGCTAATCTCCACATCCTGAACACTCTGCAGTCATTTGAAGTCTTGGGCACGACCTCCGTGTGGTTGCCTCTGACGTGTATAAAAAATAAAGTAAAATCGTCATCGCCTTTGAGGGGAGCGCTGACTGGTGGTGATTTAACCCGAGCATCATCACACCCCCGGTGAGGGGCGGGGCCTTCATGAATAACCTCACCCGGTACAGGAATAGAACCCACAGCTTTTGGCCTGAACTCTTCATCACGAACCAGCTGTCCAGCTTACTGAGCTAAACCGGCTAACTAATCTGTGTCTAATGACCACAGACGGGATTGTCGGATTTTTAAAACATTCAATTTTGTTTCCCCATTTTGTTTCCTCCAAGCTGCATGCAGATCACAAGTCATCCATTTTACAATTATCACCCTGGATTTCAAATCCCTCCAGGGTGCCGTCCTTCTATCCCTGACACCTCCTCCAGACCTTCACATCTCTGAAATCTCTCACCAGAGATTAAAGGAGGAAATTAGTGGGGGTGGGGGTGTTTTATGGATAATTTTCAGAGCTCTAGATACGGGCCTGAATTTTCCGCCCCTTGGGCATGTGCAGTAGGCGGGCTCAGAAGACATGAAAATGCACTTATGACCGTGATCGGTCCCAGAATCAATAAAAATCTTTTTTTATTATTATTGTCACAAGTAGGCTTACATTAACACTGCAATGAAGTTACTGTGAAAATCCCCTAGTCGCCACATTCCGGCGCCTGTTCGGGTACACTGAGGGAGAATTCAGAATGCCCAATTCACCTAACAAGCACGTCTTTCGGGAATTGTGGGAGGAAACCGGAGCACCCGGAGGAAACCCATGCAGACAAAGGGAGAACGTGCAGACACCACACAGACAGTGACCCAGCTGGGAATCAAACCTGGGTCCCTGGTGCTGTGAAGCAACTGTGCTACCGTGCCATCAAAAATGCACTGGGAAAGGTTCAACGCTGCCGCAGAGGGCTGGCACTGAGAAAAGCAATGAGCGGGCTGACGTTTCCAGTCTGCTCCCTCAGATCGGATAACACAGCGGAGTTATCCCAGGGAGCTGCTGACCTGTTTAATAGAAATAACTTGCGATGGAGAAACTCCGCAAAAAGTATCCAGGCAGCACATTAAAATGCGAACCTCAGTCCCCAGACACCTTTTAAAATTTTATTTCAGCTCAGAGGTCTCCTCCTACCCTGGATTGAGGTTGCAGCTGAAACAAAGGCCACCCGCCAACTGTAAAAACAGACAGGCCACGTAGAATTGAGGTCAATTTGCCTTTAATGGGCTAATCTGTCTGCTCGATTGTCAGAGAGTGCAATTCCGACCCCCACATGCGCCCGACCAACTGGAATATCGTGCAAGTGCACAATGGCGTCGGCACGTAAGCCTGACATCTTTTCATGTGAAATCGTGCCCATCCAGATAGGGTGCATGCGTAAAATTTTGGCCATGATATCTGAGGTTCGGGATATATCGAGTTTCTAATCTTCTGACTAATTAATGTAAAGCACGAGTTAATCTGTGGTGAGGGGATACAGTTTGAGGGAATATTGGATCGTATTACAAAGAGCCAACAAATTGCATTCATCCCTGCCTGCCTTCAGGTGTGACCTAGGCTAACCCCAGAGTGAAGAACAGAGGGATATCTGAAATGTCAGCGGTGCCACCTCTCAGATGAGGAACTTTTCCCGAGACCAAGGGTAGAACTTTACATTCCCCCACCAGCAGGTTTATGGGCTGGGTAGGGGTGACTAACATTTCTCTGACGGCCTTTCCATCAGGCTCCTGCCTGCTCCGACCTTTCCGCAATATTATACTTTAGATGGTTGAGGCCTAGGCTTGCGTCAGCCCGCCTGCCCTTGCCTCAATTGAGGCCTTCAAGTAGCCAATTATTGACCATTTTTCCCACTCGGCTCCATCAGGCTGGTGGGAGGCACAGAAGGGCAGGCGGTTTGTGGAGGAGGGGGGAGCCCGAAGGGTAACCAAATTCAGATTTTGGGGGAGGCAGGGTGTGCTCCAACCACAGCCTCTTTGTAACATTGGCCTCTGCCCCCACCCTATCCCCCAAACCCACTCGAGGTCCAGCCCTCTTCCCTAGTCCTCCTCACCAATATCCTGATCCTCTTCTGTCTAACACCGTTGGCCTCCCCTCCCCCTCCTTGCCCTGAGACTCCTCCCCAAAACTTACCTGGAATCCCGAGATGTTAGGCTCTTGGGAACTGCTTGCAGGTCCACTACTACCTCTAGCACTACAGGGACTAGAGAGCTTTCCGGCTGATCAGATTGGCTACCAGCATTCTGAGAGGGGAAATCCTCCCATGTGAGGGGCGGAGGTCCCGTCTCCAGCCAATTAACACTTGTTGAAGTGTAAAATGGCTGAGGGGCAGGCAGGAACAGCGGGAATGTGTTCTCTGCTGACTCCTCCGATGCCGAGCAGAGAAAACCTGACATCCTGTAAACCCTAGCAGCACTCTCGGGTGGATGTCAAAGACCCCATAGCACAATTTTGAAGAAGGGGGTGGGGGAGGTGGGTTATGCCCATGTTCTGGCCAAAGTTCCTCCCCAAACTATCATCAGGAAAACAGATCTCCTGATCCTTTGCCACTGTGCTGTGCGTGGGATCTGCTGAGCAAAAATTGCATTTTCTGCATGAAATGAAATGGAAATCGCTTATTGTCACAAGTAGGCTTCAAATGAAGTTACTGTGAAAAGCCCCTAGTCGCCACATTCCGGCACCTGTTCGGGGAGGCTGTTACAGGAATCGAACCGTGCTGCTGGCCTGCCTTGGTCTGCTTTCAAAGCCAGCGATTTAGCCCTGTGCTAAACAGCCCCTGTGCCAACAGTGGCTGCACTTCAACAAACGCCTCGCCGGCTGCTGCAAAGAACTTTGGGCGTCCCGCGATGGTGAAAGGTGCTATATAAATGCAGGCTCTTTATTTTGCTAGAGGTCTAGAAACATCTTTGCCTCGCAGCGCAGTGACTGGGTGAAGCAGAGAGAGACACATCCAGCTCCGTGTGGGGTGGTGCCCCAGTAAAGATTGCCCTCGGGGGGGGGGGGGGGGCCGGGATATGCTCGGTGGGTCAAGGAAGAAGACTTGCATTTGTATAGCGCCTTTCCCTACGCCAGCTTGTTCCCGAAGATCCCTATAGCAAATGACATTTATTCAATGGAGAAATGTTGGAACCGTGGCAGCCAATTTGCACACAGCAAGATCCCACAAACGTCACTATGGTAAATCAAATAATCTCTTTTATTGGGTGTTGGTTGAGGAACAAATGTTGGTTGTCACGGCAGAGCAAAGTCCCCTGCTCCTCTTCCAATAGTATAATTTATCAATCCCAACTGCAATTCTTTGTTTTCTTTATTCTTTCATGGGGATGTGGGTGCCACTCACAAGGCCAGCATTAGTCGTCCGTCCCTAACTGCCCTTCAACTGAGCGGCTCTCATTTTCTCGGCCATTTCTGACTCAACCACATTGCTGTGAGTCTGGAGTCACAAAGTCAGCCAGACATAGTAAGGACAGCAGATTTCCTTCTCTAAAGGGGAAGTGGTAATAGGGCAGAAGTTTTTTTTTTTAAACGCAAAACATTGGTGCGGGGCAGGTGGAAATGGTTCCAGCAGCACCATTACCAATGGTGGCCATGATCTAAAGCTGTTGAACTCAATGTTAAGGCCTGAAGAATCCATTGAATCTCTTCAGTACAGAAGGAGGCCATTCAGCCTATCGGGTCTGCACTGACCCTCAGTTGTCAAGTGACGAATATGGCGAACACAGCAAGAGGGCGTCACCTGGCTAGATTTCTTCTTTCCACTTTCGCGGCTTGCCACTGTGTAGCTGAAACTCATATTGCTCGTCGAGGGCTGCTGCAGCACCCGGAACATTCCCTAAGAAGCGGAACTCTTGGCCCTTTTTGCTGAAGAAAAGGAAAGGAACAGAACGGAAATCCGCCAAGGAAAGTGACATTAAGTAGATCGGTTTTCGAATGAATCCTTGAGGCTTAAATTAGTAATTGCTGAACTAGATCCTTTTTAAAAAATAATCTTTATTGTCACAAGTAGGCTTACATTCCGGTAGTGCAGGAGGCGAAAGAGGCCGGTATTCTGGCCTTTGCGTCCCTGATAGCCCGGAGGAGGATTCTGCTACAGTGGAAGGATGCGAGGCCCCCAAGCGTGGAAGCCTGGATCAGCGACAAGGCAGGGTTCATTAAACTGGAGAGGGTAAAATTTGCCTTAAGAGGATCTGTGCAAGGGTTCTTCAGGCGGTGGAAACCATTCCTAGACTTTCTAGCAGAGCGTTAGGAGGTGGACAGCAGCAGCAGCAACCCGGGGGTGGGGGGGTTACTTTGTCATAGATTATCATAGAATTTACAGTGCAGAAGGAGGCCATTCGGCCCATCGAGTCTGCACCAGCTCTTGGAAAGAGCACCCCCCACCCAAGGTCAACACCTCCACCCTATCCCCATAACCCAGTAACCCCACCCAACACTATGGGCAATTTTGGGCACTAAGGGCAATTTAGCATGGCCAATCCACCTAACCTGCACATCTTTGGACTGTGGGAGGAAACCGGAGCATCCGGAGGAAACCCACGCACACACGGGGAGGATGTGCAGACTCCGCACAGACAGTGACCCAAGCCGGAATTGAACCTGGGACCCTGGAGCTGTGAAGCAATTGTGCTAACCACTATGCTACCGTGCTGCCCACTTTCTTTGTTTAGCTCTTTGAAAGAGCACCGTACCCAAGCCCACACCTCCACCCTATCCCCATAACCCAGTAACCCCACCCAACACTAAGGGCAATTTTGGACACCAAGGGCAATTTAGCATGACAAATCCACCTAAACTGCACATCTTTGGACTGTGGGAGGAAACCGGAGCACCCGGAGGAAACCCACGCACACACGGGAGGATGTGCAGACTCCGCACAGACAGTGACCCAAGCCGGGAATCGAACCTGGGACCCTGGAGCTGTGAAGCAATTGTGCTAACCACCATGCTACCGTGCTGCCCATAAAACACGTTTCTTTAGAGTACCCAATTATTATTTCTTTTTCCAATTAAGGGGCAATTTAGCATGGCCAATCCACCTAACCTGCACATCTTTGGGTTGTGGGGGTGAAACCCATGCAGACATGGGGTGAATGTGCAAACTCCATAGTGACCCAGGGCCGGGATTCGAACCCGGGTCCTCAGCGCTGTAGGCAGCAGTGCTAACCACTGGACCACGTGCTGGCTCAAATTTGTCTTTACTACTGTGTTTATTATTGTTTAATGGGGGGCTTGTATATTGGGGGAATACGTGACATAGCTATTAGATGTTTATTTATGTGTTCTTTGGGGGTTTTTTTCTGTAAGGGGGGGGGTTTGTTGAAAATATGTAAAAATACACAGAGGGCGAATTCTGAATATCCAAATTACCTAACAGCACGTCTTTCGGGACTAGGGGGAGGAAACCGGAGCACCCGGAGGAAACCCATGCAGACACGGGGAGAATGTGCAGACTCCACACAGGCAGTGACCCAAGCCGGGAATTGAACCTGGGACTCTAGAGCTGTGAAGCAACAGTGCTGCCCCCTGTGGTACCGTGCCGCCCTGACGCTGTCCATGAGAATTTTGCCCCCACTTTCCCGATGTTCACAACGATAGGGCAGGAACAGTTTAGACTGTTTTTGAAGAAATGCTAATTTTTAAAAATGCTTTGGAACACTAACATTTCATTTGTTTCTCTGCTACAGGGGATCCCAGGAGTACCGGGCCTACCTGGAGTTCCTGGATTGCAGGTGAGGGGATTGGCCTTCCATCCAGCCTGCTTTGCTGATTGGGGCTTTCGTCAATGCTGCCCATCTATCTTTAGGTTCATGTAGGCCCCATTGCCTTGTTGGGGTGAATGGGCACTGTCCAGGGCGGGAACTGTACCGCCGGTGAACTGGCCACCAGTTTCAGCCCTTGGTGAAAAAGGGACACTGGGTAGGAAAGAACTTGAATTTATACAGCGCCTTTCACACCCTCAGGATCTCCCAAAGTGTTTTACAGCCAATGAAATACTTTAGAAAGGTATCCACCGCTGTAATGTAGGACCAATTACAAGCCAAGAAGGGCCCACATGCAGCAATGAGGTGAATGATGAGATAGTCTGTTTTTACTGATGGTTGGGGGATATATATTAGCCAGGTAACCCCCTGCCCTTCTTGACAACAAAGCCGTGGGATCTCGACATGCACCTGAGAGGGCAGACGGGGCCTCGGTTTAACATCTCGCCCAAGTGCAGACCCAAGTGGGACTTGTACCCTTGGCTTGGAGATGAGAGGTCTGCCACTGAGAGGGAGTTTTGTTGAGTGTGATTGGTCAGGAACGTCCCCCCCTCCCCCCCAACCCCCTCCCCCTCCTCAGCCGACCAAATAGAAAGGAGGCCGGCAGCATCAGTTATAAGCTGGTGGCGAGACCGAGATGGAGCTGAGAGTCACAAGAGTACATTTCATGATTTGGCTCTCATCTTGCTGGAGAGCTGCGTGTGGATTCGGTATTACTTGATCTGCCACTCTCCCAATCTTCCAGCTTTTAAACATTTGAGACTGAAAAACTGGAGGAGCCAAGCTCGGGCACACTGATCTCTATGCTCCCCTTGTCAATCTGCCTGTCTTGAGCAAGGCCCCAGTCTAAGATACCGATGGTTGTAACTTGTCTCGCTGCGTCTAATTTAGTGCGTGCAAAGCTAGTAATTAACTATTCAGTTCTGAGGAGGGATGTTTCATATCAACTGCACCCAGCAATTTTTAAAGAGGCTTAACTTCCCAAGTCAAAACCTTTTTAAATAGTTACCAACTGCTAGCGTAAGTGGTTAATACATAACTGATGAGAGCGGCTGCACGCTAACCTCAGCACTAAACAGAATAAAGTCTATGCATGTCAACCGTGGACTGTTCGTAAAGGGGCACAGCTGTAAAGTACGAGCCAGGCAATCATTGGTGGCGTCAGGAAGCACTTACTCTCACAAGTGCGAGGGAAAATCCAGCACTCTGTCCCCAAAAAGGGCCATTGCTGCCAGGTGTCAGTTCAAATTGGGTTTGCTAGAATTTTGTTAGGCAAATGCACTAAAAGAGATGGAACCAAAGCAGCTGAATGGATTTGAGTTATTGATCAGCCATGAAATTCCTCGCGTAGTGTTGTAGTTACGTTGCTGTAAAATGCAACTCCAAGTGAAACAACTTTAAGTGAATCCTAGTACAGCACGATGGTACAGTGGTTAGCACTGCTGCCTCACAGCGCCAGGTACCCAGGGTTGATTCCGGCCTTAGGTAACTGTCTTTGTGGAGTTTGCACATTCTCCCCATGTTTGCGTGGGTTTCCCTCGGGTGCTCTGGTTTTCTCCCACAGTCGAAAAATTAGGTTAGGTGGATTGGCCATGCTAAGTTGCCCCTTAGTGTCCAGGGATGTGCAGATTATGTGGGGTTACGGGGATAAGGCAAGGGAGTGTGCCTAGGTAGGGTTTCAGAGGGTCATGCAGACTCGATGGGCTGAATGGCCTCCTTCTGAACAGGAGGGACTCTATGGTTCCCATTAAAGCCAATATAAAAGCCGTAGTTAGGTTCTATAGCACCTTTCTCACCAGAACAGAACATGAAAACATCATTTCCTGCAGGTTCAAATACTTCATGTTGTTAAATTCCTATGTCACGAATATTTTAATTTATTTTATTTCTTTTAAGAAATATGCTAATCTTTCTACTTATTCCCGTTCACCAATCCTCCTGTCCCAGTCACTGCCCGCTCACTGCCTGTCCCACTCGCAGCAAGAGTGAGGATTAGCAGTGACCAGAAGGGTTGGTGAAAGGGAGGGGCAGGGAGTGAGCAGGAACTCCAAAATGGCGGCAATCAGGCCATGTAACCCTAAGTCAGACCCAACGCGAAACAAGGTTAAAATAAAACTCTGAATGCTAAAAGGGAATACAGGCCCCATTAACTGACCAATGTTAAAGTAGAATGATTTGCAGCAAGACAATTAGAATTGAATGACGGAACAGGTTTAAGTGGCTGATTGAACTGCTCCGGTTTCTAATGTCCTGGGTTTTTTCCTCCTTCCATAGGGTGACCCTGGAATCAAAGGCGAACAAGTGAGTGTTGAGTGTCTGAAATCTCTATGTGTTTGTCGGCAAACTGTTGTCTACTCGCGTGTAATTACAATTGTAATGCAGGATATGTGGCAGCCAATCTGCTCACAGAAAACTCCCACAAACATGACAAAGACCAGCTTTTTAATGAATTTTGGTTGAGGGTAAAAATTATCCAGGGTCCTGGGAAGGCATCCCCTGTTTATCTTCTAAATAATGGATTGGGGTCTTTCATGTCCATCATTTAACATTTCATCCAAGAGGCAGCACCTCCACAGCACGGTGCTGCCCTGGGGTGCCAGTGTCGATTTTGTGTTTATATCTCGGAAGCAGGACTTGAACTCTCAACCTTCTGACCACGAGGTGAAGGGTGTTACCTACTGAGGCATGCCGGACATCTGAATATTGACAAGCTTCCAGCCAACTCCATTTGCGTTAATGTAAATTTGTAACTTCAATTTCCTTTCTTGTTTTGCAGGGAGTGCAGGGACCTCTAGGATATCCAGGAGAAACTGGGTTAATAGGACCCCCTGGTCCACAGGTGAGGAAATAGGGTGACAGCTGAGAACCAAACCGCACTTCCACTCCTGCAGTTCCGCCATGAACATGCCTCAGGTGGTTGATTCCATTTGGCTCCAGTGGGTTGGAGGGTCTGACTGGAGGAAAAGCATCTCCAACTGAACCCTTCTTGAGGGTGTACATGGCGGTCCTCTCTGGCGAATTGGCAGTACAAAGTTGACAACATCTCTTAGGATGTGGGTTTCGATTCAGGCGTTCCCGGTTTGGACAATCTGAGCTGCTTGGGGTGGGGATTCATCAGAGTATTCAAACTGCAGCAGCCAGTCGTGACCGGCTCCCTGAACACATTTAAGCCGGAGATGAGGAGAACTTATTTTCTCTCAGAGTCGTGAGTCTCTGGAACTCTCTTCCTCAAAAGGCAGCGGAAGCAGAGTCTTTGAATATTTTTAGGCAGAGGCAGATAGATTCTTGATTAACAAGAGGGTGAAAGGTTATCATGGGTGGGCAGGAATGTGGGGTTGAGGTTACAATCTGATCAACCATGATCTTATTGAACGGCAGAAAAAGCTCGAGGGGCCGAGTGGCTCCTAATTCTTTTTAAAAAAAAATAAAATAAATTTAGAGTACCCAATTCATTTTTTCCAATTAAGGGGCAATTTAGTCTGGCCAATCCACCTACCCTGCACATCTTTGGGTTGTGGGGGCGAAACCCACGCAAACACGGGGAGAATATGCAAACTCCACACGGACAGTGACCCAGAACCGGGAGTGAACCTGGGACCTCGGCGCCGTGGGACAGCAGTGCTAACCTCTGCGCCACCGTGCTGCCCTCCTGGTCCTAATTCATATGTTTGTGCCGTTGCCCCTTCTCTAGTCTTTTATTTTGCAACCTTACTAACTTTCTACTCATTCCATGAGGGCGCCACTGCAAAGAACATAAGAACGAGGAGCAGGAGTCCGCAATTCAGCACCGTGGGCCCGCTCCGCCATTCAATACGATCATGGCCAATCTCCTCTCGGCCTCAACTCCATTTTAATAAAGGCGAAGGGAGTCAGACGGGAAACATAAAGTAATTTATTTATAATACATACTATTTACAAAATTTACATTGAACTTCACCGGATCCTCTCGGTTCCAATGTGGCCGACCTTCTATACAACATGGTATCAAAGGTTATGGGGAGAAAGCAGGATTAGGCTATTGACTTGGATGATCAGCCATGATCGTCATGAATGGCAGAGCAGGCTCGCAGGGCCAAAAGGCCTCCTCATGCTCCTGTCTTCTATGTATCGATGTATCTATGTAACCCCGTCGTTAGCAGAGGAGCTCATACTCCTCGAGCCACGGGGAAAACAATCAGCCCAACCCCATGTGCTCCATGCAGGCTATTGCATCCACTTTCCTGCCTATTTCTACAGTACCGTTCAACTCATTGCTAATTAAAAATCTGTCTGTCTCCTCCATGTTCAGTGCTCGGTGAATCATTTTTATTCACAAACTTTTGGTTTTTAAAAAAATTTAGAGTACCCAGTTCATTTTTTCCAATTAAGGGGCAATTTAGCGTGGCCAATCCACCTAACCTGCACATCTTTGGGTTGTGGGGGCGAAACCCACGCAAACACGGGGAGAATGTGCACGGACAGTAACCCAGAGCTGGGATCGAACCTGGGACCTCGGCGCCGTGAGGTCGCAGTGCTAACCCACTGCGCCACCGTGCTGCCCTTTATTCCCAAACTTGACACCCGACCGGAAAAGTTAAAGGCCACATCACATCGCTTGAATATAATGCCCAAAGTGAAAAGTATTTCTCACTGGTCTTCAAGGTTTCCCCTCCCAACATTAGAATTGTCCCCGAATCCCTTTTCGGGTGAAGGTGAGATGCCCCTTTAAGAATTTCCTGACTCAAGCTTACCGAGTGCGGATGTTGACCAGATCACAAAATAGACTTTGGACAAAGAAGGTCTATTGGCCCACTGGGCCAGGATACCAACTCTTCCTGTTACAACATCTTGGCAGCTCCCCGGCCTCAGCCATCCTTCCTCTTGACAACCTGTTCCAGCTGCCAATATAATGTCTTCCAGCTGTTGAAACAAGAGTGATGCAAGTGGAATAAGATTTTGTTTTCTAAAGCAACTTCTTTCAAAGGTTCCGATCTAAGTTGTTGACCTCAGAAAGTTTCTGAGAAATGGTTGCTGTGGTTTCTCTTATTTTTTTCCTGTGTATGTGTGTGGAGGTGCAGTTACAATCCCTGGCTCCAATCAGGATGTGCTGAAACCCAGTAAATCATAAGAAGTATCATCGGAGTTATAGCCTCTAGAGAAAGTGATGGCCAAGACACAGGTGACTAACCTGTGCGTTCCTGAACTGGTGTGACACCACTGAGCCTACGAGAAACCACATCCTCCAATAAATCTTATTTTTCAAACATAGAAACTAACAACACAAATGGAGGCCATTTAATCCATCATGTCCTGTGCTAGCTCTTTGAAGGAGCTATCTAATTAGTTCCACGGTGCTGTTCTTTCCCCACAGTGCTCCAAATTTGTAAGTTCACATGGATGTATGTTCGACTGGAATGTCTATTGCAAGGGGAATGGAATGTAAAAGTTAGGGGTGTTTTGCTATGGTTGTATAGGGTATTGATGAGACCACATTTGGTGTACAGTGTACAGCTTTGCACCCCTTATTTAAGAAAGGATATGAATGCATTAGAGGTAGTTTGGAGAGAGTTCACTTGATTGATACCTGGGATTGGGGCATTATCTTATGAAAAGAGGTTGGACAGGCTGTGCCTGTATCCATTGGAGCTTAGAAGAATGACAAGTGATCTTATTGAAACATGTGAGATCCTAAGGGGACTTGCTAGGGTGGAGGCTGAAAGGATTGTTCCCCTTTTGGGAAAGGCTGGAACTAGTGGTCACAGTTTAAAAATAAGGGATCACCCATTTAAGGGAGAGATGAAGACTTGATTAAACCTCCCTTTAACATTCTCTGCTCTCAGGTCAACACCCCCAGCTTCTCCAGTCCCTCCGCAATCAACTGAAGTCCCTCATCCTTGGTGCTATTGTGTCGATTGCACTCCGCACCCTTTCCAAGGCCTTACCGTCCCTCCTAAACCTTGATGGCGCTCCGTGTGCTCAACGGCGTGAAGTGGTACCGTTGCTCCTGACCCAGTTGGAGTACGAGTTAAGCGCTCTGATGCATGAGGAGCTTTTTCTCTACCATGAATGACACCCCCCCCCCCCCCCCCCCCCCCCGCCCCCCCCAAAGGATCTGGCTATTCGGCCTCTTGAGTCTGCTCTGCCATTCAAACAGATCATGGCCAGTCATTTACCTCTACTCCATTTTCCCCATTATCCCCATTTCCCTTGATGTCATTGGAATGCATAACGCTAGAGGTGAGCTGTCACCTTGGAACCACAGGTCTCAATAACATTTTAAAGATATTTTGAGACGGCAGAGGAAAAATTGCCAACCACTGCTCAGTGATCAATGGGAGATATATCTGATGGGAAGAGCTGGAGCGTTCAGTCTGATGATTGGCGTTTAAAGCCCTTGGCGGTGTTTGGGAAGTATTTAGTAATCCTAATCGTTGGACCTTGGCCTTGGATTCAATGAGCTTTCCTTTTAAAAGTCCTTTTGATTCAATGACAAGGTGGAACGGTCAACAGCACAGGCAATGAAAAGGTGGCAAGATTTGCATTTCTGTAGCGCTTTTCACAACCTCAGGACATTGCAAAGCGTTTTGCAACCACTAAAGGACTGTTTTAACCATTGAATTGTTATGGTGCAGCATGCGACCATTCAGCCCATCGTGTCTGCAGCCCCTCTCCAAATCAGCATCATGACTTAGTGCCATCCCCCTGCCTTCTCCCCGTACTCCTGCACATTGTTTCTATTCAAATAATCATTTAATGCCCTCTTGAACCATTCGCTGTGTGAAAATGTTTTTTCTCACATCACATTCAGAGAAAACACAGCAGCCAATCTGTGCCCAGAAAGCTCTCTCAAACAGGGGGGGACGATTCTCCGAGCCCTGCGCGGGCCGGAGAATCGGCGCAACCGCGCCATGACTCCGGCACACGATTCTCCAAGGTGCGGAGAACCGGCGCCATTTGTGCCGGCGCGGTTGGCGCCGGCCGCAGGCCGCTGGAATCGGCAGTGCCGCTGATTCTCTGGCCTGGATGGGCCGAGTGGCCACGCGGATACGACAGAGTCCCGTCGGTGCCGGTCGCTGCCGGCGGGAACTCTGCGCGAAGGGCCGGTGGGCGGCCTGTGGGGCGGGGAAAAGCGGGGTGGGGGGCCTCCGATGGGGTCTAGCCCACGATCGGGACCCACCCCCCACCCCCCGGGCCTACTTTCCAGCGCGGCCGGCCCCTGAACACCGACACCATGTTGAGTCGGGGCCGGCGCGCAGAAGAAGTCCCCCGCGCATGTGGAGGTTGCCGCGGCCCAACTGCGCATGCGCGGGTTGGCGCGGTGCCCATTTGGCGCCGGAGAAGGAGGCTGGAGCAGCGTGAACCGCGCCAGCGCTGTGCTGGCCCCCTGTGGGGGACAGAATCGGTCGTCCCCGTGCCTGTTTCACGCTGTCATGATACGCGACGGCGTTCACGACGGCGCGAACACTTGCGCCCCATTTGGGAGAATCGCCCCCAGGATTGCGATAACAACCCGATAATCTGTTCAAAGGATGTTGGTTGAGGGGCAACTGTTGGCCAGGACACGGGTGTCCTCCCTGGCCTTCTCCGAAACAGTGCTGTGGGGTCTTTCACATCATACCTGAGAAGGCAGACGGTTAAACGCCTCATCCAAAAGACCTCCGACGGTGCAGCACTGCTCCAGCACTGTATGGGGATTTAGAGCCGAGATTATGTGTTCCAGTCTCTGGTGACGAATTTGAATTCATACAGCTTCTGATCCAGGGAACTCCCTGCTGATCAATGGCTGACACCAGAGCCACCGGTTTGTCTTCCAGAGCTACAGATGGGACTTTTAATCTATTCTAACCCTTTGTTTTTGTTCTATCTTAGGGTCCAAAGGGTTCCCAGGGAGATCAGGGCCTGCAGGTAAGGATATTTGAATGTTCTTCACAGTGGAGGCAGCAGAAAGGAATGATGACTGGCGTTGCGTTGAGGGATTAAAACATTTGAAGAAAGACCCAACTTCATGTAGCACCCTTCACAACCCCAGGACTCTCCAAAGTGCTTCACAGCCAATGGAGTTCTGTTTTTGAAGTGCAGCCACTGTTGCAATCTAGGGAATGTGGCAGCCAGTTTGAGCACAGCAAGATCCCACAGATAACCATGTGGTAACAACCAGATAGCTTGTTTTAGTAATGTTGGTTGAGGGATTAAACTTTGGCTCACAGTGGGGGAACTCCCTCTGAGCTCCTTCGAAGTAGCCCAGCTGTGGGGCTTCAGTTTAACGTTACACCTGGCAGGCGGCACCTCTGGCAGTGCGGCACTTCCTCAGTACTACCCCGCGGAGTGCAGGCCTGGATTTTGTGCTAGCATCTCTGGAGTGGGGATTTGAATCCACGATCTTCCCATTCAGGGGTGCAGGTGTTGCCCACTGAGCCCATGGGTAAGGAGGTGCTCTATTCGACTGCATTGCAATTGAATGCAACAACGCCATCGCGGAGCTTCTCTTCCCGCCTGACTGAAAGTAAAGTGTTTCCAGAGAGTTAAAGGCCAAAAGTTGAGCAGATAATCCTGCTATACCCTTTCCTATCATTAGAGGGAGCACTATTGCCATTTTGAGTGCACACAATAGGGTATTGTGGTGGTGGCCCGCACTTTTAAGGGGTGAGTTCTCGGAGGGTCTTGTGACCCATTCGGCCAATTGGGTGGAGAGTGCCAATCCTGGGTGTGAGTGTGAGTTTCATTGTTGGTCAGGAGTTTGAAGTGGTGTAGTATGGTAACCGTTATCTCACACCCTGTGTGTAGTTACGTACCTTAATAAACCATTTATTCGTTGATCTACTTGGTGGTCATCAGACTATCAAGATACTACTTTGCCTCGAAACACTAGCAGCCATTTTGTAATGATATCATTTGTTCAAATTTAATTATAAATCAGACTAATGGCAATAAAAGGTGCAAATTTCTAGGCCGCCATGTGAAAAATGTCGGCATGTTTGTTGTGCATGACGAGGAACAACCCCAATGATTGTTCCTCACGATAAACTTGTTGCATGTACAAAGATTTGACACTTTTATCCCAGTGCCATCTGGATATCCCATGAATCTGGTGAGCGACATGGGGGTATTAGCCTTGCTGCTTTATTCGGGATAAATCCAGATTATCCCTGCTCTGAATCACTGGTGGCTGGGTTGGGAAGGTGAATCTGTTTCCAGCACCTCTCTGAGATATAGTTGCTGTTTGGGTGTGTGACGTCCTGTCGTGGGCAAGTATCCTGCTTGAAGCTGTCCCTCAATCTGGAACCACACATTGCATTATCAAGAAGCGATTAAATTATACACCGCAGGTGAGGCCTTTACAGCATGGAAGGAGGCCAATCGGTCCATCATGCATGTGCTGGCTCTATGAAAGAGCTAACCAATTAGCCCCACAACCATGCTCTTGCTGCCATAACCCAATGATTTGACCCTTCCCCTCTCTTTGAGCTCGTATGTAATTACCTTTGGAAAGTTAATAAATCTGCTTCCACCTCTAGCACTTGTTCTTTTGTCAGTCACCTTAAATATGAGTTATTGACCCTTCTGTTAGTTGGAAACAGCTAGTTTCTCACTGTGTAGTCTTATCAAAATCCCTTGGGAGGGCCTGGTTCTCAGGTGTCAGCCTGAGCTGTACTTATCCTGACCTGATAGTTAAGCTCCCAGTGCACCTTCCCATCATTGGGTGTGTGGCCGTTTCAACCCTGATACTTGACAGATAAACCGTTCACCCTCCGCAAGCAGAACTCCTTCATGGCATTTCCCATTTCCAGTACAGGAGCAATGGACTAATGTCCCATCACTTGGTTTCAGAAGTCCTTTACACAAAAGTGAAGAGAATGAGTTGATGTGCTAAGTGACGTTCTCCAGATTGTTAGAGGGGCAGCTCTGGTTGGATCCATCTCTGGACCTCCCATCTCATACACCTCACCCAATCCAAACAGCTATTTCGAGGAAGCTAATAAAGAAAACATTCAAAGAAAAATCTAAGAAATGTATTCCTGCCCGTACAGGTTTTCTCTTGGGGTTCGCTTGCAGTAGTGTCCAAGCGATAAACCTTTAATTTCTGGAGAGTCTGAGACAATCATGAAGGCTTGGCAAACCAACGTGTCTCGCTCAGGATAACCAGACAGAACGGCATTTAGTCGTTGGACATCAATACCGCTCTGGCCTTTATTTTGGTCATGTTGGTTGACCCCAATTTGAGTACCTTTGACTGGCTGCCAGGATTGGAGGAGGTGGGACATTCCCTGCCTTTAGTCCCTCATCATGTCAGCCCAAAGCCATACCGACGAGAAAGAATATTCTTCTCTCTTGGTGCTGTCTCCTGATTATTTTGTGAAGAGTTGCTCATTGTCTCTATCGGTCGCGAGAAGAAGTGATGAATTCTGAATTTTGTTTCTGGCTGCTTTCCTTTTTCAGGGTGAGCCAGGTCGAGATGCTGTTGGATTGCCAGGTCCACCTGGCCCGCCTGGATTCACCTACGGTGCAGACAGTGTAAGCTCTTCCCTTTCTGTTATCACCAATGCAAGAGGCCTAATGGGCAAGGCAGATGAACTCGGGGCATGGATAGATACATGGGACTGGGATATTATAGCTATTACTGAAACATGGCTAAAGGAGGGGCAGGACTGGTAACTCAATGTTCCGGGATACAGATGCTACAGGAAAGATAGACCAGGAGATGGGGGAGGAGGGGGAGTTGTGATTTTGATTAGGAACAGTATCATGGCAGTACAGTGAGAGGATATATCCAAGGTTTCGCCCACTGAGTCTATATGGGTAGAACTGAAAAATAAGAAGAGTGAGATCACATTGATAGGACTGTACTATAGGCCCCCAAATGGTCAGTGGGATATTGAGGAGCAAATATGTAAAGAGATTACAGATAGCTGCCAGAAAAATAGGGTGGTATTAATTGGGGACTTTAACTTTCCCAACATTAACTGGGACAGCCATAGCTCGAGGGGTTTGGATGGAGAGAGATTTGTCGAGTGTATTCAGGAAGAATTCCTCATTCAATATGTGGATGGCCCGACTAGAAAGGGGGCAAAACATGGCTTCCTCGTGGGGACTAAGGAAGGGCAGGCAACGGAAATGTTAGTGAGGGATCACTTTGGGACCAGTGACCATAATTCCATTAGTTTTAAGATAACTATGGAGAATGATAATTCTGGCCCAAAAGTTAAAATTCTAAATTGGGGCAAGGCCAATTTTGAGGATAATAGGCGGGAACTTTCAAAAGTTGATTGGGGGGTGCCTATTTGCAGACAAGGGGACAGCTGATAAGTGGGAGTCTTTCAAAAAGGTGATAACTAGGGTTCAGAGTGAGCACATTCCTCTTAGAGTGAAGGGTAAGGCTGGTAGAAGAAGGGAACCCTGGATGACTCGGGACATTGAGGCCATGGTCAAAAGGAAGAAGGAGGCATATGGGGCTGGATTCTCCACCGGTGGGATGCTCCATTTTGCAGGCAGCCCGGGGGTTTCCCAACGGCCTGAGGCTGCCCCACAATGGGAAACCCCATTGACTAGCCGGCGTTATGGAGTATCCCACCGGCGGGGTGAACGCGGTGGGGCGGAGAATCCAGTCCATGACATGCATAGACAGCTGGGATCAAGTGGATCCCTTGAAGAGTATAGGGCTTGCCAGAATAGAGTTAAGAGAGAAATCAGGAGGGCAAGAAGGGGACATGAGATTGTCTTGGCAGACAAGGCAAAGGAAAATCCAAATAACTTTTACAGATACTAAAAGGGTGACTAGGGAGAGGGTAGGGCCTCTTAAGTATAAACAAGGTCATCTATGTGTCAATTCACAAGAGATGGGATGAATATTTCTTGTCAGTATTTACTGTTAAGAAAGGAAAGAATGTTAGGGAAATTGGGGAAATAAAGAGTGATGTCTTGAGGAGTGTACATATTACAGAGAAGGAGGTGCTGGAGGTATTAAAGTACATCAAGATAGATAAATTCCCAGGACCTGATGAAATGTATCCCAGGATGTTGTGGGAGGCTAGGGAGGAAATTGCCAGCCCCCCTAGCTGAGATATTTGAATCATCAACAGCCACAAGAGAGGTGCCTGAAGATTGGAGGGTAGCAAATGTTGAGCCCTTGTTTAAGATGGGCTGTAGGGGTAAGCCTGGGAACTACAGATCGGTGAGCCTTACTTCTGTAGTGGGTAAATTGTTGGAAGGTATTCTGAGGGACAGGATCTACAGGCATTTAGACAGGCAAGGGCTAATTAGGGAAAGTCAGCATAGCTTTGTAAGGGGAAAGACATGTCTCAAATTTGATTGAGTTTTTTGACGGGGTAACAAAGAAGGAGATGAGGGCAGTGCAGTCGACGTTATTTACACGGACAAGGTCTTTGACAAAGTACCGCATGGTAGGTTGTTGCAAAAGGTTAAATCTCACGGAATCCAGGGTGAGGTAGCCAATTGGATACAAAATTGGCTTGGTGACCGAGGCCAAAGGGTGGTTGTGGAGGGTTGTTTTTCAAACTGGAGGCCTGTGAACTCCTGTGTGCCTCCGGGATCGGTGCTGGGTCCGCTGTTATTTGTTATATATAGTAATGATTCGGATGATAATGTAGGAGGCATGGTTAGTAAGTTTGCAGATGACATGAAAATTGGTGGCATAGTGGATAGTGAAGAAGATTATCTAAGATTGCAACGGGATCTTGACCAGTGGGCCGATGAATGTCAGATGGAGTTTAATTTGGATAAATGTGAGGTGATGCATTTTGGTAGATCAAATCAGGGCAGGAGCTATTCAGTTAATGGTAGGGAGTTGGGGAAAGTTACAGAACAAAGAGATCTAGGGGTACAGGTCCATAGCTCCTTGAAGGTGGAGTCGCAGGTGGACAGGTTAATGAAGAAAGCATTCAGCATGCTAGGTTTTATTGGTCAGAATATTGAATACAGGAGTTGGGACGTATTGTTGAAGTTGTACAAGACATTGGTAAGACCTCACATGGAATACTGGGTTCAGCTCTGGTCACCTTATTATAGGAAGGATATTGTTAAACTAGTGTGATGAACGGTTACTGCCTTATCATCATGTAAGGTGATGTCCCCTTTAAGACCAGGATTGGAACCCTGGGGACTCCGCCTCTGGCTCCGCCCATCTGGGAGCCATACATAAAGGCCTGCCTCATGGTCTGTATAGCAGTCAGCTCTCGTCCAAACCTGTAGCATAGTTATTAGCCTAATAAAGCCTTCTTTACAGTTTAATCTCTAAGCATCATTATTGAGGGTACCTCAATTTATTAGGCTAAACTAGATTCAGGATGGACGCAGGCCTAAAACCAGAGAAGCTCAATCTGGAAGCACGAACGCTGGAGGCAAAGGAAATTTTTAAATACTGGCTGCGGTGCTTCGAGGCCTACCTGGACTCCGCAGAGACTCCCATCCTGGGGCCACGCAAGCTGCGTCTACTCCACGCCCGGGTGAGTCACAGAATCTCCGCCACGCTCGAAAAGGCGACGATTTATGAGGAAGCGATTGAGTTGCTCCGCAAGCGGTTTGTCAAACCCGTCAATGAGGTGCACGCCCGGCATCTGCTCTCTACCTTCCGGCAGCGCTCGGGGGAATCGCTCGACGAGTTTGTTGAGAAACTCACCACGCTGGCCAGGGACTGTGACCATCAGGATGTGACAGGGGAAGTCCATATGAACCTGCACATCAGAGATTCTTTCGTGTCCGGCATCCGCTCAACCTACATCCGGCAGCGACTGCTCGAAAACGGGGCAAAAGACCTCCAGGAGACGCTAACGCTCGCCTCCTCGCTGGAGGTGGCCCGACATAACTTGGGTACGTACCCCGCGGACTCTGCCAGCCCCCCCCGGGGGGCTCCTCAGACTCGCCCGTATTACAGGCCTGCGCCATGCGGCGACCCGCTCACCATGGGGGCACACCTTGCTACTTCTGCGGGCAGGGCCCACGCCCACGCTGCCCAGCCCGCTCCGTGATCTGCAGCGACTGCGGGAAGAAAGGGCACTTTGCGAGGGTCTGCCTGGCCAGACCCAGGGGCCAGAAAAACAAAGAACAGCCGGCCCGAAAATCAGGCTCTCAGGCCCGCAGGCCTCGCAATGCTGCTGCGCACCGACCCGACACGTCCTCTTCTGACGCGTCATCAGCCTCGTGCGAATCATGGGAGCGGCCATCTGGTCGGCGGCCATCTTCTCGACCCGACACGTGCGACCAACGGCAGCGGCCATTTTATGACTCCGACTACCCGCGACTGGGTGCGATCACCCTCGATCAAACTCGGCCAAAACACCTGCAGAACTCCATGATGCAGGTCCAGGTCAACGGGCACGACACTGCATGCCTCTTCGACTCCGGGAGCACGGAGAGCTTTATCCACCCTGAAACGGTAAGGCGCTGCTCCCTACGCACCCATCCCACATCCCAAACCATAGCCCTCGCATCTGGGTCCCACTCGGTACAAATCACGGGGTACTGTATTGCGGATCTCTCGATACAGGGTGCCAAATACACCCGTTTCAAATTTTATATCCTCCCTCACCTCTGTGCCCCCCTGCTGCTCGGACTGGATTTCCAGTGCAGCCACCGAAGCCTGACACTGAAGTTCGGCGGACCCTTGCCCCCCTCACGGTGTGCTGCCTTGCGACACTGAAAGTCGCACCCCCCTTGCTATTCGCTAACCTCACTCCCGACTGTAAGCCCGTCGCCACCAGGAGCCGGCGCTACAGTGCCCAAGATATGGCTTTTATCAAGTCAGAGGTCCAGCGTTTACTGGGAGAGGGGGTCATCGAGGCTAGCAACAGCCCTTGGAGAGCGCAAGTGGTGGTAGTCCGGTCCGGGGAGAAGAAACGGATGGTCGTGGATTATAGCCAGACCATAAACCGATTCACGCAGCTTGATGCGTACCCCCTTCCTCGCATCGCGGAAATGGTAAATTGGATCGCCCAATACCGAGTCTTTTCCACGGTCGACCTCAAATCTGCCTACCACCAGCTCCCCATCCGACCAAAAGACCGCCTCTATACTGCCTTCGAAGCAGCCGGCCGGCTCTTCCACTTCCTCAGGGTCCCCTTTGGTGTCACAAATGGGGTCTCCGTCTTTCAAAGGGCGATGGACCAAATGGTGGACCAGTACGGTTTGCGGGCTACATACCCGTACTTGGACAATGTCACCATCTGCGGCCATGATCAGCAGGACCATGACGCTCACCTCAAAGTTCCTCCAGACCGCCCGAGCCCCTAACCTGACCGATAACGAGGGCAAATGCGTTTTCCACACCACCCGGCTGGCCATCCTCGGCTATGTCGTGGAAGACGGGGTCCTAGGTCCCGATCCCGACCGCATGCGCCCCCTTAAGGAACTCCCTCTCCCCCGCAGCCTCAAGGCCCTCAAACGGTGCTTTTCTCCTATTACGCCCAGTGGGTCCCCAAGTATGCGGACAAAGCCCGCCCACTCCTAAAGACCACCACTTTTCCCCTCTCGGCTGAGGCTCAATTGGCCTTCAACCGCATCAAGGCCGACATCATCAAGGCCGCCATGCACGCGGTGGACGAAACCATCCCTTTCCAGGTAGAGAGCGATGCATCAGACATCGCCTGGCTGCTACCCTCAATCAAGGAGGCAGACCAGTAGCGTTCTTCTCCCGAACCCTCACCGCCTCCGAGATTCGACACTCTGCAGTCGAAAAGGAGGCACAAGCCATTGTGGAGGCTGTGCGGTGCTGGAGACACTACCTCGCCGGTAGGAGGTTTACCCTCGTCACCGACCAACGGTCGGTCGCCCATATGTTCGATAACACGCAACGGGGCAAAATAAAAAACGATAAAATTTTGAGGTGGAGGATCGAACTCTCCACCTACACGTACGATATGAAGTATCGTCCAGGGGAGCTCAACGAGCCCCCAGATGCCCTGTCCCGCGGCACATGCGCCAACGCGCAGGAGGACCGCCTGCAAGCCATCCACAATGACCTCTGCCACCCGGGGGTTACCCGGTTCGTCCATTTCATCAAGTCCCGCAACCTACCTTACTCAACCAAGGAGGTCAAGGCCATGGTCAGGGCCTGCCAGGTCTGTGCGGAGTGCAAACCGCACTTCTATCGGCCAGACAAGGTTCGGCTCGTGAAGGCCTCGGGCCCCTTTGAGCGACTGAGCGTGGACTTCAAGGGGCCCCTCCCGTCCACCAACCGTTATGCCTATTTCCTCACCGTGATCGATGAGTTCTCCCGTTTCCCATTCGCCATTCCCTGCACCGACATGACCTCAGCCACGGTGATTAAGGCACTGCACAGCATCTTCACCCAGTTCGGTTTCCCTGCTTATATCCA
The DNA here is from genome assembly GCF_047496885.1 of Scyliorhinus torazame. NCBI lineage: Eukaryota > Metazoa > Chordata > Chondrichthyes > Carcharhiniformes > Scyliorhinidae > Scyliorhinus > Scyliorhinus torazame. Next base: position 193,053,452 of record NC_092708.1, read on the forward strand.
CAGCGACCGGGGTACATCGTTCATGAGCGATGAACTGCGTCAGTATCTGCTCAACAAAGGCATCGCCTCGAGCAGAACGACCAGCTATAACCCACGGGGAAACGGGCAGGTGGAGAGGGAGAACGCGACCGTGTGGAAGGCTGTCCTTCTGGCCCTGCGGTCGAGAAATCTCCCAACCACCCGCTGGCAGGAGGTCCTACCCGATGCCCTACACTCCATTAGGTCACTCCTCTGCACGGCCACAAATGAGACCCCTCATGAGCGATTGTTTCTCTTCCCCAGGAAGTCTACCTCCGGGGTCTCGCTTCCACCTTGGCTGACGGCTCCGGGACCTGTTCTTCTCCGGAGGCACGCGAGGAGCCATAAAACGGACCCCCTAGTTGAAAAGGTCCGACTGCTCCACGCCAACCCCAGTTACGCCTACGTGGAGTACTCCGACGGCAGGCAAGATACGGTTTCCCTCTGGGATCTGGCGCCCGCTGGATCCTCCACCACAGACGCCCCTTCCCGCGCCGCTCCCCTGCAGGACCCGTCGCCCCCTACAACACACCCCCTTCCGGCCCTACCACCCGTTGGTGAGTTCCTACCATGCGCCCCCCCTTTACACACCCCGCCGGCGCCGGCTCCGCTACCCCCGGCCCTGCCTAGTTCCTCTGCCCCGACCCGGACCGAAGCTCCGACCGCTGTGCTCCCGGATGTGCCCTCAACCGGGACGTCCGTGCCCGCCGCACCACCGCCCGAACTGAGGAGATCGAGGAGGACGATCCAGCCGCCGAGACGGATGGACCTATGATGGCACTTCACCCCCGCCGGACTCCTTTTTAAACGGGGTGAATGTGATGAACGGTTACTGCCTTATCATCATGTAAGGTGATGTCCACTTTAAGACCAGGCTTGGAACCCTGGGGACTCCGCCTCTGGCTCCGCCCATCTGGGAGCCATACATAAAGGCCTGCCTCATGGTCTGTATAGCAGTCAGCTCTCGTCCAAATCTGTAGCATAGTTATTAGCCTAATAAAGCCTTCTTTACAGTTTAATCTCTAAGCATCATTATTGCGGGTACCTCAACTAGAAAGAGTGCAGAAGAGATTTACGAGGATGCTACCAAGACTTGATGGTCTGAGTTATAAGGAGAGGCTGGATGGACTGGGACTTTTTTCCCTGGAGTGTAGGAGGCTTAGGGGTGATCTTATAGAGGTCTATAAAATAATGAAGAGGAAGGTTAAGGTAGATAGTCAACATCTTTTCCCAATGGTAGAGAAGTCTAGAACTAGAGGGCATAGGTTTAAGGTGAGAGGGGAGAGATACAAAAGAGACCAGAGGGGAAATCTTTTCACACAGAGGGTGGTGAGCATCTGGAACAAGCTGCCAGAGGCAGTGGTAGAGGCGGGTCCAATTTGTTCCTTTAAGAAATAGTTAGACAGTTACATGGGCAGGGTGGGTACAGAGGAATATGGGCCAAATGCGGGTAAGTGGGACTAGCTTAGTGATAGAAACTGGGCGGCTTGAACAAGCTGGGCCGAAGGGCCTGTTTAATGCTGTAAACATCTATGACTCTACGACCAGCCCAAGGCTGCTTCAGGTGTACTCGCTCAGAGGTTTCCCGAGAGTCGCTTTGCAAAACCTGAAGTTGAAATGCAAAGGGTTGGAATTTGTGCTACAGATCTGTAAAGGTTTGATTGGAAAGCATCAGAAGCTCTGTTCCAGCACCATACCTCAGAATGTATATGGTGACCTTGGAGCAACGCAATGTAGAATGACATTAGGACGGAAAGGGTTAAATTAGGAGGCTGCAGAGATGAGGCTTGGACTTTCTTAAGTATAGAAGGTTAGGAGGTGGTCTAGTAATCTAGAAGTTAGAAGCATGTAGACCATTCGGCCCTTCAGGTCTGCTCTCCCACCCAATTAGATCATGGATTCTCTGTTTGTGGTCTCAGCTCCACTTTCCTGCTTGGTCTACACAGCCTCCTGTGGTAGAGAATTTCACAGGTTCACCACACTCTTGAGTGAAGAGGTTTCTCCCCATCTCAGTCCTAAATGGCCTACCCTGCACCCTATTCCTGATTTGAGTGTGGTCTAAATCCAGAACTGATTTCAGAGGGGTTAACTTGGGGGGTGGACGATACTGGCCTGTGTCATGGAACAGGATGTGGCAGGAATTTCCAAAAAGAGGTGAATCATGGCTCTCACTGGCTCTCCAGACGGTAGCGAAGAGCCCCCCCCCCCCTTCACCTCCACAAAATTCAGCACACAGTCACCCTACAGATGACTTTCCCTCAATCAGCCAATTAGTGACCAGAGGACAGTCTCGCCTTCCAATAAAGGATGGTGGGAAGTCTCTCGAAGCTGGAGGGCCAATAAGGTGACCAATCGGCAAGGAAAAAGCTGCAGCTTGGGTAAGGCACAGAGAGAGGGGGCATCTCCATCTTCAAATGAAAAATGAAATCGCTTATTGTCACAAGTAGGCTTCAAATGAAGTTACTGTGAAAAACCCCTAGTCGCCACATTCCGGCGCCTGTTCGGGGAGGCTGGTATGGGAAGAGCACTCCCCCAGCTTAAACTTCAATTTCAAAATTTGTCTTCAGTAGCCGGGTAGCCATTGTGGAGGGGGAAGGCCTCAGGGCCTACCCGGAGTGCTGGCTACCCAGTCTGCGACCAGGACACCTTCGGGCAGCAAGCCTTGTCACCACACCTTGGCCAGCCCCTCTAAATAGCCATTTAATATATTGGATACCTGCCACTTGTACGTGGGCATTTCCAACACATCCCACCTCAGGGAAAAGGGCTGCGAGGATAGATAGGAGGATGGGGGGGATAGGAGAAAGGGAGCAGGGAGATAGAACGAGGGTGGTGGGAGAAAGAAAGGGTTGAGGAGGGGAGTGGAGGAAGAGGGATTAGAGGAGGAGGGTCAGGAGGGGATGGGAAGGGGGCAGGGATGGTGGAGGGAAGTGGGGAGGGGACACTGGTGATGGGGGAAAGGAGAAGGGAGGGAAGGGTGAAATTTATCCCTGTATCTCTGTGCTGGTTTTCAAGCCTTCAGATACACTTGGTGACAGGGGAATGGCGAATTCAGTACTCTGTGGGTGAGGGAAACACTGGGGACGGCACTACGGAGAGAGACAGGGAGAGGTGTCAAGAGCCGACTTTACGTGGGAGTGGGAAACTGTGAGTTGAGCACTCCCCTGAGGTACATATTGATGTCCCTTGTCAGCACAAAACAGGGAAATCCTTTCACTATATTCAAATCAAAATTGAAATTAATATTTAATGTGATATAATTATTAACCATTCTCTTTCCTCAGGCGGTCGATGGCTTGACATTTGTCCCTGGTGCAGAGGTAGGTAACATTCCTTAACCTACGAGGAGGCGTACAAAATTGATGGGCTGTGGAAAACAAAAATCAGATTCTTCAAGTATGTTTCACACTCACCGTCAGTGGATAAATCTATAGAAAAACACTCACCAATGTACAAACTCTGTTTTAGGGGGCCTTATATTGTTTTATCACATTTCTTCTTGTGATGTGGGCATTGCTGGTTAGACCACCATTTATTGCCCATCCCTAATTGCCTTGACAAGGTGGTGGTGGTGAGCTGCCTTCTTGAGCCGCTGCAGTCCATGTGGTGGAACACCCACAGTGCTGTTAGGGAGGGAGTTCCAGGATTCTGACCCAGCGACAGTGCAGGAATGGCCGATATATTTCCAAGTCGGGATGTGTGTGACTTGGAGGGGAACTTCTAGGTGAGGGTGTTCCCATGTATCTGCTACCCTTGTCCTTCTAGATGTTTGTACGTTTGGGGGCTGCTGTTGAAGGGGACTTGACAGAGTTGCAGCAGTGTGTGCTTTTGCATTTTGATTCATAATGTAACACATTTCTTTCTCCCTTTCAGGGTGCAAGGGGAGTTCCTGGCCAAGCTGGATTGCCGGTAAGAAAAGGCTAGTCACGTTTTTATTGAGTATGGTTGTGCTGATTGAAAGGCATATTGGTGAGAAAAAAAGATTGGTCTGAACAATCCCATTTTTTTCTCATCTCTTCACATCACCAATCTTGGGCACACACTGAACAATGATAGAGATTACCAGATTGTTTTGACAAGCAATAGGGGAGGCAATGGCGTAGTGGTATTATCTCTGGGCTAGTAATCCAGAGAACCAGGGTAAAGCTCCAGGGACCTGGGTTCGAATCCCACCATAGCGGACGGTGAAACTTGAATTCAATAAAAATCTGGAATTAAAAGCCACCTGACACAGATGACCTTGATTGTCAGAAAAACCCATCTAGTTCACTAATGTCCTTGGGGAAAGAAATCTGCCTGGTCTGGCCTTCATGTGACTCCAGATCCACAGCATGGTGGTTAACTCTTAAAATCCCTCAGGAAGGGACAATAAATGCTGGCCCAGCCACATGCCACAACAAATTTTTATAAAAAAAGCTGCGTAGAATATGCCCGTGAAACCGGTTTAAGGGGTTGCATGGTTTTAAAAAATGTTTGTCCCAATTAAGGGACAATTTAGTGGCCAATCCACCTACCACGTACACCTTTGGGTTGTGGGGGTGAGACCCCTGCAGTCACAAGGACAATGTGCAAACTCCACACAGACAGTGCCAACCACTGCGCCACCATGCCACCCCTCCATGGTTTACGTTTTTTTTTTACTATGTTGTTGCAACATCCACACCGTACAGGAGTGGAATATTGGCCAAACCCACGCTGAATTAAGACCATGCATTCTCGAGTCATCAAAAGGCATTCAAATTGATTGTTGTTGGTCGGCCAATGGAGCAGATTGGTGCCCTTCTTCCAGACCTGCTGCTCACGATGGGCCAAATGGCCTCTTTCTGCACTGTGACGATTCTGCATCTCCACCAGTAGGGGGCGAAGGGGAGAAGGAGCTTGGAGTGAATTTGCCCCTCCTTGTTGAGAGGAATATTGTTTTTTAAACATACGCTCACTGTTGTAATTTGGGTAGCGCACCGTAAGATCCCACAATCAGCAATGCGATCATGGTCAGTGTTTTTTGCGACGATGGTTGAGAGGAGCAGGGAGTGCTCCCCTCTGCTGCTTCACAATATTGCCGTGGGATCTTTACATCCATCTGAGAGGACAGGCCTTCAGGAGCTTAACATCTCATCCAGAAATCCACAGCTCTGGCTGTGCAGCCACTCCCTCAGCACCTCAGTGTATTATTGGTTTGCATTTTGTGGCTTAAGCCTGTGGGGAGTGAGGGGTGCGAAATTTGAACTCTCAACCTTCGCGCTCAGAGGTCAGAGGGTTGCTGCTGGACAATTTATCAGCTGAAATCTAATCGAGTAATGTAGTGGTGATGTGACACCATTATTTTCATCAACCACTCCTCTTCAAAGGGTGTGATATGAGTAATCAAATGAGGACGCGGCTCACAGAAACGATTCTCACTCGCAGTAGTTCAATACCTCAGTCTTGTGGTCCTAATTTTAACATTTTGACTGTATTCTTCCCACTCTTCCAGGGTCCCAGAGGACTGAAAGGTGAACACGGATTCCAAGGTATCCCTGGATCAGCAGGACCAAAGGTAGGCTCTCCAGCGACAAAACCGTGCATTCGTTTGGCACCCTTAACGTAGGGATGAGGCGCTTTGCCTCAAATGGAAACAGGTGTGGCGCTGAAAGGAGATGCGAGGGGAGACAGCCAAAGGCCAGGCCAGAAGATGTAGGTTTTAAGGAGATTTTCAAAAGAGGAAGGAGAGGGCGGCGAGGTTCAGGGAGGAAATTCCAGAGCTTTCAATAAACTACTGCTGGTATTTACTGCCATGTATTCCAGGTATTGTCCAATTGCTTTGGGAAGTTATTTTTAAACCTACCCCTGCCATCATCTCAGCCAGTGCTTCCCGATCGGAACAACTCGCTGTGAGGAAAAAAAAACTCCCGTCCTCCCCCTCTGCTTCTTCAATCCGTATCGTCTGTTTACTCTCCCTCCGGCCATGCGGAAACAATCCCTGTTTACTCTTTCAGCCCTTTCGTAGGAGGCTGTTTTGTGCAGCTCCCTGCTCAGTGCTGAGTTTGTAGATAGATCTCTGCCACTTGACTGTGAGGTATCTCCGAGCCAGCAGGAGTTTACTGTGCCTTCATACTGAACTGAGCCCCGTTGGAGAGTTTGTTTTCCCGTTCCTTCTCAGTTTCGAATGAGACCACAATTTATTGACCCTTTCCCCAGATGCCCTTGGGAAGGTGGTGGTTAGCCGCCTCTTGGGACCCCTTGCATTTGGTGTGCTCAAGGTGCTCCCAAGCCCTCTGAAATGGGAGTTCTAGAATTGTGACCCTGTGGAGATGAAAGGACAGCGATATATTTCCAATTTTGGATGGTGAGTGACTTGGAGGGAACCTGAAGCTGGTGGTCTTCCCATGCGCCTGTAACTAGGGGCTGGTTTAGCACAGGGTTAGAGAGCTGGCTTTGAAAGCAGACCAAGGCAGGCCAGCAGCATGGTTCAATTCCTGTACCAGCCTCCCCGAACAGGCGCTGGAATGTGGCGACTAGGGGCTTTTCACAGTACCGTCATTTGAAGCCTACTTGTGACAATAAGCAATTTTCACTTTCACTTTCACTTTTATCTGTTGAGACAATGGAGGTTGTGGGTTTGCAATGACCGGGTTGAGTCTGGTTCCCAATCACTAATGGTTGAATGGTTGCCGCCTATCCCGAACTTGAGAGAGGATCTGGAGAATCAAGTCCGGTGTAGCCCATCTTCACCAGTCCTCTCCATTCAACATCCTAAACCTGGGACCATTCCCTCTGTGAGTCTCTGGTACACTCCTCAATGACACCAAAACCCCATTGCCCAGTGAGAGTTGTTACCTTTCGAGGGGTGGGGCAGGATTGATAAGTAATGATGTTCTCCTACAATGTTGACTGGGGGCCTCAGGAACATGTTTCTTTCTGTATAGACTGGGTGGAATATCCTGGTTCTAACAGTACCCAATGGGGGATAAAACCAAACAATGCGGGAAACACTCAGCAGGTTGGGCAGCATCTGTTGAGTGAGGGAGATGGAAGCTTTGCTTTTCAGGTCGCTCAGAACTGGGCGATGTCCCATATGCACAAGCGAGACTGTGCAACAGGCTTCAAACAAGAATACAGGCAATGCAAGGAGAAACAAGTGAGGACAGGACTAAAGGAGAGATGTCTGATAGCGGGACGTACAGAAGAGATTCAGTGGAAAAGCCAATGCCAGTGCTCCTGATGTATTTTTTCCACAATTGAGGATTATCTCTCCCTGCTCACTTTGGTTGACAGAGCCATCGATTGTATCTGTCACATTTCCCACACCTCTGCTCTCATCCCTTCCCCTTCCCCTTCCTCCCTGAACCACGGTAGGGTTCCCTTGTCCTCGCTTTGCACCCCACCAGCTTCCGTATTCAAAGGATCCTCCTCTGCCATTTCCGCATTATGCCACCACCAAACACACGTTCCCCTCAATCCCCTTCCAATATGCCGAAGGAGCCATTCCTTCTGCCGCTCCCTGGTCCACTCCTCAATCACCGGCAGCAGCCTATGCCCCTATCCATGCAAGGGCAGGGGAGTGGGGGGGGGGGGGGGGATTGAAGGGGTGCAAAACGTCCCCCTTTGACCTCTTCACTATCCAAAGCCCCAAAATACTCATTCCAGATTACTTTTTTCAATCTAGAATATTGTATTTGTTGCTTCAACGTGCAATCTCCTCTACACTGGGGAGCCCAAACACAGATAGAGTGACGTCTTTTTAAAAATAAATTTAGAAGGCGGCATGTGACGCCGTGGTTAGTGCTGAGGACCCGGGTTCGAATCCCGGCTCTGGGTCACTATCCGTGTGGAGTTTGCACATTCTCCCCATGTTTGCGTGGGTTTCACCCCCACAACCCAAAGATGTGGAGGTTAGGTGGATTGGGCAAACTAAATTGCCCCTTAATTGGAAAAAAATAATAATTAGGTATTCTAAATTAATTTATAAAAAATTAAAAAATTTAGAGTGCCCAATTTATTTTTCCAGTTGAGGGACAGTGACCCAACACCGGGATTCAAACCTGGGACCTCAGCGCCGTGAAACAGCAGTGCTAACCACTGTGCCACCGTGCTGACCTTTGAGTGACATCTTTGCTGAACACCTCAGTTCAGTCCACAAGTGTGACCCCCAACGAGCTACTGGCTGCCTATCAATTTTGAACTCTGATCCACTCTCACTCTGACCTCGCTGCCCTCGACCAGCTATACTGTTCAAATGAAGCTCATCGTGAGTTCGAAGAATAGAGCACCAGCATGGGTTTCCTCCGGGTGCTCAGGTTTCCTCCCACAAGTCTCGAAAGACATGCTGTTAGGTAATTTGGACATTCTGAGTTCTCCCTCAGTGTACCTGAAAAGGCACCAGAGTGTGGTGACTAGAAGCTTTTCACAGTAACTTCATTGCACTGTTAATGTAAGCCTACTTGTGACAATAAAGATTATTATTACTATTATTATTATCTTTGAACTCAACATTGAGTTCAACAATTCCAAATCATGTCCTCTGCCCCAAATTTTCTCCTTGTTTTTGTTTGGTCTTTGGGTCTTTGGTCATCTTGCACTCATCAGGACAATGCTCAAAAATACCAGTGTCAGGGGGGAACAACTAATTTATATTGTACGAGTTCTTCTCATGCAGTATAAATTGGTGCTGCCTTTGCATTTGGTATCCTTGCATTTGTCCTGATGAGTGCAGCACAAAAAGCTTCGACAAAGCATACATCTTTTTTTTCAGCAATATTCAAGTTCTGTATTTTGTTTAAATTTTAAAAAAAAAAGTAAATTTACCCAATTATTTTCTTTTCAATTAAGGGGCAATTTAACGTGGCTAATCCACCTACCTTGCAGATCTTTGGGTTGTGGGGGTGAAACCCATGCAGACACGGGAGAATGCGCAAACTCCATACAGACAGTGACCCGGGGCCAGGATTGAACCCAGGCCCTCAGTGCCGTAGGCAGCAGTGCTAATCACTGCGCCATCGTGCAGCCCAGAAGTTCTGTATTACCCGACTATTTAATTTGCTTTGTTGAGCCTATACCCAAAGCAGAATGGCTGAAATCCTCAACTTAAAACCCTTCTCTCTTGTGAATGTTATGCTAAACTGCTGATGTGAAACAGTCCCTTCTCTGGTCAGAGAGTCATTACTGCACAAAAGGAGGCCTACAGCCCATTAAGTCCATGCTGCCTCTATACTCAATCTCCCTTAGGGAGAAATGGAGTCAGGATATTTTTTTTCTCTCCCTAGAGTTTGACGGCAGCAACAATTCCAGCATATTTTAATTTAAACTGTGGCAATAAAGTCTTGTCCTTCCTTTGCAGGGCGACAGGGGAGAGCCTGGCCACATCATTGGGCCTGACGGAACCATGTTGAATAACCTGCTCGCTGGATCGAAGGTAAGACATCGGGGATCCGGAACAATAACTGTGGCCCAGTCAATGCAGAAACTCACTACCTTCCCTCCAGAGACACAGGAGCAGGCATGGCCCTGCCGTTGAAATGCACATAATTGTCAGACACAGAAATAGAACTAATCCATGCTGATCTTTCATGGGATGTGGGCTTTGCTGGCAAGGCCAATATTTGTTGCCCCATCTTGAATTGCCCTTCATCTGCTTGTATCACTCGGCCATTTCAGAGGGGCAGTTAGGAGTCAACCACATTGCTGTGGGTCTAGGAGTCACATGTAGGCCAGACTGGATAAGGATAGAAGATTGCCTTCCCTAAAGGACATTAGTGAACCAGCTGGACTTTTATGACATCTACAATACTTCTGTGGTCACGATTAGACTTTTAATTCCAGATTTTATGATTGAATTTAAAATCCACCGGTGCACGGTGGCGCAGTGGTTAGCACTGCAGCCTCATGGCGCCGAGGACCCGGGTTCGATCCCGACTTGGGTCACTGTCCATGTGGAGTTTGCACATTCTCCCCATGTTTGCGTGGGTCTCACCCCCACAACCTAAAGGCGTGTATCATAGATGGATTGGCCATGCTAAATTGCCCCTTAATTGGAAAAAAGAGAATTGGGTACTTTAAATTTATATTTAAAAAATGAATTTAAAATCCACCAACTGCTGTGATGGGATTCAGACTAGAGTATCACTCAGGACCTCTCGATTACGGGTCCAGTGACGGTATCATAATGCCATCACCTTCCCAATCTCTGGACACATATTTGGAGGTTACATTACGTGACCCAGTCAAGCATTTCCCTGTTTTTACAGCCACTGTATGAGAGTTTCAGATGAATTGAAGGGCAGTAGTGACGGATCAATATCTTGCAGTCAGTTCCCAATGGTGATGGATCAATATCCTACAGCCAATTCCCAATGGTGATGAATCAATATCATACAGTCAATTCCCAATGGTGATGAATCAATATCATACAGTCAATTCCCAATGGTGATGGATCAATATCCTACAGCCAATTCCCAATGGTGATGAATCAATATCATACAGTCAATTCCCAATGGTGATGGATCAATTTCCTACAGTCAATTCCCAATGGTGATGAATCAATATCCTACAGTCAGTTCCCAATGGTGATGGGTCCGTATGCTATAGTCAGTTCCCAATCGTGACAGATAAATATCCTACAGTCACTTCCCAATGGTGACGAATCAATATCCTACAGTCAGTTCCCAATGGTGATGAATCCATATCCTACAGTCAGTTCCCAATGGTGATGAATCAATATCCTACAGTCAGTTCCAATGGTGATGACTCAGTATACTACAGTTAATTCCCAATGGTGATGAATCAATATCCTACAGTCAATTCCCAATGGTGATGGATCAATATCCTACAGTCAATTCCCAATGGTGATGGATCAATATCCTACAGTCAATTCCCAATGGTGATGGATCAATATCCTACAGTCAGTTCCCAATGGTGATGAATCCATATCCTACAGTCAGTTCCCAATGGTGATGAACCAATATCCTACAGTCAGTTCCAATGGTGATGACTCAGTATACTACAGTTAATTCCCAATGGTGATGAATCAATATCCTACAGTCAATTCCCAATGGTGATGGATCAATATCCTACAGTCAATTCCCAATGGTGATGGATCAATATCCTACAGTCAATTCCCAATGGTGATGAATCAATATCCTACAGTCAATTCCCAATGGTGATGAATCAATATCATACAGTCAATTCACAATGGTGATGAATCAATATCCTACAGTCAATTCCCAATGGTGATGAATCAATATCCTTCAGTCAGTTCCCAATGGTGATGGGTCAGTATGCTATAGTCAGTTCCCAATCGTGACAGATCAATATCCCACAGCCAGTTCCCAATGGTGACAGATCAATATGCTATAGTCAGTTCCCAGTGGTGATGGACCAATATCCTACAGTCAGCTCCCAATAGTGACAGATCAATATCCTACAGTCAGCTCCCAATAGTATCAGATCAATATCCCACAATCCGTTCCCAATGGTGACAGATCAATGTCCTACAATCAGTTCTCATTGGTGACGGATCGATATCCTACAGTCAGTTCCTAATAATGAAGGATCAATATGCTATAGTCAGTTCCAAATGGTGATGGATCAATATCCTACACTCAGTTCCCAGTTGTGGCAGATCAATATCCTGCAGTCATTTTCCAATGGTGACGGGTCAATATCCTATCGTCCGTTTCCAGTGGTGATGGATCAATATGCTACAGTCATTTCCCAATAGTGATGGATCAATATCCTACAGTCAGTTCCCAATGGTGATGGATCAATATCTTACAGTCAGTTCCCAATGTGATGGATCAATATCCTACAGTCAGTTTCCAATGATGACAGATCAATATTCCACAGACAGTTCCCAGTGGTCAATATCCTGGACCCAAGATTGTGGCCAAAAGGGGGGTTAACTCTATGTTTAGGACAGTCTGTAATGAGATGAATGTAGCACTCATTTACTGTCATGCAATGAGTGATTAAACAACATCTGCATTTTAAAACTCCCACTGAAATCTCAGATTGCATTACTCAAAAAGAAGCTGAGAATCCCCGATCTCATGTCAGTCTTTTTTGATGCAATGTATGAAATGCAAGGATGAACCTGATTATTTACCTCCCCACTGCCTCTGAGCCCAGTCTGCTTACTAAATGTCAGTGGTGTATCACTGGGCTGTGTCGTTTCTTCATCTAGTCGAGATATGAACGGCACAAACTGTTAGAGAGTGACCAAGATTTCCTAGAAACACCATCTAGTTTCCTATGAACTCTTATCATGACAGGAATTGAGACCTGTGCAGGGAGTTCAGACCCTTGGTTCCTTGGTTGCTGAGTACGGTCACTATCAAGTTGGTTAACAAATGAGAAACAAGCTCCCACTTAGCTAATCAGCTTTGCCCTTCTACGGCAATGGAATGCTTTCTGATGGAGCCGCCATGATGTAGCAATCACAACTGCAACTCCGAGGCGATGATTTTCTGCTGCTGAATTCATGGCGAGGTGATGGGGTTGTGGTATTGTCACTGGGCTAGTAATCCAGTGACCCTGGGCAAGATCTGGGGACCTGGGTTAGAATCCCACCGAAGCAGATAGTGAATTTTCAATTCAATAGAAATCTGAAAAGTCTTAATTAAAAAATGATTGTCGTAAAAACCCATCTGGTTCATTAATGCTCTTTAGAGAAGGAAATCTGACATTCTTACCCGGTCCAGGCATACATGTGACTCCAGACCCACAGCTATGTGGTTAACTCTTAAATGCCCTTGAAAGGGAGAACCGATTGGCTTCCGGGTGCGGCGATGACCAGCTAAGTCGCACGTTTCGGCAGCTCCCGGTGGAACGGACTTTTGGGCTCTTAATAGGAGCCCCATCGGCAATTTTAACGGCAAATAACACTGTGTGGTAATCCAGAAGGGAATCCCCCCTGGACACGGATGGAAAAAAGAGAGGAAAGTAGCCGGATTGCGGTGGATCCTCAAGAGCAGCGGTCAGGAAGGCAAGCACAAAGCAAGATGGCGTCGGAAGGAGGCAGTTTAATATGGGGCCCTGACCAACAAGAGTTCCTGCGGCGTTGCGTAGATGAACTCAAAAACGAGATGAAGAAGGAGCTGTTGGCCCCGATATTACAAGCGATTGAGGGGCTAAAGGAGGAGCAAAAGACCCAGGAACAGGAGCTTCGGGTCGTGAAGGCAAAGGCTGCTGAGAATGAGGACGACATACAGGGCCTGGTGGTGAAAACGGAGATCCACGAGGCAGAACACAAAAGATGTGTGGAAAGGCTGGAGGTGCTGGAGAACAATGCGAGGAGGAAGAACTTAAGGATTCTTGATCTTCCCGAAGGTGCAGAAGGGGCGGACGTCGGGGCATATGTGAGCACGATGCTGCATTTGTTAATGGGATCGGAGGCCCCGATGGGTCCGCTGGAGGTGGAGGGAGCCTATCGGGTTATGGCACGAAGACCGAGGGCTGGAGAAACTCCTCGAGCAATAGTTGTGAGATTTCTCCGATACAAGGACAGAGAGATGGTCCTCAGATGGGCCAAGAAAACTCGGAACAGTAGGTGGGAGAATGTGGTGATCCGCGTGTATCAAGATTGGAGTGCGGAGGTGGCGGGAAGGAGGGCAAGCTTTAATCGGGCCAAGGCGGTGTTGCATAAAAGGAAGGTCAAATTCGGAATGTTGCAACCGGCAAGACTGTGGGTCACACATCTAGGGAAATGCCACTATTTCGAAACGGCAGACGAGGCGTGGACATTTATTGTCGAGGAGAAGCTGGAGTGAGCGGGCCAGAAAAGAACGTTTGGGACAAAAGTGGGGGGGGGGGTGAATTTGTGGGATGAAGGGGGGAAAAGGGGGAAGAGAGGACTTCCCAGGTTGTTAAACCTGCGACCCTGTAACTTCTCTCCCTTCCCCATGTCGTGGGGCAGGGGGGGATGAGGAGCTGTGGGCGCCGGCCATTGGGGGCAGGGCCAAAAGGGAAGCGCGGGCTTTGTTCCCGCGCTATGGTAATCATGGCGGGAACAGGGAAGCAGGAAGGAGGGGGCCTCGCACAGTGTGAGCCGAGGTCACGGGGGGAAGCCGAGGTCGGCCAGAGTTTGCTGACTTCTGGGAGCAACATGGGGGGTGCAATTACGCTAGCTTGGGATCTAGCGGGGAGGGGGGGGGGTTAACTGGGTTGCTGCTGCTGGGGAGAAGGGGGAGCTGGTATGGGAGGGGGGAGTCGGGGCGGGGGGGCGCCGCCTGGGGGGGATACAGCTACGTGGGAACCGGGTGAGGAGCTGGATTGAAAAAGGAAATGGCTAGTCGTCAAGGGAGGGGGGGGGGTGGGTAAAGAGCCCCCCAACCCGGTTGATCACGTGGAATGTGAGAGGGCTGAACGGGCCGATTAAGAGGGCACGGGTACTCGCACACCTAAAGAAACTTAAGGCAGATGTGGTTATGCTTCAGGAGACGCATCTGAAGCTGACAGACCAGGTTAGACTTCGCAAAGGATGGGTGGGGCAGGTGTTTCATTCGGGGCTAGATGCAAAAAACAGGGGGGTGGCCATACTAGTGGGGAAGCGGGTAATGTTTGAGGCAAAGACTAGTGGCGGATAGTGGGGCAGATACGTGATGGTGAGTGGCAAACTGCAAGGGGAGGCGGTGGTATTAGTGAACGTGTATGCCCCGAACTGGGATGATGCCAATTTTATGAGGCGTATGTTAGGACGAATCCCGGACCTAGAAGTGGGAAAGTTGGTAATGGGTGTGTGATGAACGGTTACCTCCTTATCATCATGTAAGGTGATATCCCCTTTAAGACCAGGCTTGGAACCCTGGGGACTCCGCCTCTGGCTCCGCCCATCTGGGAGCCATACATAAAGGCCTGCCTCATGTACTGTATAGCAGTCAGCTCTCGTCCAAATCTGTAGCATAGTTATTAGCCTGATAAAGCCTTCTTTACAGTTTAATCTCTAAGCATCATTATTGAGGGTACCTCAATTTATTAGGCTAAACTAGATTCAGGATGGACGCAGGCCTAAAACCAGAGAAGCTCAATCTGGAAGCACGAACGCCGGAGGCAAAGGAAATTTTTAAATACTGGCTGCGGTGCTTCGAGGCCTACCTGGACTCCGCAGAGACTCCCATCCTGGGGCCACGCAAGCTGCGTCTACTCCACGCCCGGGTGAGTCACAGAATCTCCGCCACGCTCGAAAAGGCGACGATTTATGAGGAAGCGATTGAGTTGCTCCGCAAGCGGTTTGTCAAACCCGTCAATGAGGTGCACGCCCGGCATCTGCTCTCTACCTGCCGGCAGCGCTCGGGGGAATCGCTCGACGAGTTTGTTGAGAAACTCACCGCGCTGGCCAGGGACTGTGACCATCAGGATGTGACAGGGGAAGTCCATATGAACCTGCACATCAGAGATTCTTTCGTGTCCGGCATCCGCTCGACCTACATCCGGCAGCGACTGCTCGAAAACAGGGCAAAAGACCTCCAGGAGACGCTAACGCTCGCCTCCTCGCTGGAGGTGGCCCGACATAACTTGGGTACATACACCTTGCTACTTCTGCGGGCAGGGCCAGCACCCACGCCCACGCTGCCCAGCCCGCTCCGCGATCTGCAGCGACTGCGGGAAGAAAGGGCACTTTGCGAGGGTCTGCCTGGCCAGACCCAGGGGCCAGAAAAACAAAGAACAGCCGGCCCGAAAATCAGGCTCTCAGGCCCGCAGGCCTCGCAATGCTGCTGCGCACCGACCCGACACGTCCTCTTCTGACGCGTCATCGGCCTCGTGCGAATCATGGGAGCGGCCATCTGGTCGGCGGCCATCTTCTCGACCCGACACGTGCGACCAACGGCAGCGGCCATTTTACGACTCCGACTACCCGCGACTGGGTGCGATCACCCTCGATCAAACTCGGCCAAAACACCTGCAGAACTCCATGATGCAGGTCCAGGTCAACGGGCACGACACTGCATGCCTCTTCGACTCCGGGAGCACGGAGAGCTTTATCCACCCTGAAACGGTAAGGCGCTGCTCCCTACGCACCCATCCCACATCCCAAACCATAGCCCTCGTATCTGGGTCCCACTCGGTACAAATCACGGGGTACTGTATTGCGGATCTCTCGATACAGGGTGCCAAATACACCCGTTTCAAATTTTATATCCTCCCTCACCTCTGTGCCCCCCTGCTGCTCGGACTGGATTTCCAGTGCAGCCACCGAAGCCTGACACTGAAGTTCGGCGGACCCTTGCCCCCCCTCACGGTGTGCTGCCTTGCGCCCCCTTAAGGAACTCCCTCTCCCCCGCAGCCTCAAGGCCCTCAAACGGTGCTTGGGGCTTTTCTCCTATTACGCCCAGTGGGTCCCCAAGTATGCGGACAAAGCCCGCCCATTCCTAAAGACCACCACTTTTCCCCTCTCGGCTGAGGCTCAATTGGCCTTCAACCGCATCAAGGCCGACATCATCAAGGCCGCCATGCACGCGGTGGACGAAACCATCCCTTTCCAGGTAGAGAGCGATGCATCAGACATCGCCTTGGGTGCTACCCTCAATCAAGGAGGCAGACCAGTAGCGTTCTTCTCCCGAACCTTCACCGCCTCCGAGATTCGACACTCTGCAGTCGAAAAGGACGCACAAGCCATTGTGGAGGCTGTGCGGCGCTGGAGACACTACCTCGCCGGTAGGAGGTTTACCCTCGTCACCGACCAACGGTCGGTCGCCTATATGTTCGATAACACGCAACGGGGCAAAATAAAAAACGATAAAATTTTGAGGTGGAGGATCGAACTCTCCACCTACACGTACGATATCAAGTATCGTCCAGGGGAGCTCAACGAGCCCCCAGATGCCCTGTCCCGCGGCACATGCGCCAACGCGCAGGAGGACCGCCTGCAAGCCATCCACAATGACCTCTGCCACCCGGGGGTTACCCGGCTCGTCCATTTCATCAAGTCCCGCAACCTACCTTACTCAACCAAGGAGGTCAAGGCCATGGTCAGGGCCTGCCAGGTCTGTG
This sequence comes from Scyliorhinus torazame, assembly GCF_047496885.1. Lineage (NCBI taxonomy): Eukaryota > Metazoa > Chordata > Chondrichthyes > Carcharhiniformes > Scyliorhinidae > Scyliorhinus > Scyliorhinus torazame. The sequence goes on from NC_092708.1 coordinate 193,070,432, forward strand.
CGGAGTGCAAACTGCACTTCTATCGGCCAGACAAGGTTCGGCTCGTGAAGGCCTCTGGCCCCTTTGAGCGACTGAGCGTGGACTTCAAGGGGCCCCTCCCGTCCACCAACCGTTATGCCTATTTCCTCACCGTGATCGATGAGTTCTCCCGTTTCCCATTCGCCATTCCCTGCACCGACATGACCTCAGCCACGGTGATTAAGGCACTGCACAGCATCTTCACCCTGTTCGGTTTCCCTGCTTATATCCACAGCGACCGGGGTACATCGTTCATGAGCGATGAACTGCGTCAGTATCTGCTCAGCAAAGGCATCGCCTCGAGCAGAACGACCAGCTATAAACCACGGGGAAACGGGCAGGTGGAGAGGGAGGACGCGACAGTGTGGAAGGCTGTCCTTCTGGCCCTGCGGTCGAGAAATCTCCCAAACACCCGCTGGCAGGAGGTCCTACCCGATGCCCTACACTCCATTAGGTCACTCCTCTGCACGGCCACGAATGAGACCCCTCATGAGCGATTGTTTCTCTTCCCCAGGAAGTCTACCTCCGGGGTCTCGCTTCCACCTTGGCTGACGGCTCCGGGACCTATTCTTCTCCGGAGGCACGCGAGGAGCCATAAAACGGACCCCCTAGTTGAAAGGGTCCGACTGCTCCACGCCAACCCCAGTTACGCCTACGTGGAGTACTCCGACGGCAGGCAAGATACGGTTTCCCTCCGGGATCTGGCGCCCGCTGGATCCTCCACCACAGACGCCCCTTCCCGCGCCGCTCCCCTGCAGGACCCGTCGCCCCCTACAACACACCCCCTTCCGGCCCTACCACCCGTTGGTGAGCTCCTACCGTGCGCCCCCCCTTTACACACCCCGCCGGCGCCGGCTCCGCTACCCCCGGCCCTGCCTAGTTCCTCTGCCCCGACCCGGACCGAAGCTCCGACCGCTGTGCTCCCGGATGTGCCCTCAACCGGGACGTCCGTGCCCGCCGCACCACCACCCGAACTGAGGAGATCGAGGAGGACGATCCGGCCGCCGAGACGGATGGACCTATGATGGCACTTCACCCCCGCCGGACTCCTTTTTAAACGGGGTGAATGTGATGAACGGTTACTGCCTTATCATCATGTAAGGTGATGTCCACTTTAAGACCAGGCTTGGAACCCTGGGGACTCCGCCTCTGGCTCCGCCCATCTGGGAGCCATACATAAAGGCCTGCCTCATGTATAGCAGTCAGCTCTCGTCCAAATCTGTAGCATAGTTATTAGCCTAATAAAGCCTTCTTTACAGTTTAATCTCTAAGCATCATTATTGAGGGTACCTCAGGGTGGAGACTTTAATACCGTGCTGGACCCAGGGCTGGACAGATCGAGGTCCAGGACCGGAAGGAGGACGGCTGCAGCTAGGCTGCTGAAGGAATTTATGGTGCAGGGGGGAGGAGTAGATCCCTGGAGATTTAGTAGACCTAGGAGGAAGGAGTTTTCGTTTTTCTCCTCTGTACATAAAGTATTTTCACGAATAGATTTTTTTGTTTTGGGAAGGGCACTGATCCCAAAGGTGACGGGGATGGAGTACACGGCTATAGCCATCTCGGATCATGCTTCACACTGGGTGGACCTGGAGATAGGGGAAGAAAAACAACAGCTTCCACCCTGGAGAATGGACATGGGATTATTGGCAGATGAGGGGGTGTGTTTAACGGTGAGGGGGTGTATTGAAAGGTACTTGGAACTTAATGATAATGGGGAGGTACAGGTGGGAGTGGTCTGGGAGGCACTGAAGGCAGTGGTTAGAGGGGAGCTGATATCTATTCGGGCACATAAAGGAAATCAGGAGGGTAGGGAAAGGGAGCGGTTGTTGAAAGAACTTCTGAGGGTGGACAGACAATACGCGGAGGCACCGGAGGAGGGACTATACAGGAAAAGGCAAAGGCTACATGTAGAATTTGACTTGTTGACTACGGGTAAGGCAGAGGCACAATGGAGGAAGGCACAGGGTGTACAGTACAAATATGGGGAGAAGGCGAGTAGGTTGTTGGCCCACCAATTGAGGAAAAGGGGAGCACCGAGGGAGATAGGGGGGGTGAGAGATGCGGAGGGAGAGATGGAGCGGGGAGCGGAGAGAGTGAATGGAGTGTTCAAGGCATTTTATGGAAGATTATATGAAGCGCAGCCCCCGGACGGGAAGGAGAGAATGATGTGCTTTCTGGATCAGCTGGAATTTCCTAAGGTGGAGGAGCAGGAGAGAGTGGGGCTGGGAGCACAGATTGAGACGGAGAAAGTAGTGAAAGGGATTGGGAGCATGCAGGCGGGGAAGGCCCCGGGACCAGACGGATTCCCAGTTGAATTCTATAAGAAATATTTGGACTTGCTGGCCCCGCTACTGATGAGAACCTTTAATGAGGCGAGGGAAAGGGGGCAGCTGCCCCCGACTATGTCAGAGGCAACGATATCGCTCCTCCTAAAGAAGGAAAAAGACCCGCTGCAATGCGGGTCATACAGGCCCATTTCCCTCCTGAATGTGGATGCTAAGATTCTGGCCAAGGTAATGGCAATGAGGATAGAGGATTGTGTCCCTGGGGTGGTCCATGAGGACCAAACTGGGTTTGTGAAGGGGAGACAGCTAAATACAAATATACGGAGGCTGCTAGGGGTAATGATGATGCCCCCACCAGAGGGGGAAGTGGAGATAGTGGTGGCGATGGATGCCGAGAAAGCATTTGATAGAGTGGAGTGGGATTATTTGTGGGAGGTGTTGAGGAGATTTGGCTTTGGGGACGGGTATATCAGGTGGGTACAGTTGCTGTATAGGGCCCCGATGGCGAGCGTGGTCACAAATGGACGGGGGTCTGACTATTTTCGGCTCCATAGAGGGACGAGGCAGGGATGTCCTCTGTCCCCGTTATTGTTTGCATTGGCGATTGAACCCCTGGCCATAGCACTGAGGGGTTCCAGGAAGTGGAGGGGAGTACTTGGGGGGGAGAAGAACACCATGTATCTCTGTATGCGGATGATTTGTTGCTATATGTGGCGGACCCGGCGGAGGGGATGCCAGAGATAATGCGGATACTTGGGGAGTTTGGGGATTTTTCAGGGTATAAACTGAACATGGGGAAAAGTGAGTTGTTTGTGGTGCATCCAGGGGAGCAGAGCAGGGAAATAGAGGATTTACCGTTGAGGAAGATAACCAGGGACTTCCGGTACCTGGGGATCCAGATAGCCAAGAATTGGGGTACATTGCATAGGCTAAATTTAACGCGGTTGGTGGAACAGATGGAGGAGGATTTCAAGAGATGGGACATGGTGTCCCTGTCATTGGCAGGTAGGGTGCAGGCGGTTAAAATGGTGGTCCTCCCGAGATTCCTTTTTGTGTTCCAGTGCCTCCCGGTGATGATCACGAAGGCTTTTTTCAAAAGAATTGAGAAGAGCATTATGAGTTTTGTGTGGGCTGGGAAGATCCCGAGAGTGAGGCGGGGATTCTTGCAGCGTAGTAGGGACAGGGGGGGGGCTGGCACTACCGAGCCTAAGTGAGTACTACTGGGCCGCCAATGTTTCAATGGTGTGTAAGTGGATGGGAGAAGGGGAGGGAGCGGCGTGGATGAGATTGGAGAGGGCGTCCTGCAGGGGGACTAGCCTGCAAGCAATGGTGACGGCGCCGTTGCCGTTCTCACCAAAGAAATACACCACAAGCCTGGTGGTGGTGGCTACATTGAAAATTTGGGGGCAGTGGAGACGGCATAGGGGAGGGACGGGAGCTTCGGTGCGGTCCCCGATAAGAAACAATCATAGGTTCGTTCCGGGGAGAATGGATGGGGGATTTGGAGCATGGCAAAGAGCTGGGGTAGTACAACTAAGAGATCTATTTGTAGATGGGACGTTTGCGAGTCTGGGAGCGCTGACGGAGAAATATGGGTTGCCCCAAGGGAATGCATTTCGGTATATGCAATTGAGGGCTTTTGCGAGGCAACAGGTGAGGGAATTCCCGCAGCTCCCGACGCAGGAAGTGCAGGATAGAGTGATCTCAGAGACATGGGTGGGGGACGGTAAGGTGGCGGACATATACAGGGAGATGAGGGACGAGGGGGAGATCATGGTAGATGAGCTGAAAGGGAATTGGGAAGAAGAACTGGGGGAGGAGATTGAGGAGGGGCTGTGGGCTGATGCCCTACGTAGGGTAAACTCATTGTCCTCGTGTGCCAGGTTAAGCCTGATACAATTTAAGGTGCTACACAGGGCGCATATGACTGGAGCACGGCTTAGTAAATTTTTTTGGGTAGAGGATAGGTGTGCGAGATGCTCGAGAGGCCCAGCGAATCACACCCACATGTTTTGTGGTCATGCCCGACACTACAGGGGTTCTGGGTGGGGGTGGCAAGGGTGCTTTCGAAGGTGGTGGGGGTCCGTGTCGAACCAAGCTGGGGGTTGGCTATATTTGGGGTTGCAGAAGAGCCGGGAGTGCAGGAGGCGAGAGAGGCTGACGTGTTGACCTTTGCGTCCCTTGTAGCCCGGCGCAGGATATTGTTAATGTGGAAGGAAGCCAAACCCCCGGGTGTGGAGACCTGGATAAACGACATGGCAGGGTTTATAAAGTTAGAATGAATTAAGTTCGTGTTAAGGGGTTCGGCTCAGGGGTTCACCAGGCGGTGGCAACCGTTCGTCGACTACCTCACAGAAAGATAGAGGGAATGGAAAAGAAGTAGACAACAGCAGCAACCCAGGGGGGAGGGGCGGGGGGGAAGGTGGGGGGGGAGGAATCGGACGGACTCTCAGGTTATATATTGTATATGTATAAGTATTTGGTATATGTAATTGTATATTGGATTGTTGGATTGTATTTTTGGAGAGTATTTATTTTGGACAAGGCAGTTGCCATTTAGTTTTGTTTTTGTTTATATATTACTTATTTATTTGTTTAAAACTGGCCACAGTTATTTATATTGCTTTATTGTTGTGTAAAAGAAACACTACATATTGTTATGTTTGGCCAAAAAACTTGAATAAAATATATTTTTTTTAAAAAAGAAAGGGAGAACCAGAGGACACCATCTCAGACTAAAGGGACGATCCTTTAAAGCAGAGATGAGGAGTAATTTCTTCAGACACAGGGTGGTGAATCTTTGCCGCAGAAGGCTGTGGAGTCCAAATCACTGAGTGTCTTTAATACAGAGATGGATAGGTTCTTGATTAATAAGGGGATCAGGTGTTATGGGGAGAAGGCAGGAGAATGGGGATGAGAAAATATCAGCCATGATTGAATGGCGGAGCAGACTCGATGGGCCGAGTGGCCTAATTCTGCTCCTATGTCTTATGGTCTTATGGGAGAGCAGTTAGGGATGGGATACAAATGCTGGCCCAGCCTGCTACGGCCACATCCTGTAAATGTAAGAAAAATGAAATTCTCTGCTGCTTGGTCAGCCCATCGGATGTTGTCTAAACATTGTGCTACAGCCACCTTCTTTATTCTCTCGTGGGATGCAGGCATTACTCTCTCAGCCAGCATTTGTTCCCCATCCCTGATTGGTTGAATGCAGAGCAATGGCTTCACAGCCCATGTTTCCCCCATCCAAGGGCAGTACGGTGGCGCAGTGGTTAGCCCTGCTGCCTCACGGCGCCGAGATCCCAGGTTCGATCCCGGCACTGGGTCACTGTCCGTGTGGAGTTTACACATTTTCCCCGTGTTTGCGTAGTTTTCACCCCCACAACCCAAAAGATATGCAGGCTAGGTGGATTGGCCATGCTTAATTGCCCCTTAATTGGAAAAAATTAATTGGGTACTCTAAATTTATAAAACAAAAAGTTTCCCCCATCCACAATTTACCATTAGTTCTCACCTAGTTCTCCGTAGGGGAAAAGTAAACAGTGGCACTAAAAATCGGCTTTACGGTTGACCTGCTTCGAGTCTAAAGCTTTGTTGAATTTTTCCTGCAGGGTGATCCTGGCATTCCGGGACCCATGGGCCCAGAGGTAAGGTTACTGCCATCAGGAATTTACATCATCTCCTGATTCCCATCGGCATGGTTCAACTGACATTTGGCACCACATTGTCTACCCTACACTAGTTTCAGTCTGCTGCATGTGATAGGTTAAGATATCCGCCTGTTTAATGGCTTGAGGTGACTTTGCCTTATAGTCCATCAGAGAATGACCATTCACCAACTTTAGGACAATATGCTGTGTAAGACTTGGTTCAACATCTTTGACTCCAGAGTCACAATGAGCTGACATCGTGGGATCCCCTTGTACTGGGCAGGATACACTTTGCAACCCAATTTTAAACACTGGGGCATAGTTCCAGACTGTGTTGATATATTGTAAGAAGTCTTCCAACACCAGGTTAAAGTCAAACAGGTTTGTTTGGAGTCACGAGGTTTTGGAGAGTAACTCCTTCATCAGGTGAGTCGCGCTCCAAAGACATTTTTTAAAAGTGAGTCACGCTCCGAAAGCTAGTGACTGCAAACAAACCTGTTGGACTTTACTGGTGTAGTAAGGCTTCTTACTGTGCTCACCCCAGTCCAACGCCGGCATCTCCACATCGTGTTGATACAGGGGCAGCACGGTAGCCTTGTGGATAGCACAATTGCTTCACAGCTCCAGGGTCCCAGGTTCGATTCCGGCTTGGGTCACTGTCTGTGCGGAGTCTGCACATCCTCCCCGTGTCTGCGTGGGTTTCCTCCGGGTGCTCCGGTTTCCTCCCACAGTCCAAAGATGTGCAGGTTAGGTGGATTGGCCATGATAAATTGCCCTTAGTATCCAAAATTGCCCTTCGTGTTGGGTGGGGTTACTGGGTTATGGGGATAGGATGGCGGTGTTGACCTTGGGTAGAGTGCTCTTTCCAAAAGCCGGTGCAGACTCGATGGGCCGAATGGCCTCCTTCTGCACTGTAAATTCGATGATAAATGGGTATGTGTGTGTGGATGAGTGTTTCCTGTATCTGACTGAGAGGTCAGTGACCAATGCTGAACGGAGCTTCCTAACACTTCCCAGCTCAGACTGGATGAAAGGACCTCTTCTTGCAGAATTACACATAAGGACACAAGAAATAGGTGCAGGAGCAGACCATTCGGCCCCTCGAGCCCACTCCACCATTCAATACGATCATGGCTGGTCATCTGCCTCAGCCCCACTTTCATGCCCAAGTCCCCATATTCCTCAATTCCGTGAGGGAACTGTTGTCTGTCCTGGTGTAAATGTATTCAAGGGAACATCGATAACCCTCTGGGGTAGAGAATTCCAAATACTCACAGCCCTTTGTGTGAAATAATTTCATCTCGGTCCTAAATGATTATCCCCTTATCCTGAGGTTGTCCCCGTGTTCCAGATTCCCCAGTCAGTAGAAACAACCTCTCAGTTTGCACCCTGTCAAACCGCTTCAGAATCTCTTGTGCTTCAATGAGATCACCTCTCACTTTTCTAAACTCCAGAGAATAAAAACTCAATTTACACAGCCCCTCATACCATATAAATTACATCACAGGAGGCCATTAAGCCCTTCAAAGCTACCCTGGTGCTCTCTCTGTAGCTGGAGCTATCCACTCTTATATGTACTTTTTTTCAATACAGTCCTCCTTCTTGGAAATAGTTATTGAACTGTGGAAGGAATTCGAGAGAGCATTGATAGAATATCTGTTAACACTCATCCCTTATCAAAATCTTGAGTCAGCTCCAATTGTACTGACAATCAAATAGATCCCTCTCAACACCCCCACTATCCATTCCTCTTTGTTTACATAAGAACTAGGAGCAGGAGTCGGCAATTCAGCCCCTCAAATCTACTGTGCCATTAAATACGATCATGGCCAATCTAATTTTGGCCTCATCTCCACCATCTTGCCCGCTCCCCATAGCCCTTCATCCCGCTACTGAAAAAAAAAATCTGTCCATCTCCTTAAATATATTTAGAGTTCCGCCGTCCACTGCACTGTGGGGTAGAGAATTTCACAGATTCACAACCCTTTGAGTGAAGTAATTCTTCCTTATTCCTGTTTAATCTGTCACCCCTTAACCTAAAACTATAGCCTCTCATTCTAGAAAGTGTTATGACCCCCAGGGCTAGTGCATGGTCAATTCCAGCCCCACTTGACCCGGAGTCGCAACACCGGTGAAATTAGATTTTATATTAGTGCCCGTGGCTTTGGTTGAGTTAAATTGACCACAATCACCAGGTTTGTAAATTTAAACACACATACCTTTTATTATTAACAGTAATTATAATTAAATAGGCAGAAAATTATAACTGGCTATCCATTATCTGATTCCCAACACCATTCCCCCCCACCTGACTTTTTAACTCTTCCCCCCTCTATACACACACACAAGCAACACAGGAAAAAGGGTGGTTGAGAGGTAAAGAAAATATGAACAAAATAAAATGATAAGGATTTTAAAAAATATATATAATTACAGTGTTCAATTATTTGTTTTCCAATTAAGGGGCAATTTAGCATGACCAATCCACCTACCCTGCACATCTTTGTAGGTTGTGAGGGTGAGATCCACGCATATACAGGGAGAGTGTGCAAACTCTACACGGCCAGTGACCCAGGGCTGGGATCGAACCTGGGACCTTGGCACCGTGAGGCAGCAGTGCTAACCACTGCACCACCGTGCCGCCCTAATAAGGATCTTTAATCCCGATGGATATCTTCCAGTTAGTTTCTTTCTCAAGAGTAGGCCTTCAGTTGGGTACTTTAGTTTCCTTCAGCTTGTAATGATCTTCACTGCCAATTCACAGAGACAGGCAACTGGCAGCAGAGAGAGGGAGAAAACACAGCTCCTCTTCCTTCGAGGGTCTAGAGGCTTCTGGCTTGTTCTCTCCGGGGAAAAAACCACCTGGGAGGAACCATTCACTGACTTCATGCATTCACTGAATGCATGAATGAGAGCATTTATGCTGCTCATGGTTGCCAGTACAGCAGGCACACCATTGAAACATTAACTTCCTTGAGGAGACTCTCTGAGTCAGACCCAATTCACAATCAGGCAGAACACTGTCCCTGGCCAACCCACTGGTTGCCAGTTAATTGAAACAAATTCCTCCAAAATTGGTTCCTAAAATTCACTTGGCGCCGACGAGTCTAGTTCTCCTCTCCAAAATACAAAACCTAGGAGCACACTGTCCTGGCAAGCACCCTTCTGCTTAAAGGCACATTCCGAATATGTGTCCACAGACCGAAAATAATAAATTAAATGAATGGGAACAAAGGAAATAACGAGGAAGGACTCTTACAAGTGCAACAAGGGGAAACATCCGCTCCACGTTTACCCTGTCAATCCCCTTCAGCATCATATATGCCTCTATTAGATCTCCTCTCATTCTTCTAAACTCCAGCAAGTATAGACCTAAAATCTTTCTTCATAAGACAATCCTTCATCCCTGTTCTCTACTCCACTCCTAGTGCCAGTTTTATGCCTTTGATTCATCTCCTCTTCTGAAACAGCTACCTCCTTACTGAACTGAGTGTCCCAGATAGCTCTTTGTGTGTGTGTGTGCTTGTGAATGGTCCCACTCAAGGGAGGAAACGAGTATTGACGTAAACCATAAAGAGGCCATTCAGCCCCTCAAGACCATCATGCCATTCCAATGGATCGTGACTGATCAGTAATGAACTCCATTTATTGGTGGAGAGAGAATCAAATTAATGTTTCGTGACTGGATGACTCTTCGTCAAGCATCATTCAGAATGAAAACGTTAGTTCCCATCTCTCTCCACAGATGCTGTCAGACCTGCTGGGATTTTCTAGCATTTTCTGTTTTTGTTTCAGATTCCAACATTCGCAGTAATTTGCTTTTATCCATTTATTGGTGCCTTTGTTCTTTATTCCCTGATATTCCCCCTCTCCCCTTTACCCAATAAAAATCTGTCTAGCTCAGTCTTGAAAATGGAATTGATCCCCAACATCCTCAGACTTTGGGAAGGGGGGGTTTGGAGACAGAGTTCCAGATTCCACCATCTTTTGTGCTTTGTTGATGTCATAGAATCCCTACAGTCAGGAAGGAGGTTATTCAGCCCCTTAAGTCTACACCGGCCTTCCATAAGATTACCCTACCTAGGCCCGTAACCCCACTTAACTGTTGGACATTAAAGGGCAATTTAGCATGGCCAGTCCACCTAACTTGCACACCTTTGGACTGTGGGATCAAGTTAAAATGCCATTCCCAGGGCTGACAATGCACTCCAGCCCCTGTGGTGCCCACCAATCACGGAAAGCCTCATACATGCCGGTAAACGCCACGTGCTCCCTCTCCAGGGACACCCAGGCACAAACGTAGCTACGGAATACTGACAGCCAGTACAATCTAACAATCCCTGATATGGCCTACCATCTGGACATGTTAATGGCCACTTTGGGCCTAGTTCAAGAGCAGAGCCACGAGGAGGCCTTCTAATCTGCTCCACCCCCAAACCTCCCAGCACTGAATGACTAATGATCAGGATGGTGAAGGCACAGCCCCTTCTTACCTCCGTGCTATAACATTTCCCCGATTAGAATCATGCTGCTCATGGTTGCCAGCACAGCAGGGACACCATTGCAACATTAATATCCTTGAGGAGACTCTCTGGCTGAACAGTCAGACCAAATTCACACCCAGCAGTGTTTCAAACCAAGCCCAGTGTCTGCGGCTGCTCCAAGCTGATCTCTGGAACTGTGATTTTTTTTCATTCACTGTCTCTGCTTTTCTTTTCACAGGGCATCTCGGGGTACCCTGGTCGTAAAGGTGAAATCGGGTTGCCAGGACGACCGGTGAGGATTGTTATTATTCCAGAATTTTTGTTTTAAAAAGATTTGGGGGGCAGCACGGTGGCGCAGTGGTTAGCACTGCTGCCTCATACGTCGAGGACCCAGGTTCGATCCCGGCTCTGGTTCTCTGTCCGTCTGGAGTTTGCACATTCTCCCCGTGTTTGCATGGGTCTCACCCCACAACCCAAAGATGTGCTGGCTAGGTGCAATGGCCACGCTAAATTGCTCTTTATTTTAAATTTATTATATATTTTTATTTTTATTAAAGGCATTTTCACATATATTGAAAGCAAAGCGAAACAACATCAACACACAACACAGAGCTTTTGTTGCTTAAAGTTCTTTTGCGATTAAAATCAGTGATTTTAAAAAGTCCGATTTTTGGACAACAAACACTTTTTGGAAAGTAATTAAGCCCAGCATAATTAACCCTATGCTTGACATTGAAACAGGAGGAGGTTATTCAGCCCCTCAACCCTGTCCAGCCATTCAATTAGATCATCGCTGATCTGTACCTTAACTCTAGCCACTCGCCTGTTTTAAATGTGCAAATGAAAGGGCAATCAATTAATATTGAAATGATATTAATATTAAAATTCTCAGGTGAGCCTGAATCTGAGAGAAGAACAGACAAGTTCTGACAGAGGGTCCATCTCTGAGACATTGGGGAAGTTTTGCCGAGATGACAAGTCTCCACCACTGGTTGTAGAGCTGTGAGAGACCGGAGTCATCCTGGGTTGGCCTGCCAGTCATACATACCAGTCAGTCAGTTGAGAAGTCACCGGAAACCATACCACAGGATCAGAACCCCGGGGGAGGGGGGGACCCTGGACCCGGGGACGACGACCCTGGACCCTGGAGGCCAAACAGAGTCCTGCGGTTCATTTGCTCATCAGCATCACTGGCTCGGTGGTGGCTGCTTCTGGAATGACACCCACCAAAGTTGCGTGGCGACCCAGGGCAGCGGTAATTAATGGTGAGGGGTATTTGAGGTTGTGGGCCATGGCGGTGGGGGGTGCTCTCAACACGTGTCTCCCCCCACCCAAACATCCAGATACTGAGTCCCTCGATAAAGCATTGAGTGCCTTTGAACAAGAGAGACCACAAGCAACCCGCACAGGGTTGCATGTCATGTTCCCTGCATGGTTCGGCCCAGTGGCGGACCTACATTTTTGGGGCCCTGAAGCTTGAACTGCTATGGGGGCCCCTTTGCAACCAGCAACGAGGTCTGGGTAACCACTGTTATCTTCTTCAATGGGGTTGTTCCACGACAGGTCACAAATTTTTTAAACATTTAACCACTACGTCTCAGATTTTGATAAAAATTGCTGTACTGGATTATCTCACATGTCAAAGTCACTGGTGTGGATACAAATTTCCTATGCTTTATAGTTTTCGAGTTATGGGGGGATGAAAATTAGGGAAATGTTATATACATACATGATGCATCATAGAATGATGAAATAAAACGTAGAAAAAAACCACAGTCAATATAATCTTTTATTTTAGAAACCTATGAGAATACATACTACATGAAGCACATTTTACAAAATACTCTTTTTTTTTTTCTGTTTTTTCTAGCAACATATTCACGTACAGTTTTGTCATATGGGAGCTTCCTTGCAATGTCATTTTCTAGAAACAATATGCATAAAGAATTTAAGTGCTCTTCAGTCATGGGCGACCGAAATTTGTTCTTTATAAAGGATAGCTTTGAAAAATTCCTTTCTGCTTCACAGCTCGTGATAGGCATTGTCAAGTACAGCTTAAGCGCAGTAGTAATATTGGGGAACACTTCAATTAGGTGTTGCTCACAAATAAGCTGAAGAACTTCTGCTCATTGCATTTTAGATGGTGTGTTTTCTTCTGTGTGCTGGGATTTCCTAAAGTGCAAATATTCTTTGAACTGATAACACTCGTTTACTAATTTGTGGTCCATATCATCTTTGTAATACGATATTATAAGTTTAATACTGTCCTCATCAATTTCAGAATTGTTCACCAATTCTGAGAGGAACTTGAACCTTATCGCAATCTGCTCATATGGGTCAATCCTCTTGTGTAACTGGTTTATCAAGCAGTCATAGAGTTGATATAGAACTTCTATCCTAAATTTGTCAGCTCCTCTCAGAGAAGCAATACCACTTGTTCCATCTGAAAATTTCCTTGTAACAATGCGTTTGGAAGTATCAGAATAACTTGAGGTGATATCTTCACACAAATCGTTTGCTTCTGATTCATAGTGTGCAATCCTCTCAAACTTTGGGATTGTTGAAATATATACAACAAAAAATTAATCACTATTGTCACATGCTTTGAAAGGAAAAATTTTTAGGTCTACTTTCTGAGAAATGTTTTTTTAAAAACCCAATCTCAGAAAGTAAAGTGCCAGTTTTTAAGATTTATAATAAATAAGCTAAATAGGCTAAACTAGGCTATGTTCAAGCTAGCCTACACTAGGCTAGACTAAGTTAGGCAAGACTAGGCCACTAAAACTCATCGGCTAAGGTAATGTAACAATTTTACCATTATTTGAACACTTTTCATAATAAACACCTGTAACTTAACACAAATTCACCCTTTTATTACTTTTTCATAAATACTTGTAATATAGTATTAGCCTAGGCTATGCGGTCGTAGCCTACCTTCCGTTCACCTCTTCATAAAAACAATAGGCTTAGGCTAATCTAACACTATTTCACCTTTATTACTTGCCTTACTTTTCTAAATATAACATTTATTTTTAAGTAGGGGTAATTAAAATATTGTATCCTTATGAACACTTTATTGAAAAAAAATCTTGTCCAGATCGTTATCACAAGTGCTATCACGTTGAAAATTCACATTGGCATTGTGATTGCCTTTTCAACGGCTCCCCTTTTTTGTTACGACACGTCATCTACAGTTTGTATTTCTGTCATAAATGTTAATCGTGTTTTAAATTATTTATAATTATTTTATGTTAAATATAATTAGAATGAAACATCCTTAATTTGAATTTTTTTGTTTACGGCTAGCCTACGTGATATTTTAATAACCTTTTAATTTTTATTTTAACTATTATTTTGTATTGAATTACACTATTATTAATATTATTATTTTTTAAAAACCCCTTCTCATACAGTAGACCCCAAAATTTTAAGCAATGTGGACTAAAGTCGCTTCTGGGGTCCCTCCGGGATTAGGGGCCCTGAAGCTTAAGCTTCATTAGTTTCACAGTAGATCTGCCCCTAATTCGGCCAGCATCCACTACTGAGTTAATATAAGTAATGGTGTGCAGAGGTCCTTAAGTGGGTGTTAATTGCCCCCTGATGGCCTCAGTTGGTGGTGGGGTGGGAAGGCCAGCCACAGTGCTTCCCGTCACTGACTTAGTTTTTTTGGGAGGGAAAGAAGGTGGGAGGAGTAGTGAGCTGCCCCCTCTGGCACAGTGGTAAGCACTGCTGCCTCCCAGGGACCCGGGTTCAATTCCAGCCTTGGGTGACTGTGTGGAGTTTGCACATTCTCCCCGTGTTTGCGTGGGTTTCATAGATTATCATAGAATTTACAGTGCAGATAAGCTGAGGGTATTCCAGTTCTCCGGATGTTCCAGTTTCCTCCCACAGTCCAAATCTGTGGAGGCTAGATAGGGTTATTGGGGATAAGGCGGGGGAGTGGACCTATGTAGGGTCTCTTTTGGAGGGTCTGCAAACCCGATGGGCCAAATGGCCTCCTTCTGCACTGTAGGAATTCTATGGATTCAAGCTTCTCATCAAGAAGAGCATGAAATGCTACACATTATTTCTGCCTTTCTCTCTCAGCAGTTAGTCTCTTGAACTAATCCCTTTCTTTCTGTTTCCTGCTACATTGCCAAAAGGGAATAGGAACGGGACGAGTAAAAAAACAGGAAGATGTGGCGAGAGAAGGTGTGTCGAGTAGAATGAAAAACAGCTGCCATTCAAAAACAAAAAACACCAGGGTAAAACCAAAAGATGCAAAGAACAGGGAACAGAATGGGGCAGGAATCACACTTGGAAGGTGTTGGACTCACTGTTCAGTCTGGAATGTTGTAAATTCCTAATCAAAAGGCGAGGTGCCGTCCCTCAACCTTCGTTGAACTTCACTGGAACACTGCAGCAGGTCGAGGGCAGAGATATCAGTGTGAGAGCAAGGTGGAGAATTAAAATGGCTGGCAGCTGGGGACCATACTCTTGGACTGACCGTTCTTGTTCTGTTTCGAGAGTACTTTTTTCCTCTCGGATTTTTATGATCTCGGCCTGTTGACAAGGATTAGCGACTGTGCGCCCTTTTCTGCCCACCCAATGTCTAACCCCCTTCCTCTCACTTGCAGGGTCGACCTGGCATAAATGGACTGAAAGGTGAAAAAGGAGAGCCAGGAGATTTCAGTAGTAGTTTTGGGTTCCGGGTGAGTGTTGTCTCCACTGAAGCCATACCTGTTTTATTTGGTATGTTTTATTATGGCTTCACATATGATGTGCTTCTTCTTTTTCTCCTACTGTTTATTAGAATACTCCGGGGCCACCTGGCCCTCCAGGACCCCCTGGACCACCTGGTATAGCAGTGCCTGCCTTTAATGATAATGTAAGTGTGCAAAGTACTTGAGACAAAGGGGGGAAAATGAAATGTGGAGCGAGAGTCGCTGATTTACTGAATACATTTAAGAAGGAAATAGATACATTTCCAGACTCTAAAGGTGTTTTACAACAACAACAAAATAAACAATGTACATGAAAGTATGGGGAGAGTGTGGTGTTGAGAGAAAGGATCAGTTATGATCATGTTGAATGGTGGAGCAGGCTCATAGGGCCGAATGTCTACTCCTGCTTCAATGATCCTATTTAAACATGTCTGGATTGGTTCCAGTATATCTTCCTTATCGCCCTTCCTCAGAAATACTGCTACTGTCTGGTGTCGCCGGGTGGTGCAGTAGTTAGCACTGCTGCCTCACAGCGCTGAGGACTCGAGTTTGATCCTGGCCCCGGGTCACTGTCTGTGTGGAGTTTGCACATTCTCCCCCTGTGTCTGCGTGGGTCTCACCCCCACAACCCAAAGATGTGCAGGGTAGGTGGATTGACCACAATAAATTGCCCCTTAATTGGAAAAAAATGGATTGTGCAATTTATTATTTTTTAAATTATGTATTTTAATTAAAACTTATTCGAACAGTTACAAAACACAAATAATCTGGGGAACATGCTCCTCAACTCACAGTTTTACAGTCTGTACAGGTTTTTCCCCATTTTCACCCGCGTCCCCCCCTGTCATAATATCCACTCACGTTTATAATGAGATGCAGACAAGCAGTGATTGACACACAGGATAACCAATGAACACACACGACACATAACAACCAACCACCAGACAGGACACCACCACTATAAAGCACACAGGGCAGTAAGACTCTCCCTCTCTCTACAGGACACAGCTACTGAGATAGTAAGAGTGCACAAGCCAGTGAGCACTATCACCATGAGGTAGAGAGTTAGTCTGGTCAAGCCAGTAGGAGGTTATCAGTTAGATTGATAGAGTGTCAACTCACAACAGACTATGTACAGCAATCAGGAAGTTCAATAAAACAGTGTTGGACCATCTCCTGTGTCAGAAGCCTGTTTCTAGTTTCACTGCATCCAGTTGCAGTCAACATTGAACCAACTTACACATCACCCCTGCGATAAACAAATTGGGTAATTTACATTTTTAAAAATAAAATAATACTCCCCATCCCAGTTGACAAGAACCCCCTCCCCTCCCCCACCCAAATTTCCAGCTCTCCATACTGTGCCAAACCCACCAGGTGTGAAGGTCAATTGTGTCCAAGATGGCTGCCGGGAAGCCGAGAACACTGATGTGTTGGGTGCTCTGCTAAACAGACGAACCAACACGATTGCGGATGGTACAACTCAGTTTTATTACTAAAACATATTTACAGTGGTAAACTGGTTACTGTGGTTCGATCATAACCCTTGAATCTGTGGACCTATTCCTAACACTATCTTGGAGTGGCACTCAGCACATGGTGGATGTCTGAGTGGCTTGCTGTGAGCTCTGTGCCCTGAGCTGTCTCCTGTTGGAATGAGCGGGAAGTGTCATGTTCCCCGTTTTATAGTGTGTATGCTCTTGCCTGTGATTGGCTGTGCTGTTGTGTGTGTATTGATTGGTCTGTTGATCTGTCCATCAGTATGTATGTATGTTTACACCATGATGTTTACCTGAATATCATGACAAACACGTCACTGCAGGAATTTCACTCAACCCATTTTTAGTCGATCCCAAGCCATTCGGTGAAGTATGAAACCAAACACTTTTGTAGGTTTATTTACAAAACACATCATTGCAAATGTTTGCTTCCTACCTATTACTTCGTGTCCCAGAAGGCTCTCTTTATAAATACTCTGGGTACCTATTTAAGCACTACCCTTCACCAGTGTATCTTAACATTATTAACACCCTGTTAACATAACAGATTGCAAACATGAGAAAGGGTTTTGATTGAGTAAGTAGTAGTTGTTTCCACCGGTCGGAGGATCAACAACCAGAGGTTGCAATATTAACATAATTGGCAACAGACTCTTGGACAACATGTGAAGAGATTAATTTTTTAACACAGCGAGTTATGATCTGGAATGTACTGCCTGAAAGAGGGCTGGAAGCAGATTCAATAGGAACTTTCAAAAGTGAACTGGGTATATACTTGAAAAAGAGAAATGTGCTGGGCTCTGGGGCAGAAGAGGAGGCCTGGGATAAAATTAGAAAGCTCTTACAATGTGTCGGCACAGGCACGCGCAATGGTCCTACTGAGCTATATGATGCTGTGAAGCAGGAGAGGGTGTTGCCTCCCAGGTATTTTGAAAGAGGCAGAAGATTAAAAACTGGGAACAGGATTTTCCGTCAATCCCGCCAATGGGATTTTCCAGTACCGTTGATGCGACCCCAAAGCAGCAGAGAGTACGAACAATGGGAAACCTCATTGACAGCGGCGGGACCAGAAGATCCCATCACCAACCAATGGTGGGCCGCTTCCACCGCCACAAAAATGGGTGGGGGAAAGTCCCGCCCTGGACTTCATCACAACGCACAATTTAGTGCACGTGGCAGGTCTGTCTTTATTTTGAGAAACTTATGGGCGATTAAATTAAATTAAGATTGACTTTCTCCAGTCACGTTGCTTTCATGCCTCAACTTTGTTTCATTTGTGTAGCACCGATATCCCAAAGCACTTTGCAGCCAATAAAAAGAAAGAAGAGAACAACTTGCATTTATATAGCGCCTTTCACTGCCACCTCAAAGCACTTTACAGTCAAGTACTTAGTACAATCACTGTTGTAATGCAGGAAACATGATAGACAGTTGTTCACAGCAAGCTCCCACAAATAGCAATGCAATAACGATCAGGTAATCTGTTTCTTGAGGGATAAATATTGACCAGCACTCTGGGAGAACCACCTACTCTTTGGGTAGTGCCAGTGAAGGGGATCTTTTACATTCCCTGGCAGGGCAGATAGGGCCTCAGCTTAATGTCCCATCTGAAAGACGGCACCTCCGGGAGTGGTGGCCTGCATTTTGTGCTCAAGCCTCTTGGGCACGGCATGTGCCTCCTTTCGACAGGGAGAGGTAATATAAAATGAGGAATAACATTCTTAAAGGGGTGCAGGAGCAGAGGGATAAAAGCAAATTACTGCGGATGCTGGAATCTGAAACCAAAAGAAAAAATGCTGAAAATCTCAGCAGGTCTGGCAGCATCTGTAAGGAGAGAAAAAAAGCTAACTATTCGAGCCCAGATGATCCTTTGCAGGACAGGTGGAGGGAGTAGTTGATAAAGCAGATAGTATTCTGGGCTTTATTAATAGGGGCATAGAGTACAAGTGCAAGGAGGTTATGCTGAACGCATGCAAGACACTCGTTAGGCCTCAGCTGGAATATCGTGTTACGTTCTGGATATGAATGCATTGAAGAGAGTTCGGAAGAGATTTACAAGAGTGGTTCCTAGGGTGAGAAACTTCAATTCTGAAGATAGATTGGAGAGGTTGGGACTGTTCTCTTTGGACAGGAGAAGGCCAAGGGGAGATTTGTTAGAGATGTTCAAAATCATGAAGGGGCTGGACAGAGTAGATGGGGAGAAATTGTTCCCCTTCGTAAAAGGAGCGAGAAGGAGAGGACACCGATTTAAAGTGATTTGCAAAATAAGCAAATGTGATGTGAGAAAAAACTTTTTCACACAGCGAGGGTTCGGGTCTCGAATGCACTGTCTGGAAGTGTGGTGGAGGCAGGTTCATTAAATTATTCAAGAGGGCATTAGATGATTATTTGAAAAGAAACAATGCGCAGGAGTACGGGGAAAAGGCAGGAGAATGGCACCATGTCATGATGCTCTTTTGCAGAGCATGAATGGCCTCCTTCCGCCCCAAGACATTTCCATGATTCTGTGACCCAGGCTCACAGTCAGAAAATGAGAACGGAGATTTTAGTCTTGTTGCGGACCTTGACTCACATTTTCCCCGCCTTTTCTTCAGGTGTTCGGGAGCGCAGCCGCTGGCTACCCTGGAAGTCTTGGATCACCAGGTAGGCTTTTGGGGATATTTGTTTTGCCTTTTTCCTTATCCCGTAACTGCTACAGTTTATCCCTTGTAAGGCTTTGCACCCGGATGCTTAATTCTGCCGGGAATGCAGGGGAAACCTTGACCTTCTGTGAGGGTAAAGGTGAAGTACCTGGGCTTTTATCTGGCTGGAGTGACACAAAGCCCAACTTGAAACGAAATGGCCCATTCCTGTATTCTAAGATGGCTGTCAAGGCAGATGTTATGGGTCCGGACCGGAATCCCAATGTTGGTTAAGGTCCCAGATTAAAACGCAACTATTTGCTTTTGGTAAAACTGTGAGGAAATGTTTCTGCACCACAGGAGTGATAATACTGACCAGTAGACAGCTTTCATATTAAAATAAACTTTAATTTGAACACAGAATTAGCACATTAACAACAAAGAAATAGCGTTATAGTTAACAGGCACAACATCTGAACTTGTACCCTGTGCCTTGATTTGTTTGCCCGGCTCAAACTGTTACAATATTACCTTAGCTCTCTATCTGCAAACAGGTAAAATGGTTTTTAGTATCTATTAGCAAAACACTTCCCCTGATCACTGATTATCTCACTTTTAATCACACCTCTAGCAGACATACTGTCTGGATGCATTCCATCCTCGGTTTTAATAATACTGCAAAAATATAAAGTATTTTTTTATATTTCTTATATTCATCACACAGGACATCTTTGGCATTTATTCTGTGTGTTTAATAGCAAGAATCTTCAATCCAAGATTCTGCTTCCAATCTGTTCAAGTGCTTCTAAACAAGTGCGATTAAAATCCAGAAGGGGAAATATAATAAATCTCGGGAATTGACTAAAGTTCCATTAAAAGGTCTACCAGTAATTTCCCAAGTTTTATTGTTTATTTCCTTCTGGGAAAACAGATTGTGCTAGTTTTAGCTCATTGTGTTCTTAATTTAGACCTTTACTCTTCCTGATAATCCTGTATTGAGCTCAAAATATCAATTATGGATCCTAACTATTTTATTCCAGGAACGCAGAACACCATTTTGATCCATCTGTCTGACCCCAGAGCTATCTTCAGCTGCCCAAGCTCTGCTATGTGTTATGACTGGGGCCCATAAACTTTACAAAAGAAATTCAAAGTCTCAGTTGTTAACTGAACAAAAGTACACCACAGGTTTTCACTGTTTAAATAAAAACATTTACTGCGCCAAAATTAAACAAAACAAGTACTACTAATTCAACATCATATATATATTTCATAAACCCTTAGATTTTAAACCAGAAAATATAATTGATCACTTCCCATTCTGTTTGCAATCCCATCCTATATTTCCCTCCCACCACCAAGCCCTTTTTATGCTCTTGAAGGTTCTTTCACTTCTCCTGCTATCAAATCAGGTTGTGCCACAGCTATCAGGAAGTCACTTTAATTATCCACAATATTCCTGCTGTCTTCTGAGGTATGAGATTTATTGGGGTTCTTCCACTAATATTCAACCAGGAAACCCTCCAGTTTGCTTTAAGACCTCACAATTGTGGATACCCCAACTGGAGGACAGGCTTCACAGCCGCCTTGCTTAGTGTTCTGCAGCTCCTAGCAGAGCTTTCTCTTTCTTTCTCTCTGTTTCCCAGCTGCTCTGGTTCCAGGAGTAAAAGTGCTTGGATCTGGGCCAAAACACACAGATAAACCTAACGCTAAAGGTACTTTGTTGGATAGCTTATCTCCTTAGCTATGTGGCATACCTGGAATGTTCCCAACAGAAATGTAAATTTATTAAATGTTAACCTAGCCCTTTGATCTGAAAAGTATATGCTTTCAGATCGCCTGTTGTTTATTCTTTGCTTTCAAACCTTTCTTTGATTGTGTGCATGAATATTTGAAGCCCCTCGCAAAGACAACTGTAGACATCTCAAATGTTTTCACATTTCCACTTCACTTCTTTGTGTCAACATGGACCATCCTTCGAATAGTAATTATCTTAAGAGTGCTTAGCAATTTCTGAAACCCAGGTTTTTTCCATGTGTTAGGGTTTACACCCCAACCTAAAAATTATCCTTAAACCCAATGAAAATTTAAATTTGGCATTCTTATAATGCACGAATCACATTTCACATTGATTGACTTCAGACTATTCTAAATGGAACTGGAATATGCCTCTATGTGTTAATAATAATAATCGCTTATTGTTGTAAGTAGGCTTCAATGAAGTTAAGGGAATGTCCCTGAATTTTGCAACATAGTCTTATAATCCCACCACTATGAATATTTTTCCTGTTGCTTCATATAGGTCCTAAAGGAGACCGTGGCAGCCCAGGATATGCAGGTCATCCAGGAGAGAAAGGAGAAGTAGGTAGCCCTGGACCTCCTGGCGCACCAGGTAAGTAGTATATGGGGGTTGTGAGGGGGGGGGGAAGGGGGGGCAGGAGTGGGATTTGGGGTGTGGGTGGGTGATGTCCAGAGGTGGCAGCAGAGACTCAGTACACAGTTTTAGAAATAAGCTACTGAGTTGTAAAGTGAAACCTCCGATTCCATTTTGGGAAAATGTTGTTCAAAGACAAATCAACTCTAATCAGGAGGGCGGAGAGGGAACCTTCAGGTTTTAGATTTTGTAGCATGCGAGAAACTCTCTGTTCAACTAGCTCTCGACTGTGATCTTATACTGGGTCCTTCTCCTCCATGTGTCTAGCTTTCCAGACATAAAAACCTGGCAGGCATCTATTGAATATGCCCAACACCACTCAGTTCAAGGGCAGTTGGGGATGGGCAATAAATGCTGCCCAGCATCCCGTGAATATATTTTAAAAACACCACAATGGCTGTCACGTCACGACTGGATAATCCCCCCTCAGCTTCCTACCCCAGCGGCCATCAATCTCCTAGGAGAAAAACCCAGGGTCGTTATGGGACAAACACATAACCTGCCAAATTGCCCCTCCGACCTACCTCTGATAATCAAACCTAGTCCAGATCTCACAGATAAAATGTGGCCTGCAACAGATCGTCTGTACAACCCCTATTGTAGTCTAGCCTTTTTTAATATCCATTTATGGAATGTGAGCAGCGCTGGCTAGGTCAGCATTTGCTGCCCATCCCTAATTGCCCCTTGAGAAGGTGATGATGAGCCGTCGTCTTGAAGCGCTGCAGTCCATATGGTCTACGGATACCTGCAGTGCTGTTAAGGAGGGAATTCCAGGATTTTGACCCAGTGACAGAGAAGGAACAGCGATATATTTCCAAGTCAGGATGGTGAGTGACTTGGAGGGGAGCTTCCAGGTTGTGGGGTTCCCATGTATGTGCTGCCCTTGTCCTTCTTGATGGCAGTGGTCATAGTTTGGAAGGTGCTGTCGAAGGAGCCTAGGTGAGAAAGACCATAAGACATAGGAGCAGAATTAGGCCATTCGGCCCATCTAGTCTTCTCTGCCATTCAATCATGGCTAATATTTTTCTCATCCCCATTCTCCTGCCTTCTCCCCATAACCCCTGATCCTCTTATTAATCAAGAAGGTCCTGCAGTGCATCTTGTAGATGATACACATGGCTGCTACTGTGTGTCAGTGGTGGCGGAAGTGAATGTTGAAGGTGATAGCAGAAGATTTAAGAATAGAGAGGAAGTACTGAGAACAGTTTCATAGCCCTGTGTGTTCAGTAGTCCTTGTGTAGAGATACTGAGGCTTCAGTTTGATGGGACTTGCCTTTGCCACAGAGCAGTGAAGTTGTGACATTGCTTTGTGAATGCCTCAGTCCATTATTCATACTTTTTCCAGAAGATACTGTTGAACCTTAACCAGCACTGATGCCTCTTTGCTCTTCTGTTCCAGGAACCATCCCATACGATTTGTATGACTTCACCTCCTCAGTCAGAGTAAGTAACCTCCTTAGCTCGCTGTCTTGGTCATGAGATTGCCCTTGGGTGGTGGGAACTCCTGGCATGTAACAGACAACCTATCCTCGACCAACTCTCTCTCCTTATAAAGAGTTCCTGTGCATGAGAATTTACAACCTCTGGCAATTTCTCTCCATTCCCGAAGTATATTTGGATAGGGCGTTTACAAAGTCATCGATTCTAATTATTTCCGAATGGAGTTATTGGCATTGCTAGCCCTCCTGGGGTTCATCCTATTGGCCAACAGAGAGCCCGCGTACTTTCCCATTAGCCGACAAAGACAGTGTGCAACGTGAATAGCCATGCTGATTGGCGACAGAATGAGGGAATGGGGTGGGTGATGGCGGGTGGTCATACAAACAAATAACAAAGTAAAGGACAGCACAGGAACAGGCCCTTCGGCCCTCCAAGCCTGCACCGACCATGCTGCCTGTTTAAACTAAACTCTTCTACACTTCCTGGATCCGTATCCCTCTATTCCCATCCTATTCATGTATTTGTCAAGATGCCCCTTAAACGTCACTATCGTCCCTGCTTCCACCACCTCCTCTGGCAGCGAGTTCCAGGCACCCTCTGTGTAAACACTACACTCTGTGTACCCTCATGTGACATAACTACCCAAAATCCGACCGACCAGTGGTGGCAACCCGAAGCGCTACCCGCTCAGCATTGCCACCATCAGGGATGGAGCTGTAGTGGGCAGCGCAGTGGGTTAGCCTTGCAGCCTTACGACGCCAAGGTCCCAGGTTCGATCCCGGCTCTGGGTCACTGTCCGTGTGAAGTTAGCACATTCTCCCCGTGTTTGCGTGGGTTTCGCTCCCACAACCCAAAAATGAACATGCTAAATTGCCCCTTAATTGGAAAAAATGAATTGGGTACTCTAAATATTAAAAAAAAGGGGGGAAAAAAGGAATGGAGCGGTACTGCTCCCTATAAAGGATGTGGCTTTTGGATTTTAATTTTTTACATTTTCTGCTTTCTGTTTTCTCCCTTTCTGACAGAAAGAGAAAGGCGATCCGGGTGACGTGGGACAGAAAGGCGAGAAGGGGACACCAGGAGATGGCTATGGTTCAGGTATAGCAGGGCCATCTGGGCCCCCCGGCCGACCAGGACTTCAGGTAAGAATCTCTTGAGGTCACAAAGGAGTGCCAGAAAAAAAAAGGACTTTCTTTCATCCGAACTTCCAGAATGTTCCCTAATTTCCAGGTTTCGGATTGGCAGAATTTCATCCCAGATATTTGCCCCTTTCCTCACAATTCATGCTGGCATTGATGGGGCAAGAGGGTGACATAGTGATAATGTTACTGGACTAGTTATCCAGGGCCCAGGTTACTGCTCTGGGGACACAGGTGGGTTCAAATTTCCACCACAGCAGCTAGTGAAACTTAAAATCAATTAATAAAGTCTGGAATTGAGAGTTAGTCTCAGTCACGATGATCATGAAGTTATTATAAATTATCATAAAAACCCATCTGGTTCACTAATGTCCTTTAGGGAACGAAATCTGCTGTCCTTACCTGGTCTGGGCCCACATGTGACTCCAGACACACAGCAATGTGGTTGACTCTGAAATACCGAGCGAGACACTCAGTTCAAGGGCAATTAGGGATGAGAAACAAATGCTGGCCTTGCCAGTGAGGCCCATATTCCAAGAAATACTTTTTGCCACTGTTTAACCGTGCCATTTGATGGTGTGTTTGTGTCATGGAGTTGGGGGGTGCTGCTGTAGTGGGAGCCAGTGCCTTCAGGGAAGAAGGCAAGAAATAACCTCGGGGAAATACCAAGAGGGAAAAAACATCTGCATTTATATAATGCCATTCACAATATCTGGAAGCCCGAACGTGCCTTGAAGCCAATGAAGTGTAGTTACTGTTGGATCCCTGGGATGCAGGAGTTGTCTTATGAGGAAAGGTTAAGCAGGTTGGATCTGTGCTCATTGGAGTTTAGAAAAATGAAACATTTAAACATGCCTGATTTTACAAGTGGCCAATTTTAATCTGAAAATTTCAAAACTTGTCAATTTCTGTTCGGTAATGATGTTAACAGACAGAACCGAGGCAGTTTCTGAGGAGGGGGCTTGACAGGGACATTGAAAGGATGTTTCACTTGATGGGAGGAAGTAGAACAAAAGGACATAGTTTATAAATAAGGGGTCACCTATTAAACTTAGAGATGAGAAGAGCATCTTTCTCTCAGTGTATCGTGAACCTTTGGAACTCTCTGCCCCAGAGAGCAGTGGAAGGAGGAGTGTCAATGAATATTTTTAAGGTCGAGGTAGATCCTTGACTAACAAGCGAGTCAAAGGTTATAGAATCTCTAGCATGCAAAAGGAGGCCATTTGGCCAAATGGATCTGTGTCAGCCCTCCGAAAGAGCACCCTCCTTGGGCACACTCCCCTGCCCTGTAACCCAGTAATCCCACCTAACCGTTGGACACTAAGGAGCAATTTAGCATGGCCAATCCATCTAATGGCACATCTTTGGACTGCGGAAGGAAGCCGGAGCACCCGGAGGAAACCCACGCAGACACTGGGAGACCGACACAGTCACCCAAGGTCTGAATTGAACCCAGGTCGCTGGCGCTGTGAGGCAACAGTGCTAATCACTGTGCCATATTAGTTTAGTCTGGCACTTGTTGCCTTCCTGGGAAATGGGTTCATAGAATTATCGTAGAATTTACAGTGCAGAAGGAGGCTATTCAGCCCATCGAGTCTGCACCGGCCCTTATAAAGAGCACCCCACTCAAACCTACGTATCTACCCTATCCCCGTAATCCAGTAACCTCCATTTAACCTTTTTGGACACTAAGGGCAATTTAGCATGGCTAATCCACCTAACCCGCACATCTTTGGACTGTGGGAGGAAACCGGAGCACCCGGAGGAAACCCACGCAGACATGGGGAGAGCGTGCAGACTCCACACAGACAGTGACCCAGCCGGGAATCGAACCTTGGACCCTGAAGCTGCGAAGCAACTGTGCTAACCACTATGCTGCCGTGCAGCCTATACTGCTCACACTAAACCTCTGTTAGATTAAATGTAAACTGTTTCTGCAGCATGTTTCTCTGCTCTTAATTTTTTTTTAAAACAGCATCATGGCCAGTGGGAATTGAGCACAGTATGTTGGCAGACCATTTATTCCACATGGGGCAAACTTTCTACACAAGCTGCACTCTGAAGTAGAGTCACTGGATAAGGAGCACTTGGCGAGGCAAATATTCTCCTTTCATAGTCAAGAAATATTAACACATGAATATATCTCAAGGTGGTTAGAGAGAGAATTGTTTTATTAACAATCCTGCCCAAAACATGGTGCTTCTTTTAGGTGTAAATAAAGTGGGTTAAGCTGTGAAACTGCAGCAACAGCTCATCACATGATGCATCATAATGTTCAGATGCCTCCATCGCCTAATTAAGCATGAAGAGTCCCAGTACATGTTTAACAGAATTATAGAATACTCAGACACACACATAATAAAACCCACCACTGTAGACAAGCATACAGTAAGCACAGGCTGAGGAATTGTTGAGTTTAAATTGGAGTCGATATCATTTCATTTATAATTTAAACTCATTACAAAATACACAAAACTTGAAGTATGCATTTTTACACATTTATATACATTTTCCTTGTGTTTAAAACCCATTAAGAGGAGCAAACTGAACTTTTGAAATATTTAACAGGATGACAAATATGATTCAGCATCCAAATTTGGCAAAATTATGCAGTCTTATAGACACAACTTGGGTACTTCAACTTCAGGAACTTTCACTTTATTATAAATTCAAACCTATTCTGTGACTGAAAAGTAGTCATCTTCATCCTTTTTGGCATCAGCTGATTGAGGATTTCCTCTGGTTTTGAAAAGCTTTTTTGCATTCAATTTCTGTGCATCTTGATGATTTTGATCTGGGTGATGTCACACAAAATGCTGGTTTTGATTTTGTGGACTTTGGACCAATTCTTCTTCTTGCTTTTTTTTTAAGCAGTTGATGAACATATTTGTCATTTTTAGTACTAACAGGGGGTGGCACAGTGGTTAGCATTGCTGACTCATGGCACCAAGGACCCAGGTTTGATCCCGGCCCCGGGTCACTATCCGTGTGGAATTTGCACATTCCCCCGGTCTGCGTGGGTCTCACCCCCACAACCCAAAGATATGTAGGGTAGGTGGATTGACCTTGTTAAATTGCCCCTTATTTGGACAATAATAATTGGATACTCTAAATTTTTTTTAAAAAATAAATTCTTAGCACTATCAGTGGGCCCCACCATTCGAGGACTGATTCCACTGTGGTATTTTTGGCAAAAGGAAGAAGGTTATAGGGGGTTGGCAGAGTGTGAAGTTAAGGCGCAGTCAGATCATCCACAATCTTATTAAATGGTGGAGCAGGCTCAAGGGGCTGAATGGACTACTCCATTTGGGGCGACATGGTGGCACAGTGCCAGGAACCCAGGTTTGATTCTGACCTCGGGTGACTGTCTATGTGGAGTTTGCACATTCTTCCCGTGTCTCTGTGGGTTTCCACCGGGTGCTCCAGTTTCCTTCCACAGTCCAAAAATGTGTAGGTTAGGTGGATTGACCATGCTAAAATTGCCCCTTAGTGTCCAACGGTTAGGTGGGGTTACGGGGATAGGGAAGGGGAGTGGACCTAGGTTAGGGTGCTCTTTCATAGGGTTGGTGCAGACTTGATGGGCCGAATGGTCGTCTTCTGTACCGTAGGGATTCTATGATACTCATGCTCTGAATTTGCATGTTCCTCTGTGAACCTCTTTAAACATAAAGGATTCTGAGGGGGTTTGACAGGAAAGATGCTGAGGGGTATTTCCCCACTTGGCGGAATCTAGAACACTGGATGGGGGTAGGGACCATGCCAAAATAAGGGGTCTCCCATTTAATATGGAGATGCGGTGGAATTTCCTCTCTCAGAGGGGCGTTAGTCTTTGATATTCTCTTCTACAGAGAGCAGTGAGGGCCAAGTCATTGAAGAAGTTCAAGGCTGAGTTAGACAGATTTTTCATTATCAAGGGTTATGCGGGAGTGGGGGGACAAACAGAAAAGTGATGTTAAGGCCGCAATCAGATCGGCCAAGATCTAAGCAGCAATTCAGAAAGTGTTTACTTTCCTGGGATGAAGGGCTTATCTTAAGGTTGGGCCTATACTCATTGGAGTTTAGAAGAATAAAAGATGACCTTATATCCTGAGGGGAATCGATAGAGTGGGTACCGTATGTTTCCTCTTGTGGGAGAGACTACAAATAGGGTACACATTTTAAGAATAAGAGGGCTCCCATTTGAGACCGAGATGAAGAGGAATTCTTCTCTCCAAGAGCGTTAGTCTTTGAAATTCTCTTCCCCAGAGATCAGTGGAGGCTGGGCCATAAAAAAACATTCAAGGCTGAGTTAGGTAGATTTTTGATAGACAATGGGAGTCAAGGGTTATGGGGGCTGGCAGGAAAGTTGAGCTGAACCCACAACCAATTCGGCCATGATCTTATCGAATGACAGAGCAGACTCAAATGACCCATGCCTGCTCCTAAATCCTATGTTCCTATTGAATGGCAGATCAGGCTTGATGGGCTGAATGGTCTACTGCTCCATCTTTTCCAGTCAAATTGCACACAGCTAGCTCCCATATGCAGGAATACGATAAAGGCCAGTTCATCTGTTTTTTTTGTGGTGTATATTGATGGATATGTATTAGCCAGGTCAACCGAGATAACACACTTGATCTTCTTCAAAATATTGCTCCTGAGTTGGATTCTTGGTTTGTTGCCTCATCCGGCAGTGCAACGCTCCCTCATTGTGTCAGCGTAGATTATGTACTTGAATCTCTGGCATGGGACTTGAACCCAAACCTTTCTGACTCAGAGGCAAGAGTGCCATTCATTGAACCATGGGTGACATCTATGTACCTCTGTATGACCCTCGCTATGTTTACCTGCACATGTTGTGGAGTATATGGCACAGATACTTTATGAAGTCAGACCCCGATTATCGGCAAACCTTTGTTCAGTAGCCCACTCCCCATTGTTGACTGATCATTATCATCTCACCTAACCAGGGCCCGAAAGGAGACAGTGTTGTTGGGCCCAGAGGATTACCAGGCAACCCAGGGCCCCCTGGTTACAGCTACCCTGGATCGCCAGGACTCCCAGGGCCTCCTGGCCCACCTGGACTGTCAGCTTCAGGACACCATAGAACAAGTTAGTACCTTTCCTGTCTTGTTTAAGAGGCTTGTTTTGTGACGTGCCTTCGGTTTTAAAGAAATGGGGTGGAGGGCTTAAGAAAGTAAGCAGAAATGAAGCAGTTAGGCTTCGTTTGGAACAGAGCGGGTTGGGTTTGAGAGGGTTGGGGATGGAGGGGAAGAGGCTTGGGGCTAGGATGGAGAGAGTTTTGTTAGTGAGAGTTAGGGGTTAGATGGAGATGGTTGGGGTTGCAGGGGGAGAGGTCTTGGGTTGGGGTGGGGAGAGTTTGGGGTTGGCGTGGAGAGGGTTGGAGTTGGGGCTGAGAGGGTTTGGGATTGGGGCTGAGTGTGTTGAGGAGGGGAGAGTTGGGGCTGGGACTTTAGATGGTTCGGGTAGAGAGGGGTTGGGGTTGGGGTGGAGAGGGATGAGGTTGGGAGGTGGAGGGTTTTGGGGTCGGGAGGGAGAGGGTTTGGGGGTCAGGGGGAGAGGGTTTGGGGGTCGGGGGGAGAGGGTTTTGGGGTCAGAGAGAGGGTTTGGGGGTCGGAGAAGGCTTGGGGGTTGGGGAGAGGGGTTGGGGGTCGGGGAGAGGGGTTGGGGGTCGGGGGAGATGGTATTGGGGTCGGGAGGGAGAGGGCTTTGGGCTCGGGAGGGAGAGGGTTTTGGTGGTCAGGGGAGAGGGTTTGGGGGTTGGGGGAGAGAGTTTGGGGGTCGGGGAGGGGGGTTGGGGGAGAGGGCTTGAGGGTTGGGGGAGAGGGGTTGGGGGAGAGGGCTTGGGGGTTGGGGGAGAGGGCTTGGGGGTTGGGGGAGTGGGCTTGGGGGTTGGGGGAGAGGGTATGGGGGTGGGGGAGAGGGTTTGGGGGTCAGGAAGAGGGTTTGGGGGTCGGGGAGAGAGTTTGGGGGTCAGGGAGAGGGTTTCCGGGTCACGGGAGAGGGTTTGGGGGTCGGGGGAAGAGGGTTTGGGGGTCACGGGAAAGGGTTTGGGGTCGGGGGAGAGGGTTTGGGGGTCGGGGAGAGGGTCTGGGGGTCAGGGGAGAGGGTCTGGGGGTCGAGGGGAGAGAGTTTGGGGGTCAGGGGAGAGAGGTTGGGGGTCGGGGAGATGGTATTGTGGTCGGGAGGGAGAGGGTTTTGGGTCGGAAGGGAGAGGGTTTTGGTGGTCAGGGGGAGTGGATTTGGGGGTCGGGGGAGAGGATTTGGGGGTCGGGGAAAGGTTTTGGGGGTCGGGGGAGATTGGTCGGGGGAGAGGGTTTGGGGTCGGGTGAGAGGGTTTGGGGTCGGGCGAGAGGGTTTGGGGTCGGGTGAGAGGGTTTGGGGGTCGGGGGAGAGGGCTTGGGGGTCGGGGGAGAGGGTCGGGGAGAGGGTCGGGGGAGAGGGTTTGGGGGTCGGGGAGAGGGTTTGGGGGTCGGGGGAGAGGGTTTGGGGTCGGGTGAGAGGGTTTGGGGGTCGGGGAGAGGGTTTGGGGGTCGGGGAGAGGGTTTGGGGGTCGGGGGAGAGGGTCGGGGTAGAGGGCTTGGGGGTCGGGGGAGAGGGTTTGGGGGTCGGGGGAGAGGGTTTGGGGGTCGGGGGAGAGGGTTTGGGGGTCGGGGGAGAGGGTTTGGGGGTCGGGGGAGAGGGTTTGGGGGTCGGAGGAGAGGGTTTGGGGGTCGGAGGAGAGGGTTTGGGGGTCGGGGGAGAGGGTTTGGGGGTCGGGGGAGAGGGTTTGGGGGTCACGGGAGAGGGTTTGGGGGTCGGGGGAGAGGGTTTGGGGGTCGGGGAGAGGGTCTGGGGGTCGAGGGGAGAGAGTTTGGGGGTCAGGGGAGAGAGGTTGGGGGTCGGGGAGATGGTATTGTGGTCGGGAGGGAGAGGGTTTTGGGTCGGAAGGGAGAGGGTTTTGGTGGTCAGGGTGAGTGGATTAGGGGGTCAGGGGGAGAGGGTTTGGGGGTCGGGGGAGAGGGTTTGGGGGTCGGGGAAGAGGGTTTGGGGGTCGGGGAGAGGATTTGGGGGTCGGGGGCGAGGGTTTGGGGGTCGGGGGAGAGGGCTTGGGGGTCGAGGGAGAGGGCTTGGGGGTCGGGGGAGAGGGCTTGGGGGTCGGGGGAGAGGGCTTGGGGGTCGGGGGAGAGGGCTTGGGGGTCGGGGGAGAGGGTTTGGGGGTCGGGGGAGAGGGTTTGGGGGTCGGGGAGAGGGTTTGCGGGTCGGGGGAGAGGGTTTGGGGGTCGGGGAGAGGGTTTGGGGGTCGGGGGAGAGGGTTTGGGGGTCGGGGAGAGGGTTTGGGGGTCGGGGGAGAGGGTTTGGGGTCGGGGGAGAGGGTTTGGGGGTCGGGGGAGAGGGTTTGGGGGTCGGGGGAGAGGGTTTGGGGGTCGGGGGAGAGGGCTTGGGGGTCGGGGGAGAGGGCTTGGGGGTCGGGGGAGAGGGCTTGGGGGTCGGGGGAGAGGGCTTGGGGGTCGGGGGAGAGGGCTTGGGGGTCGGGGGAGAGGGTTTGGGGGTTGCAGCGGGGAGTGTTTTGGGGTTGAACAGGAAACTGTTGTGGAAGGGGGGGTTGATTGGGGAGAATATTGTGGAGTAGGTTTATGTTGTGAATCTCATTTCCACTCCGTGAATCAAGTTTGTGCTGTCAGCACCTTTGAAAATGACTAATTCTGATTGGAGCTGACTCTCACTCCCGCAGTGACATTTCCGCCCATGAATAATGGCTCTGTGAGTGAGACTTTTTACAATGCAAAACTCGACTCTGGCCTGAGTAGTTGGGGAAAGAAAGATTCCTGAACTTGTCACCTGTTGCTGCTGATAACTGGAGATACTGGGCGCGATTCTCCGTTTCCCCCCCGCCAGGTAGGAGAATCGCCGGGGGTCGGCATGAATCCTGCCCCCGCCGTCCCCCTAATTCTCCCGCCCCCCCAAAAACTGGCCCGGCGAGAGTCGCGCTGCCCGCCTCGGAGGCGGGGTCCGGCACGACTCAATGGGCGCCGGGGCTGCCCGAAATCTCCGGCCCGCAAGGCCGAAGTCCCGCCCGTCTGTTGCCGGTCCCTCGGGCGTAAATTGGAGTAGGTCCCTTACCGGCGGGACCTGGCGGCGCGGGCGGGCTACGGGGTTCTTGGGGGGGCGCGGGAGGTTCTGGCCCCGGGAGGTGCCCCCACGGTGGACTGGCCTGCGATCGGGGCCCTGGGGGCACTCTATCCTTCCGCACCAGAGGCCGTGGTCCTCCACCATTCCCGGTGCAGACTCGAATCCCTCTACGCATGCGCGGGGATGACGCCAGCACATGTTGGCGCTCCCGAGCACGTGCCGGCCGGCAGAGGCCCTTCGGCACCGGTCGGCGTGCCGCCAACCACTCCGGGGCGGGCCTAGCCCCTGAAGGTGCGGAGCATTCCGCACCTTTGGGGCGGCCCGACGCCGGAGTGGTTTACGCCACTCCGTCCTGCCAGGAACCCCCGCCCCGCCGGGTAGGGGTGAATACCGCCCCAGATCACAACTTTAGCTGCAAATGGACTTCCAAATTAGTTAACAACTGATTCCCAAATT